>NC_056522.1:203404083-203435515 GCF_019175285.1 Sceloporus undulatus
TAATCTAGCAAGTCTATGAAAATGTATACTACAAGGTGCTATAAGATGCTTGATTAATGATTAATCTGCATTTCTGTGCAAGCCTTGCCTCAAAAAGCACAACATTAATTGCTGGCTATTTCCTTTAATATCTGTGCAGGCCACCATTAATTTCCCAGATCAAAATCATACCCAATGTTTTCTGTTCATGCAGCCTGGAAAGAGGTTTTTACTTCCAGGATACAATACACATTTTGTTCAAGACATGGCATCAAATGTGGGTAAGTACAGCTTGCCCTCCAACACTTCACAGGTGAAAACTGCAACACATTTGGCCAACACAAATCAAAGTGGTCAAGAGGGCAAAAGTTATTAATGAGGAAAAACACGCAACGTAGGTGGGACTGCAGCAATTTGCTTTTGCCTAAGCCTACTGGAAAGGGCAAGATTCTGCCCTATCCTCTCCCCATTGCTCAGAGAATCACGTGCAAACCACTTTTGCATTTTGAATTTAATTTGCAGCAATTGAAGTAAGCTGAGGAGGAAGGGGGAAAGTGGAAGGAAGGTAGAGAAACAGTGACATTTTAAAAATAGCTGCAAATGTGGGATGAGAGAGAGAGGAGTAATTGGGACTGTTGGGGGACATGAAAGAGTGAGTAAAAGAAAGCCCCCATAACTCCTGCTCCACCAGGATGAGCAGTCAATAGCAAACTATATACTGCTTTGTAGAATTTGGAAGAGCTACTTTTTGGACAATTCCCAGAATGTGTCTTGAGAATATTGTGGAAATTGTAGTCCAAAAACGTAACATTTCCAAACTACTAAACAAACATTTTAGCTAGGCCCAGTAGCTAGCAAGTTCATATTCATCAGTGGCGCAAACTTGGAACAATGGCCCTGTTTCTTTAAAATAATTTTCCAGTCCTGAAACAGGAAGGTGACTCAGTTTCCTCCAAGATGGCTTTGAGTGTACCATTGCTATCCCTTACCCTGAGCTACTTGAGGTCTGTTTATTCTGGGTCACATAGGAAGGTACAGTGGTACCTCGGGATACGAAATACCCAGGTTACGAAATTTTCGGGATACGAAAAAATCCCATAGGGAATTATTGTTCCGGGTTACGAATGTTTTTTCGGGTTACGAAAAAACTTTTGGTGCTTTTTTCGGCTTTTTCGCACGGAATCGCGGCTTTTCCCCATTAGCGCCTATGGCAATTCGGCTTACGAAGGCTTTTCGGGTTACGAAAGCGGCCGCGTTACGAATTAATTTCGTAACCCGAGGCACCACTGTACATGATATTTCAGATTTTGCGCCTTATACATGCTATGTAAGTATGAAGATTGTTTACTTCATCTTTTGCAAGAGATTACATAAAGATTATTAGAGTTGTCCAATGTCCTTCAGAGTAATAACATGAAATTAAGAAAGGTTTGGAAGCGACTATAAATTTAAATAAGCTCCTTTTGCAGCATTTCAGCCTGAAAGCAACAAAATACTGAAAATATTCTACATTCTGAGATGTTATGCTGTTTTAAAGAATGCAAATGAATGCACATTAGATTTAGCAGTTGAATGCAAAAGACAACTTTGTGGTTTAACTTCTAATACTCAGTATTAACATACACTTAGGAGAGACTGGTTTTATGTCTGTTTTGCATAGCAGAGTCTTCCTAAGCAGAGAGGGCTTTAGGGAGAGAGGGGAGCTATATAGGAAGCAGCTGCCACCTTCCATTTTTAACCATGGCTAGTATGCTGCTGAAAGGAATTGGAGAAGAGAGAGGGACCTCTTTCTGTCTTAATAGAATTCTTTCCATCCAGGGAGACCAGATGTCTTAAGTGCAAAGGAGGACAAGGTACTGCAAAATGTAGGATGCTGAAGGAAAATGTAGGGCATTACAAAATAAAAGCTAAAAACATTAATATAAATATAAATTTATGCTTCTTGGTCATGGTCAAAATGGAAGACTTTTGGAATTCTTCCCAGAAGGAAGCTGGACATGTCCTGGAAAAGGAAGATGTCAGGTCACCCTGTTTCCACCACACAGGCAAAAGCTGAGTCTGCATTAGGATGAAGCGTGTCCTGATTTTGGCATGTTTATCATGTCTTTATTTGCAACAGGAGGCTGCCGCTGTTTCTTTGGAGATTTAAACATTGGATCTTTCTTTCCTGGTGGCTCAGAACTAATCTAAAATGAACAGAAAATAAAGCAAATAAAAATATGAACTCCAACAAGCAGAAAGCCTACCTCTACCCTATTATTACAGCCAAGAAAAGTTGACCCATTAGAGACATGGATATAAATAATTTCAAACCAAAATTATATTCAAGTATATGACATACAATAAAAATAATTACTTGTACCTCTGAGTCCATTTCTTTTCCAGTATTGGCTGGAATGTCACAGATAGGCTTGTGCTAAAAAAATGACAGGTTTTATACATTTACACACTTTTTAATTACAATATATACTTCTGATTAAGTAGACTTCATGTATAAGTCAAGATCTACTTTTGGGGCCAAAAATGTAGGTTTTTATATTATTTCTATTACTTGTGGATAAGTTAACGGGGAGTCCAGCCTGACCTCAGCTGGGATTTTCCCTAGCAAGAGAAATGATTAAGGATCTGTACTTACAATGTTCATTTTAATGTCAAGGCCACTATTTCCAAAAGTGGACGGTCCAGCTGTGATAGGAAAATACAATGTTTAATACTAACAGAAAAATAACATCTGTCGACAATTGATAACAAATGTTATTAGTCAATATTTGAAAAAAAACAACCTAATTCACTACAAGTTGACAGATTCAGGTCTGAATCATCCTGCAGATATTTGGAAAAACCGGAGAGAGAAAATACAGATGTGTGTTATCAGCCTTTACCTGAAAAAGAGCCCTCCCTCCAACCCATCTGCATTGGGAGAGAAGAACCACTGGACTTCATCTCCTTTCCCTCCACCATTCCCTTCTCCTTTCAGCTGAAGTGACTGAAATAAACCAGAAATAAAGAAAATTTACCGTCAGCTGAAACTGAATTTTTTCAAGCAAATCGGGTTGTTTTTTTTTGGATTTCCCAATAAACCATGTGTTTTTTCTCGAAGTTACTTCGTATCCTATCAAGTAATGAAAATTCCTCTGACATTGAGGTTGTTGGCTGGAAAATAGACATAAGACTTCATTTAAAAATCTTCCAGCTATCTGGGATAATAAACATGGCTTCAATTTATAAATACTCTTATCCTCTGGGGTTTTTAAAATGATACCTGTATTACAAGTGCCGTTAAGTCATGGATATCTTTGAGAACAGACGCTTCGTATCGTTCGTGAGAAAATGCATTCTCCTGTAGTTCGTCTTCTTTTGAATCAAGGCTTGATCTAATTTTCCTCAGAATTTGAAAAGTATTGTCTTGATTCTATAAAAAGAAATAAAAGATCGAATTATTTTATATCAGTTCCTATACATCTGAGCCAGAAAAGACAAAACCACATCGCCATCAATCAAGAAAAGCTAGGCTGCACCTTTCCAGGACTTCAGGTGCTCTACACCAGCTCCTCTGAAAGAAAGATTTCAAATGCTCTCTATCACCCACTTTTCTCTTTTATGATTTCCTATATGTTTGTTATAAGTGATGCACAAAATAATAATAAGAATACCCATACAGGTGCATGTCCCATTTTCACACCCCGGAAGCTGAAATGGGCACCACCTTGGACTTCAATCAAGTTTGAGCTGAAGCTCCAGCAAAATATTTTTTTTTCCAGAGACATTGCCTCTTTTTCTTGTCTATATTCCTTGTTTGTGTTCTTTATTTATGTTTCTGTTTATTTTCTGTCAACAACTGAGGTTTTTATAAGTAATTAATGCTAAAAGTGATAAAGTTCAATCATACATATTCTCAAATCAAATCACATCCCAAAACATAAGCCTACATATACATGCACAGATAATATCTCCCTTGTGCAAATCTGTTCCTTAAGTGGTTAAATTAAACCTTTATTAACTGGATGCAACTTGATTCACAGTCATTTAATAAGGGCATGAAGTGGCATTATCTCAGTGCTGAAATTTAAAGGTTAGGTAATAGTGATCCATAAAAAATTAAAAGTAAGCAATCATTTCTCCCTCTTCCTTTATGCAAAGACTTGTTAATGGTGAATTGTGAACTCTTTTCAAAATGACTCAACTAGTTTGATTTTAGATGCTAAATGGTATACAGTGGGCCTTTCCCAACTGCTGGGGTGTGCCTCCCAGTCCCCCCTGTAAATAGGGAAAACCTTGGGAGCACAAGACCATATTTGTCATTGACCCATAAAGTGTTCATGTTTGCATTAGTGTACCCGTAGGTGTGCACCACTGTTGGCTAATACGTGGTGGGGAGATCCATGGGAGTGCCAATCTGTGGATAGATGGCCCACCAATATGGTGGGTTCACTGGAATTAAGACAACTTTCTCAGAGGCAATTTGCCCAGAATTTTCATCTTTACTACAAATCTTCTTCTTTCACATCTGTGCCATTTCTACAATGAAAAGCATATTTTAAAGGTTGTAACAGTGACAGTTGGACAAAGAAGTAGATTTTTGCCAAGGTTTTTCCACCTTTCCCTTCAATCTCAGGATTGTGGCAACTAAGATTAATTTTGCTGCCATAATCAGTTTGAATTATCCCTTGCTCTCCTTGTTTTCCTCTCACTGGAGAAATTGGAAGATCAGTTTCTTTCCTCAGAAACAATACAAAGAATTTGTCCATCAGAAATATCTTTTTTTTTAATTTTATATTTAAAAATACTATTCTCATTAAAACAACAGTTTTATGAATGACTTTGATGGTATCCTCCACACAACTGAGATCATGTGGAGTTGAGAAGGAACTTACCACCTTCTCTACTTCTGATGTCATGTTCTTCACTCTCTTACCATGCACTCTCCTGGTCCATCAATTAGAGAAAATGCCTGTCAAGAAAGTTCTGCTCTGTCCCATGTGTGGGTTCTGCCTGTGACTGGAAACACCTGTGTGGGCGTGGCTCCCAAGCCCGCCGGAGGTACCCCAGGGGCTGACTCCATTCTGGTCCCAAACACAGTCCCAAATAATCTTTAGGCCCAGGGTACTTGCAACTCAAACACAACTTTATTAACCTTTTCCGGTCTACCAATGAACTCAAACCACTCTGACCCAGTTCACCTCACTGGCGTCAGTCTTCTCCGTGTTGGACGCTCACAGGGAGTGGTGGCGAGCCGGGCGGTAGTCGCTTACAGGGGGTTCTTCACGTCTACGGGGTTCTGGGCTGCAGTTGGGGTCAGGGTGGTGCCGCCGTTCTCTCTGGGCCCACCAAGACTCCTCCCCTCCTCCGGCTCCTTCAATCCCCAGCCCTATTTCCGGGTTCCACGGTTGCCCTCTGGCTCCTTCTCCTCTCCGAGGACAAGCCGGGTGAGTCGTTGACACGACCCCTACTCTCACCCTTCCCCCGGGAGTACCACCTTCTTGACTCCTCTGGTCTGTCCCAGGGTCGCTCCGTTCCTCTCCTTTCCCTCCTCCGTACCTCTCTCCGCGTCCCAATCTTCCGCCAATTCTCCTCCCCCCCTAGCGCCTCTCCCTTCCTACTTATGCCCACTCCAGCTGCCCTTCCCCGCCCCCAAGGTGTGGTCTCTAATTCCTCCCTTGGGTCCAGCTGAGTTTCTCCTTCCCATCTCCTCGCCCTCTCCTCCTCTGGGTCCTCACGCCCTTCTCCCGCCCGTTCAACCCGACCTTCTACCCTCTTCTCTCTACAACCTACAAGTGCATGGTTCCCCATCATAGCAGAAATCTCAGTATGCATGGAAGGCTTCTCTTATCTTTTCCTAGGTTACTTACAGGATTGCCTTCTCCTGTACAATCCACCCCATACACTCAGGTCTTCTGGGAAATGTTTGCGTCAACCGGCCAGTTTCCCAGAGGACTTTTGATCAATTTTTTTGTCTGCTGTCCCCAGACTGTGGAATAACCTGTCAGAAGAGATACGACAGCTAAAAATGCCGACTGCATTTAAAACAGCATTAAAGACATATCTCTTCCGTCAGGTGTACTCGGTCAGTTTTAAATCACGATTTTTAATCTGTACATGAACTCCTATGAATGGATTTTAAAGATTTTATAGTGTTGTATTTTAACTGTGGGTTTATTTGTTTTTAATTGTGTTTTGTATTTTGACATGCTGTACCCTGCCTTGAGGAGAGGCGGGGAAAAAGTCGTTGTTATCGTTGTTGTTATTTGCTCCCAGTGTGTGGCTGCTGTGAGCAACTGGCCTGGTCCCACTGTTCCCCTTCACAGGACTGAAGTGGCATGAAGGCCCCCAAATGGAATAGAAGCTGACTCTAAACACCCCACTGAAAAGACCTTTTCATTTACTTGTGTCCTGTCATTGCCAGCAGATATCAGCCCTCCATGCTCTGGTGCAAGTCATCAACTAATTTTAGCAGCAGCTTTATTTTAAGTTGAACTTAGGCTGTAGGACTAGCACTGTTGGCTTTGGCCACCCGCTGCTGACATAAACCAGCATTCAAGCAAAGGGGAGCTGCAATCCCATCTTGACAGGAGAAACAGCAATACTGTCACTGTTCTTAATGTCAGCAATTTGCTTCTATCTCTACATTTTTGACTTGTGTAGCAGAGGAATTTAAGTTGTCAGGCATTAACAGAGGAAGTCTGTAAAATTGGGGAGAAATGGTTTTCTGCTTCAAAGGATGGGATAGCAAATTCCCACCCTGTCATTGACTTGAGGTGACAAATGTAGATACATTTTACCCTCTTCTGAAGAAGACAACATAGTCTGAATCCGTACTGCAGAAATAATGCAGTTTGACACCACTTTAACTGCCATGGTTCAGTGCTATGAAATTCTGGAAATTGTAGTTGGTTGTGGCACCAGAGCTCTTTGACAGAGAATGTATAGTGTCACAAAACTACAATTCCCAGAATTTTGTAGCATTGAGACATTGTTTCTGCAGCACTGATGCAGCCATAGATAATTATGCCCAGTTTCAAACCTATACCTAAATCATTATTAATGTGTCTTTTTAAAATATTTGCATTGTGTCAGATTCTAATAGGGAAACAGGAGTAGTTTCAACATGTATTCCTATAGATTTATTGGACTATATTAAATCTTCACCTTTTAAAAAAATGATTGGATTCAAATCTTAATAATCAATTCTTTTTTCTTCTAGTTTTGATTTTTTTTTCATGATTTGACAGAAATACTTCTTTTAAAGTTAAAATGTATAATATTGGTTCTTGCTGATCAGTACAGTCGGGCCCTTGGAATCTGCTGGGGTTTGGGTCTAGGACTCCCCCTGGATATCAAAAGCCATGAATATCAAGATCCAAGTCTCATTAAATACAATGGTATAGTAAAATGGTGTCCCCTTATATAAAATGGCAAAATCAAGGTTTGCCTTTTGGAATTTATATTTTTTTGAATATTTTCAAGCCATGGTCAGTTGAATCTGTGGATACAGAGGACCAACTGTAGTTATGTTTTACAAAATGAAAAAAGGGGGACAGACTGACTATTGGATTTAAGGGTCTCTGTGAATGAAAATATCATGAATCATGCTAGCCAACAGTTATTTCCTTTATTAACCAGGGCAATCTGTTTCCTTAGGCCCGCTTTTCCCAGCTTGATAATATGTGGGTGTTTTTAACTTCAACTCCCCTCAGCCCCATCCAGCATGACCAATAGTTAGAATTCTGGGAGTTAGAGTCTATAACATCCATAACATCTTCAGGGCAGCAGACTGGGGAAGGCTGGCCTAGTAGTACAGTTTTATATTGGGGATACCCACCTTTATCACAGAAATCATAGGCTACTTTCGTGGTTGTTTTTGCTTTCCAAGAAAACAATTCAAAGGTTACCAAACATCTTTTAAGTCTCAGTGGAACAACACCGCAGTTATAAAGCATTTAAGCCCCACAGATTTCAGTATGAAACTACTTTCTGAGGATTTTCAAAGGGATAGCCGACTATGTTAGCATGTTGCAGCAGAAAAGGCAATCTTGTTGTTCCTTAAAAACTATTACATTTCTTATAACCTGGCTTTTCAGGGACTATAATCCACTTCATTTCTACTCTGGGAATCTTGAATTCAAGGCATGCTTCTGGCTGAACGTGGCCAAATAAATAAAATAAAAATCAAAAGTCAGAAGACTTTTTTTCCCTGAGAGAGCTTCTGAGTTGTTTTCTTTCTTTCACTCCCTTATAAAAAAAAGCCACTTTCCAAACTTTCTTTAAAAGTCTTTCACCATTAATACTTTAAAATTGTTTGCTGCCTTTCCAGCAATACATCTAGGACTTGTGGGGAATGCAAAAATAATAGTCAAGTTGTCAAAACCAATAAGTGCAAATAATGAAGATTAGGAAAAATGAAAAAAGGTGGGCTATTGCCACTAACAGTAAGCTCAACTCCAATTGTAGGAAATGTTTTCCTCTCACTGGAGAAATCTGAAGATCTGTTTCTTTCCCCAGAAACAATACAGAGAATTTGTCCATCAGAAATATCTTTTTTTTATACTTTAAAAATACTGTTCTCATTAAAACAATTCACACATCACAAACAAGAGAACAAAACCAACCAAACATATCACACCAAATAAAGCCACATGAGTACAAAACTAATATAAATTAGTCAATACTATTGAAAATGACTTCCTGCTTCCTACCCTCTGACTTACGTTTAATTTACTCATTTTTTCAGTTACCTTAAACAGTTTAATCTTGATATGTCCTTCTATTCATTGCTAAATAAAATAATTTTAGCACTCAGATCCAGCTTGTGTCTTCATTCCTCCTTTCTTGTTTAGATAATTTAACAATGCTTTCCATTCTTCTAAAAAAAATATTTATTGATTTTTCTTTTAACAACATTGTTAACTTACCCAGCTAATTGCAAAATTTTAAAAATCCAATTGTCTACTCAGGGTGTTTCCATAATTTTCCATTTTTGCATATAATTTATGCTATCCGCTGTAATCAAATAATGTACCAGTTTCTCAAATGGTTTTAAAGCACTATCTTCTCCATTTAAACCCAACAGATAAAAAAATCTTGTTTTAACATTAAATTTTTTGTTAAATATACTCTCTATTATTCTATGAATTTGTTTTCTTTCCTTTTGTTTTGTTTTGCTTCCTGGCTCATCCACCATAAATTATAATACAACGAATTCTTGAAGGACCTTTGCACACAGCTCTGTTTTCTGGTCCTTTAATGTGAGTCAAATGGACAAAACAATTTAAACTGAAGGTACCTAGATTAAAATTTATAGATTAAATGCAGTGTTTCAGGTTTTTTTTTTTTTGTATGATCAAACAGTTGGGCTTTATGCAACATCTTAATTAATTTGCCTCTATAAAATCATCTGGAAGAACGTGAATACGAGTATTAAAATATACCCAAGGAGTTGGATCAAATAGTGTCTTTCCCCTTTCTTGCTCCTCCAGAGCATGTCCAATGCTCCAGAGCATATTTAAATGGCTGCAAAGGACTCTATGGGGCTTTCTACATTGCCCTTTGGGACGTCCGGAGGACGTCCCATTTTTAAAAAGGGGCGTCTCTTTTAGACGCCCCTGTGCCTAGTACGGACTCTGTCCGTACAAGATGGCGCCGGCCCTTCTACATGGCCGGCGCCATCTTTACGTACTGGACGCTGAGCGTCCAGACGTGTCGCGGGCGTTGTGACGTAGCGAGCGCGCCCCTGGCGCCTCGCTACGTCGCAAACGCGACGGAAAAAGAAGCTCCATTTTGGAGCTTCTTTTTTCGGTTTGCGCGGGAGTCGGGCCGTCTAAAGGCTCCGGCTCCCCCGCGGACCTACTAGCGGCGGCGGCAGACCGCCGCAAAGCGGCGGTCTGTACCCCGCCTATGTGAATTGAGGAATTGGTGAAAATCCTCTTATGCCCTATATTTTGTTGTTGTTGTGTGCCTTCAAGTCATTTTTGAAATATGGAAATCCTGAGGTGAACCTATCATAGGGTTTTTTTTGGGAGGATTTGATCAGAGGGCTTCCTTTTGCTTTCCTCTGTTGCTTGAGAGAGTATGACTTGCCCAAGGCAACACAGTGGGTTTCCATGGCTAAGGGATTCAAACCCTGGTTTCCAGAGTTGTGATCCAACGCTCAAATCAGTACACCAGACTAGCTCATTTATTTATTTCTTCTGGCATTCTCTGAAGATGCCAGCCACAGATGCTGGCGAAACGTCAGAAAGAAACTCTGCTAGAACATGGCCACATAGCCCAAAAAACCTACAAAAATCTGGATGCCGGCCATGAAAGCCTTCGACTATTTATTTCTTTGTCTGCCTTTCTCCAGAATAGAATTCAAAGTGGCTCACAAAAATGCTAACAAGAGAAAGCTAAAACCTGATAAGAAGTTAAAACACATAGTTAAGCAAGCTATCATATTTAAATGCCATTAAAATTCAAAAAGGGTAAAAATGTTTTTTCAATTAAAAAAAAAGATACAGCACACACTCCATAAAAATAGCTCCCTGCAACCAGTTACTCATTAAATGTCTGTTTGATTAGAGAGGTCTTTGTCTATCAGCAAGAGGAGAAGAGAGCGTGGGCAAGCAAGCAGGGCCTCTCAGAGAAATTTTGCAAGGCTGCATTTGCCCCTGTCGCCTGTGGGAGTCCTTTCAAAATTTATGTCATCATGGCCTTCCTGGTTACTGTATCAATGCAAACTAAGATCAGCAACCAGATTCTGAAGTCTAAGGGCCTGAACAGACAGGCCAAAATAAAGCTGCTGCGGGTCACTTTGTTTAAAGTGTTTAAAAGCTACATGTGTCTTAAGAGGCCAGAAGCCACGCCAAAACCATGCTCCAGTCCTAAGGACTGGAGCGCAGCTCTGGCACAGCTTCTGGCCTCTTAAGATGCATGTGTCATTTAAACAGCATGCCTCCAAAGTGACCCAAAGCAGCTTTATTTTGGCTTGTCTGTTCAGGCCCTAAGTAAACACACACCATTTCCTAGGGTGAAATAATGTGTTTTGTAGTTATAATAGACAGGTTCTGGTAAAAAGCCAAGAAATTACTAGAAGAGCTACATGCATGCTAGCCTGTGTAAAATAAAGCAATGAAGGCGGGGAGGGGCTTGTTGGGGTTTTTTATAGAGATGGTGCTGCCAGAAATTCATGGGTCCCCACTTGGCTCCTGACTGATATATCAGCTGAATCCACCTCTATAGGCCCTGCAACCAAGCCTCCTGTATAAGGGAGTTCCAGCACTTGGGAGCAATCACAGAGACGGCCCTCTTCTGCGTACTCATCAGATGGGCCTGTGATGGTGGTGGGACCAAGTAAAAGTCCTCTCCCAAGGATTTGAATAATCTGGCAGGTTTGTATTTGGAGATATGATCTTTCAAATAATTTTTCAAATAATCTGGACCTAAGCCATATAGGTCAAGAACAATTCAATTTAAATTGATCCCGGAGACAAATTGGTAGCAAGTGAGTCTGTTTCAACAAGTGAGTTACATGTTCTCTGCAATGGGCCCCAGTCAGCATTCTGGCCACAGGTTTTTGACGTGCTGGAGTTTCTGAAGAGTTTCCTAATCAGCCTCACGTATTGTGAAGCCTTTACCAAAACCAATCTTCTTCCACAAACAGAACAGCATTGAAGCATTCACCTTTTGCAGAGAAGGAGAGGAAAATCTTCAACTTTGTACCTCTCTTTTTACAATTATAATCTTCGCAGTTTGAATTGTTTTATCATGATTGAGTCCAGACAACCGTCAGTGAGCAAGCAATATGGTTAGCATCATCCCAGATTATCAGAACAAACTAATCTCAACAAAAGACATGTTTTTTCATATTATAGCAGCCATAGCTGAACTATTTTCAGCAAAGAAGCCCCAGACTTTCTGAGATGTAACATTGAACAAGTACCCTTTGTTAGGCTTAAATAGAACACTCTACTGTTATAATAATACCATACAACATAAGATCACCTTTTCTTGACTCGTGAATTGATGGTTTGACAGTTGCTTTTTATAGCAACTGCTTTGTTGACAAGGAGGCAAATCTATGGTTTGACTTGACGGATCCTAACAAGGCCTATTAATGAATGGATAGTTCTTGGTTACCTAAATCTCTATTATCATTCCCCATTTTCCTTTTCTATGCTCCCAATTTTCTTATATCCTAAGGCATGAACTGTCTAATAACATCAGCTACAATGGTCACCTCCTACACAACTGTATTTTCTGTACCTGCTGGTCTCTTTCCCATAGCATGGGCTCTTGCAGTGCCAAAATTGGTGTTGTCAATCAGGCAAACAGGTGGCCAATGCCATAGCATGGATCCCTGTCTCCCTGGCCCTTTTTTTCCAGGAGGCCAATCAGAAATGACCCCGAGAGTGACAGAGGCAGACCTGTCAGCAGATCTGGGGTATAAAAAGTTAAACAACCCTGTTAGCACTTCTGAGCAGTCGTGCATTCCCAGCCTCGCCTCGGGTGTAGGGATTGCAGAGAAAAGCAAAACTACACCATCCCAGCTGTGTAGTTTTGTTTTTTTATGGTTAGAGGCTCAACCATTCTCATGGTGGGATTGTTTAAAATCATACTCTGGATAAGGACGTCGTTTAAAGAACTTCCGTTTGGGCTAAGCCCACTCCTGTTAGGCACTCTTGTGAAAACAGGTTAGTAAGATGTCTGTAATGATTGAGTTGTATTTCTTTGTGGTGTGGACTACGGGGACTTTTTGCATGCAACTAGGGGGTATTTAGTAGATGTAACAAGAAAAAGATGGTAAAATGTTGTGGTCCTTTGTGGCTCTTTTTAGAGTAATGACACCTTGTTGCCTTTGAATTTTAGGATGTTTGAAATACTGGGATAATAATTATTTAAATGTACTTGTGGGTGAGAATCTATTTCAAACAGTAGATCTTTTTTAAAAAACACTGTTCCAGTGTCTGGTTAACTTTTCATGTTTCCAGAGGGTGCTCAAGGTTATATTACTTACAGATAAACGGAGACGTTCCCAGAATAACTCTGACAAAAACGCACATGGTATGGGCTAGGCACTGATGACTTTTTAAGGGAATCAGCTGCTGGGGTATCCATTACTCTGCAGCTCTGTACCACTTGCCTGCTGTCAGTCAAAGCTAGGAGGGTTATTTTTGGAATGTGACATTTCAGAAGCATACCTTTGAAATACTAGTAATACAAAAGCCATATAAGATCACAATTTGGATAACAGGAGATTTTCTTTGTATCCTAAGGGTACTATCCAAATATCCATGAAATACAATTAAAATAATGCTGGACTTTGGTTTTGATAGTGTTTTCTTTAATTTTATTTTGCTAGAAATTGATAATGCAAGGAGTCCAATTTAGATTTTAAATCTCATGCAATATTCTGAGTTGGAAACGAGGCATTGAAATAAAAACATGTAAAACAATTCACTAGGTGAATCTGAAACTGGATAATTATATGAAAAAGAAGAAAAAGAATTCATATTGGATCCCCCTTTTTTATTTTTAGACAATACAGTGGTTTATCCTTCCCACTAAAATTCAGTTTCTTATTCTGACATGATTAGGGTCCATTCTCTCAAATCACCACCAACAACAAAAAATACATCACTCATAAAACATAACAGGAATCTGGACTCCTTTGGGTCTCTCTGTCCTACAGTCCATGACCCATGACACTTATGATAAACATCAAGGATGTCTGACAGTTTGAGAAGTCAAATTAATATAGTGGGATGTTATAACAACAAGATGATAGGTACTAAAGTATTAAGTAAGTGAGTTCTATCATTATTTTAAGAATTTCTAAGAGTCTTGTCATTATTTTAACAATATTTCAAAACTGCAGTGACTTTTATCATTATTTTAAGAATCTGTACTTTCCCCACATGGGTTGGCAAGGACTGAAGGCATTGTGTTCCTCTAACAAACAATTTCAACAAGAAGGGAGGGGGAGTCTTTCCAGATTTTGCATGTTCCTGCAGTTGTTCAAACCATCAATGTCAGTTGTTATCTAATAGCCTGTCTCACGTTTCAAAGCTGGCTCCCCACCCCACCAAACCTACCCCACCCCAACCTAGATTCAGTGTACTACTTGTGCCTTTGACTTTACATTTTGCATTTTCCTCCTGTCTTTCATATTAAGGGAAAACTGCATATTTTATAATACTATATTACTTAAAGACAGTGAGTACTATAGAACTGCACTGTTCTCCCTAAAATATTGGTTTTAGAACTATTAACCCAAGCAAAAGTCACAGTCCAGTGTAATTACAGTAATTACAATTAACCACTCCATCTGAAGTACAAGGGGGAAAGTCACTTGGCTTTAGTATGTTAATGGGTTTAAACAGACTGGCATCTCACATCTCACAATTTTCATTTACATCTTTCTTTTCAGAGTGCCAGTAAAGATGACGACGAAAGCACCAACATTTACGCAGCCGTTACAAAGTGTTGTGGCACTGGAGGGTAGTGCCGCAACCTTTGAGGCTCATATTAGTGGTAAGGCTTTCATCTGTTTCTTCCCTCATCTGTTCCATCTGTTTTGCCAATATCTCCAGATTCGTCTTATTGGGAAGTTGTATTGGGAACAAGTACTGTTGTAGCAGTGTTTTCAGTGCCTCACATAATTTAGGGACAAATCAGTAAAAGCAACTGAAGGGAGGGTGAAACCTCCTCCTTCTGCTCTTCTGGACATTATAGTGGAGTGCAAAGAAGCAGAAGCAGCAGTGGCAGAAAGTTTTTCCTTGCAACAGCTTATCAGAGCGTCCATGAGACAGCTTTCTATCCTCTAATCTCCAGTCATGATCAAAGATAACAGCAGAAGATGCCTGTAGTGTCTTCATTGGGTGTCTTCCTGTGGGCCACAGGTAGCCTGAAGGACTAGAGAGTCCCCATCTATATTCTAAAAACACCACACAGGTTGCATCTACTAATGCAGTTGATACCACTTTAACTGCCATTGCTCCATTTTACAGAATCTTAGGATTTGTAGTTTTGTGAGGCACCAGCACTCTTTGTCAGAGAAGGCTAAAGACTTTGTAAAAGTACAAATCTCAGGATTCCATAAGATGGAGCTACAGCACTTAAAGTTGTGTCAAACTGCATTATTTCTACAATGTAGATGCATCCAAAATCCCCACTTAAGTTGTCAATATATAGCAAGTGTGTAACATTAGTACATTAACTCTGAACATAAGGTCAGGACATATCGATGCCCTACATTTTTTTAAAATGACAATATTAAAGTTTTTATTTGCCACTTTGGCAATGCCAAGCCAATATAAGCAGGCTGCATAGCTCTGAGTGGCTAAAAATGCCAGAACTATATTCTAAACCACAGGGGACAAAGTATATTTGCGGGGGGAGGGGGGGCACTGCAAAAACTGCTTGTCATTCCATATGGGTGTGTGTGTGCACATGCACATAAGTCTCTTTGAGAAGTCTTGGTGAACACTGGGAAATATTTGTGCAATTGTGCATTTTAAACATTTTAATAATTCATCTCATTTGTAACCCATCCTTCCTCCTTGAAGCTCAGGATAACATACATAGTTTGGGGCTATTTTACTTAGGGCAGCATGCGTATACTGGTAAACCATGAGTACTTACAATATTGTGCTGTTATATTCAAATGGAATATATATTAAAACAAGCTATTGGAATATATATTAAAACAAACAATTTCCAAAGGATTTCACGACTCCTCTAAAGTTGTCTAAAGTTCAGCAGATGTAATGTGATCTACAAACCTTTTAGCAGAGTGGGTATACCTAAGCCTGAATTATTGACAGATTCAGATGGGAGTAAGTCCCATTGAATAGTTAGGAATTTCCTTTTGAGTAAATGTATTTAGAGTAGCACTGTAAGAATGTGGTCTCATTAATAATTTAGCCATGAAGCAACACAAAAACAGCCTAGCCTTTTATGGCATCCATTAACTTAAACCTTTGTGAGTTAGACAAGGCCACGTGGCCTAAGGGTTACAGTTCAACAAGAACCAGGAAACCTGGCTTCATATCCCCATTCAAACATAAATGAGTGCATTTTGGCTATTACTCTTTTTCTCCCTCCACCTATCTGAGAGGATAAATCTGTAAGGATAAAATGGGGTTTGACCATCTATGATGACTTGGAGCTAGTCTACATGTTTAAAATGCTCCTCATTCTAATCAAATAGAATGTGATCTGGCCACAGATGATTTGCAGGCATTTGGGGACCCCCTCTGGAAAAATTCCTTACATTTTGCTGAAAAAGGCTTCACAATTTTTACTGGAGTATCTGCTGAAATCCCCCAAAATTAGCATTATAGCACGTGTGGCCATCCATCTGCTTCACATGCAGATAGATTCAAATTTGTGTAGGGAATGAAGACCATTAACAGTCAGTGCAAAAATGTGCACCAATTTGCATAATACACTTTCATGCAGATTAGTCCTTGTGTGCCTTGAGATAAAAATAAGTATAAATATAACAAAATAAGCTTGCTGGATCTGGATGCTGGGAAGCCAGGTGTAACATGACCCTAGTTGTAGGTGATCAGTGGTGTGACAAAACCTCTTTTTAGTGTTCCCAAGCATATGCGAGTTATTAGTACCTTGAAGTAACTGGAAGTCACCAGAGGCTGGAATAAAAATTAGATGTTGTAGGCCCCAAGCCAAATTTGATCCCCTAAGGGGAGGCCATCTCTGCTCATTCTCCCATTAGATACACAATGGGTAAAAGAAGCAATTGCAGGGAGCAGCATCTATGGGAAACATGATGTACCAGCAGGGCAGTAACTGGGGTTGTAGTACTCAACCTCCTTGCCAAATCTCCAAGCAATTGTACAGCAAATCTACTTGCTGAGAGGATAGCCTGTTTCTGCAGGTGCTATGTGTTAAAACAGCTAGTGCAAATCAGTACTTAATTGGTTTAAATGAAAGTAGCTAGGCTGGTTTGTGGACCACAACTATAAAGTTCAGTCTTAAAGATATAATCCAATAGGTATTCATATTATCCCTTAGGTAATATTCAGCAGGAGCCACAATTTGAAATGTATATCCGTGGTGAACAGTTAATATTTGGGACAACTCCTCCCAAGATCCTGTGTTCATGTTGGCTGGGGGATTCAATAGGAGTACAAAAAAGTAACTTTTACAAGCACTTATGACCTTATTTCCATGTGGTGCTTCATGGTAGTTTCAAGATGGTAGTATGGCCTATTTTAGATGTGGTTTAAACACTGCCAGGCAAAATGAGATCATGGTACAGCTTATAACCACATGTTTTTAAGATGATGGATACTGAGTGCAATATGGGAAGAAATATGTCATGGCTCAGAATACAGAGCAGAAGTAAATCAGGCTCATAAGCATGATATGCCATAAATGTGTGCGCACACACACAATCAATCAATCAGTCTAGGAATTAGCAATGACATATGGAGATTGAGCACATTTTAAAATTAATTTCAGCTACTTTAAAAACTATTTTACATATATGTAGGGGTTGGCATGTGCACACACTCACACAGAGCGAGTTAATTTTACATATTTTTATGAAAAGCAAACATTAAAAGACAGAAAACAAGACCAAAATGTGGCTCTTGAGAAAATGGCCAACATGAAAAATGCCCTCTGGCTCTGGCATTTGCCCAACCCAGAATTAGAACATGACTGAGCAGGCAAGCAATGAAATATTCCAACCAGGAATATATGGCCAAGGAACATCAGAGTGGTCAAGATGGCAAAAATTATTAATGAGGAAGAACATGTAAGCTAGGAGAGGCTGCAGCAGTTTGCTTTTTTCTGAACCCACTGGAAAGAGCAAGATTCTATCCCCTCTCTCTTCTTCCCCCTGCTGAGTTGAGTACAAGTTACATTTGCAGTTTGACTCAGCATGCAGCAAATGAAATAAGCTGAGGACAAAGGGTGAAAGTGAGAGAGGAAAGAGAAACTGGGACATTTTAAAAGCAGCTGCAAAAATGGGACGAGAGAGAATTAATTGAGACTGTCCCCAGGGACGTAGCCAGGATTTTGGGAAGGGGGGGGTCCAAACTAAGTGCCACCATTTTGAGAGGCTAAGAGCCCCCCCCCCCCGACACAAAAAGGGGGTTGAGCGTTTACATTAGAATGGCACCACTTGAACTTCCGTTATGGCTCCGTGCTGCTATGGAATCTTGGGATTTGTAGTTTTGAGAAGCTATTTGGCCTTCTCTGTCAGGTGCCACAACAAACTACAAGTCCCAGCATTCCACAATATGGTGCCAAGGGCAGCTAAAGTGGCATCAAACTGGATTATTTTTTTAAGTGCAGATGCAAACTGAGTCCTTCCTCTGAAGGCGTTTACATCAGATAAATTCAGCTCGATAAATCAAAGCGCAGCTGTTCAAGCAATGAGCGGCAGCCACTCTGTTCATGCTCAGAGACACTCTGCTCATGCTTTGAGACACTGCATTCCAACTTCTGAGCTGAGCTAAGAACCCAGGCTGCATCCACACAACATTTCATTCCCACTTCCAAGAGGGATTTTTAATTCCAACACACACACACACACTCTACATACACACATGCACACAATTTTTAATTCCAAGACTCATCTATCTGTCTGTCTGTCTGTCTGTCATAATTTTAAATTCCAAGACATTATACCAGGGGTAGGCAACCTTTTTGAGCCGGGGGCCGGGTTGCTGTCCCTCGGACAACTGGGGGGCCGAAACAGTGGGGTGGAGCTTCCACCCTCTGGGGGCGGGGCCACATGCTGGGGGTGGAGCTTCCACCCTCTGGGGGCAGGGCCACATGCTGGGGGTGGAGCTTCCACCCTCCAGGGGTGGGGCCGCATGCTCCGCCCCCGGAGTGATGATGATGATGATAATAATAATAATAATAATAATAATAATAATAAATAATAACGGTTACTAGCATGGAAACTACTAAAATGCAATTCAAAATAGAAGGGAAAAAGCATGCACCACTGTCTCATCTCAGAGAAGCACAAGGAGCAGAAAGGAGTTTTTGCAATGAAACCACCATGGGCAAATAATTAATAATAATAACATTAACAAGTTACTACTAAAATGCAATTCAGAATAGAAGGGAAAAAGCATGCTCCACTGTCTCATCTCAGAGAAGCACAAGGAGCAGAAAGGAGTTTTTGCAATAAAACCACCAAGGGAAATAAATAAATAATAATAACTACTAAAATGCAGTTCAGAACAGAAGGCTAACCCCCCTCCCCTAAGGAAGCAACCAACCTCTCTCTGGCTTGCTCTTGTGGCCGGCTGGCTCCTCCTTCTTCCTCCTCCTCCTTTCCCTGCTCTGCTATTCATAAGGAGGAGGAGGACAGAGGGCAAGGTGGAGCCTGATGCAGGCCTGCTGCAGCCCCTGGAGCCCTGTTGGAGTGCTTGAGGGGCTGCACCAGGCCTCCTAATGGGCGCCGCCATTTTGTTTTTCAAAATGGCGGCCAAAATCTCGCGCGACCTTTGCCATCCTGAGGTCACACGAGACTTCGGCCGCCATTTTGAAAAACAAAATGGCGGTCGGAACGGCGGGAAAACGGAGGAAATCGGCGGCAATCGGCGGCAGGACTGCGCAGGGGCCGGCAGGGAGGCCTTGGCGGGCCGCATCCGGCCCGCGGGCCGCAGGTTGCCGACCCCTGCATTATACCTTCCTTTCTTTTTATAAAAAACAAACCCCTTTAAGAGAATCCTATTTTGAGAGAAAGGCAGGGTATAAAATCAATCAATACAAAATTATTGTGCAATAGTCCATCAGTGCATGGCTTGCATTATAAGACTTTATAACTTTAAAATGTTATACATTTAAAAACTATTAAAATCACAGTAGGCTCAGAGTGCTACAGAATCATGGAATCATAGAGTTAGAAGAGACCCCTAGAAGGGCCCTGATCCAGTCCAACCCCATTCTGCCATGCAGGAACTCCCAGTCAAAGCATCCTCAACAAATTATGTAATGGAGGTGTCCATCTACATTGTAGAAAGATATACTATAGATTAATGCTATGGAAAATCACCACCTTGAGTCTGTATATAGGGAGAAAGGCGGGATTTAAGAAAATAACAACAACAACAACAACATCTGGGTATTGTAGTTTTGTGAGACATTTAGCCTTCTTTGTCAGAGAGCTCTGGTGCCACTGATAGAGACACCCGCTACACCACAACATACTACAAATCCCAGGATTTTCCATAGCATTAAAGTGGTGTTGAACTGGATTATTTTTGCAGTGTGCACCTTATTAGACTGCAGTTCCCAGCAGTCTGTGGTGCTGCTGGATGATGGGCCCTGCAGTCTAGCATTGCCTGGAGCAGAGCCATAGGACTCCAGAGCCCCAATTCATCCTCTGGCAGCATTTTGGGGAAACTCCTTTAAAAAGGCAAAAATAAGGAAAATAAAAACTCCTTGCAAAGTAAAACCCAGAGGTCTTCCAATGGACTTTGCTTCCAAGGCAGGAGGGCAGAGAGGCCAAGATCTTTAGATTGAGTCCTTAGGTTAATTAATTAATCCTAGAATCCTAGAGTTGGAAGAGACCCCAAGAAGGGCCCTGATCCAGTCCAACCCCATTCTGCCATGCAGGAACTCTCCATCAAAGCATCCCCATTGATATGCTGAAAAGGGCCCAGCTAAGTGTAGTTTATTTTATTTTTCTTTTAAAAATGAGAAAAAAACAAGGCTGGAAGGAGCAGAAAAGGGCCAAGCCTAGATATCTGGACCCCAGAACATGCTAACTCCCAGAATTCCATAGCCAAGAGCCACAAAAGAGTTAAATCGCTGCCAAACCTGATTATTTCTTGAGTGTGGATGCAGCCTGATGCAGCTTCCTGTCCCTCCCTCGCTCGCTCCCTCTCCTCCAGGGCTTTTTGGCCCCTCCCCTCAGGCCCCGCAACAGAAGTTTAGGGGCGGCACTTGGGCTCCTCCTGGCTTTGCCAGGGCCGGCAGGAGAGCCTCCTCACCCTCCCATTCTCCCTCCCCTCCTCTCTCTCAGCCTCCCTGCTCCCAGTGAATTTTCCCCTCTAGTCCTCTGTGCTTTTGATGGAGGGGACGGAGGAGTTTTAAAGTGCCCCCCTTGATTCACCTCTGGAAGACTTTTATTTTGGCAAAAGCACAAGGGAGGAGGGGGGGAGGAGGAGGGGGGGAGGAGTGGAAGCCAGACTGACTCCTATGGAAACGAAAGGGAAAGAGCTTGCTTTGTCGGAGCTCCGTGGTTTTAATGGAGAGGAGGAGGGGGGGGAGGAAGGAGCTTGAATGCCCCCAGACCTGAAGGGGGGGACCAGACCCCCCAAACCCCCCCTGGCTACGTCCTTGCTGTCCCTGCCTAACGTGGACTGTGGGAGGATATGCTTGTGTGTCAGTTACATCCTGAATCCAAATGCCTGAATGGATTTAGCGAAAGGCGTCATTTCTGAAACAGTCTGTTTGGTCCAAAACACACTGCAGAAATAATCCAGTTTGAGGCCACTTTAATTGCTCTGGCTCTGTGCTAGGGAATTCTGGGAACTGCAGTTTTGTGAGACATTTAGCCTTCTCTGTTAGAGAGCTCAGATGCCACAATAAATTACAATTCCCAGGATTCTCTAGCACTGAGCCAAAGCAGTTAAAGCAGGCTCAAACTGGATTATTTCTGTTGTGTATTTTGCACCTTTGTAATTTCAGGTCTTAGTACATAGTAATCTTATTGTAAAACTGGCCCATCTTGCGAGATGTTATGAACCCCTTCTTCCCCAAACCTCCTTAGAAATTCAGATAGATCTGGCAATGATTCTATACACACTTGATCTTAGCCAAGTATTTGGGCTTTCAAAAAATGCACCAAAACCCATGAACAGTTTTTATCTCTTGATATCTGACCTTCTAAATCACAAGAAACGTAACTTTTACTTATGTGTTTACATTTTTTTTAAAAAAACTAGTCATTGTCCATTTAAAATTATACACACAATCAAATATTACAGTTGCAACTACATTTTAAAGAAATCCTTTGAAATATAACCCTTTGGTCTATAAAATAAAAATAATAATGCACGGCTTAATATTTATACATCACTTTTCTGCATCATCAAATCTCTTGCTTTAGTTCATAACTCCTGTGACAATGTTGTAATTTAGGACAAATTCTGTCCTTTTATTACAGTAGCTGGAGTTGGGAGCTGTTTCTTTAAGATCACCTTGTCTGTTGATGCTTAGGCTAAGCTTTGAAACAGGAACTTTCAGTGCAAAGGCTGTGTGAATTTAATCAGTGTGGAAGATATGGAGCTTCCTAAGAGTACAATGACTTTGTATGATATGGCCTGAATTCAAGTTAATGTACCTGGCTTATTCAAATGATTCTTTTCTAAAGAATAAGCAAACAAAATGTACATGCCACGTAGAAAAATTCTTGTCCCTTATTTCAGCTCTTCCTTCTATTTTAAGCTTAGATAGAAATAACTGGGTTTTGAAAGATTAGAAGGCGAAATCAGATTACTATGTGATGGATTCAACTACATAGGCAGCGGACATGCATCTCATCATGTCGTTGCAATCAGACTTGTTGTGGGGAGAAGTTTGGTTAAGAAAATAAGAGTGGCCTTGTTCTGTCAGACCAAAGACCCATCTAATTCACCATTCTTTTCCCACAGTGGGGCCAACCAAATGCTTATGGGAAGTCTTTGAGCAGGACATGAATTCAGGCACACCTTCCCACTCATGTTATTCAGCAACCGATATTAACAGGCATGCTGCCCCCACATACTGAAGGGAGTAAATACAACCATGAGTAGTAGCCATAGCTCCCATGAATCCATGATGGCAGCACAATACCTTGTTCCATCATCTTGCTGTATGGTGTGTGAAAAAGCACTTCCCTACACTGTAAAAAATTGTGTGGATAACCTTGGGATTTCATTTCCAGCTCTTCAATAGTGCCATTCCTCCAGTTTGGAGAAATACCTTTGGAGCTATCAGTTGTCCCTTTTTTATATATATCCTAAACAATCTGGTGTAGTCTGAAAATCTGGTCACCCCATTGCTCATCCCTATCTTCAGATTACTAAATGATGAACAAGTTAAAAATAATTCCTCTTAATACAGATTCTTGGGGGACCTAACTTTTGATAGTCCTTCACTGTGACAACTACTAATTCATTCCAATTTTCTGCTTACTGTTTTTAAACAGTTACCAGTCCATAAAAAGGTTTCTTATAATATCTCATTATTATATCTCATCATATCTATTATATGAGATATAAGAGATATGATGGATAGTGTACATATTGTATATTATGTGTTATTTTTAAAAAATTAATAAAATATTTTTTAAAAGTTTTCTTCGATTATTATTTGCTCAGGAGGTTAGCAAATGTTATAAAACGAGATGTTCTGCAAAATGTATTGTTTTTGTGCAATAGAAACTGAGGGGCTTGACTATGGCTATATCATTTAGAAAACAGCTTTTCTATCTACATGAGTAACAAGCAAGAATATTTGCAATAACCACTGTTGCAGTTCACTAATTTTGTCTGATATTCTCTGTTGCTAAAGGTTTCCCAGTTCCTGAGGTGAGCTGGTATCGGGATGGCCAGGTTCTTTCTGCTGCAACTCTGCCCGGTGTGCAGATCTCGTTTAGTGATGGCCGCGCTAAACTTGTGATCTCCGCCGTGACAGCAGCTAACAGTGGAAGATATACCGTACAAGCCACCAATGGATCTGGACAAGCAACTAGTACTGCCGAACTACTCGTCACAGGTACATTGAGTTTAGAGAACTAGCCACAGTTTAGAGAACTAGCTTTTTCTTTTCTTTCGCCTTGGGGAAAACAACCGATAGATGTTATTATTGAAAAGAATAAATTGAAGAAGTGATAAAACGTTCCTACTCTGCATCTGATTGTTAGTCTCAATTAAAGTAGACCCACTGAATCAGAGAAAGTTATGTACAGTGGGTCCTTAGTATCCACTGAGATTTGCTACCAAAATCTATGGATACTCAAGTCACATTAAATACAATGGCGTAGTACATGGCCTATATAAAATGGCAAATTTTTTATATTTTAAAAAATATTTTCAAGCCATGGATGGTTGAATCCATAGATAAGGAATCCATAAGTACAAAGGATTGATTTAAGTGCTGACTTACCATGTTACCATTTATTCAATGGGTCTCTTCTAGTTTACTCTAAATCAAACAACTGAATTGATAGTACTGTCTTTAAGTAATCTAGTTTTCCTTCAAAAACTTACTGTATTCATGAAGACTGCTTCATGATTCTTGGTATATATATTTTTTCCCTCAGACCAGCCAAAGATAATGTATATGAGGTGAAGCAGAGGCCTTTTCATGCTGCTCCAACCATGCACAAGTAGTTCCATGAGACATATACTCACCCACACTCAAGATATTTAAAAGGGGATATAAATATCTAGGAGATTAAGCCTGTATTCGTAGATTACACTTTAGGATATATCTTCTGTATATTTTGTGTGAGCATGAGACTTGCGTGTATCAATTTTTCATCTGGCTATCTTCTGTTATTTTAAGGGAACATATTGTTATAATCCAAACATACAAACCCTTACTTTTTACTATATGGGAATTTAAATCCCATCTCTCAAATACACACACACACACACACATAGAGAGAGAGAGAATTTAAGATAAGATTTAACATGCTAGAAACTTCAATGACATGGGTGGAACTACACAAATGGATAACTCTGAAGGAAACACCCTTGTTTCTAATCCCATTAATAGAAGCTTATCTTTTTTTTTTCATGTGAATTGATCACTGTTGGTGCTCTGGCTGCTCACAAGTATGTCCTCTAATTAGGAGCATAATTCTTCTGAATTAGATCAATCACATCAACTTTCTATGTATTTATTTAGTCATATTTTTAAACCATCACCTTAAATGTCTTAGCGGTGCAATGTAGCATAAAACACAATTTAAAAAACAATATAAAAATGGCTAATATATGTCAGCGAGCAATGAGGATGGAGTTAATTAGCAACACTGGGGAGCTTGAGCGAAGAGACATGTCTTTAGAAGATGTCAAAAACATATCTGAAAAGGCTTCAGGGTGGTTGCTACAAGGAAGTATGATCTTAAGGTGAAATTTAAAATTCAAGATTCCTCTATTGGACCATTTGACAAAGATATTAAATGTACACATACCATAATATTTCTACAGATTTTAATGTTAGGAGTTATTTTTAGAAGAAATTGGCTTAATATCCAGCATTGTAATCATATAGTGGGTCTTTCTCCACTCACTCCTGCAGCTCTTGGTGCCACCTAAAAATCTGTTCTGGCAGATTTACAATCCAAAACAGATTTTGAGGGCATGCAGAATGGAAAAAGGAAGAATGCTCATCCTCTCATTTCTGCTGATAGATGAAACTGCTTCCATCAGCAGAAGAGCAGTGGTGGATTGTGGACATAAGGTTCTTTTATGAGGGGCAGTTTTTTGGTTGTTGTTGTTCTGGGGCTCTCTTACTTCAATATGCTTGTTCTTCTCATATTAATCCACAGCTGAAACAGCACCACCAAACTTTTCACAACGACTACAGAGCATGACTGCAAGACAAGGAAGTCAAGTTCGACTTGACGTGAGAGTGACTGGAATCCCTACACCTGTGGTGAAGTTTTATCGGGATGGAGCAGAAATTCAAAGCTCCCCCGATTTTCAAATTTTACACGAAGGAGACCTTTACAGTTTAATCATTGCAGAAGCTTACCCCGAAGACTCCGGAACCTATTCAGTAAATGCCACAAATAGCGTGGGACGAGCTACTTCAACAGCCGAACTTCTAGTTCAAGGTAATCGTACATCAAAAGTCTGTGAGCCATGAAAATATAATAAAAAGTACATTCAAATTGTGTCATCATGGCAGCAACCTTTACTATGATTACTGTTCTGTCAACAAATTCATCAATGTCATATCTCACAGGCATTTATATTTAGCTGTAAAATTTCACTCCAGAGTAAAACTCATCATAAATACTTCAGTGTGTGTGTGAAACTCCACTGGCATTTCTTCCCCATTAATATAAGATGAATGCTTGGCACCAATCATGCCTTTATGAGCCAAAAGTTATATCTGTGTTATTGGCTCCTTTTTTTATATAGAATCCATATATATATATATATATATATATATATATATATGCCAACAAAACAGTGGCTACATTCTTAACTGTAGGGTTTAGTCGTCTATGACTTGTAGTTTCCTAATGATTCTCTTAGGGTTTGTTTATATGGGTGATTTACCCCACATTTCACTGCGTTCTGTTTACATGATGCAGGGCCAGAACCCTGAATTGAGTCCAGACTATCTTCATGACATCCTCACTTGATTTGGGGCTTCCTCCCCCCAAGATGCATTTGAATAACTCACCTTTTGCTGCAGGTTTTTGGCTCTCTTTGCAGTGATGACGCTAGCTACCTTTCCACTCGCAGTCCCTGCAAGTTGCCCGGTGCCACTCCTGTGGCTTGAGTTGATCTGAGGTCAGAATGAGGCACCCAGCATTGATAGTGTAATTGGGTGCTTTGTTCTGACCTCAGCAGTGGCACCAGATGACGGAAAGGAACGCAGCCACCTATTGTTTGCTGTGAGAGCTGAAAACCTGTGGCAAAAGACAGAGGGCAAGGTGCAAATCTGGGGGGAATTTGAGTCCAAAATACTCAGTGGGCAGCCCTTAAGGGACCTTCCCTTAAGCACGTACTCCAGAAGCTTCACTATACAAACAATAATACCAATCACACTTGGAGCTGTGAGTTTAGACATAAAGAGCTCTGAGATCAGAAATCCCTTCAATCAGCCTTTTCATGTAGAAGGTCCCTCTCTAAAAGTCCATTTGCTCACCTAGCTCAGTGCTGTCTACAGTTCTGATTGACAATGGCTTTTCAGTACTGTGCGGAAACGCTCCCCCATTAAAACAAATGGGATTTGAGCATACGTGTTTTTCCCCATATGCGGAGGGAGCACGGAACAGATACCCCACATATGGGGAGGGCCCATTGTATCTCAGGCAGATGTCCTCCCAAGGCCTAAATATTGCATGTCAATACCCCTTCGAATTAGAGATAAATGAAGAAACATCCTTCAACATGCACATACGTCTTAACCAGAATTGGAGCAATTATGGAGATTAGTGCACCATCTTTTATTCCTGCCGTAAATATGGGATGTACAAGCACAGGGATATCTTCTATGGCACAGCTCCATCCTCTGGCAGTACTCATTCCGTACATGACCCGGGCTTCTCCTTGACCTTTTCAAGAATGGGAAAATCCTGTCCCTGTGTATTTACATCCCGCGCCTAGCGCTAATCTATATAGTATCACATCAGTTACAAAAGATAAATTTAAGGAAGCAAATTAAACTCAGGAAAGATTGAGCTCAGTAGCCAGTCTTTATTTATTACTAATTTTCATGTTTGGTCTGTACAAAAAGCCTAATGTTATTGTTTCATCCCCATCCTCATTTTTATTTTTCTAGACCTAAGGGAAAAAGCAGCCATCCCCCCCCCTGAAGTATTTATATGTGTACATAAATAATAGAAACAGCAGATTTTATCCTTTCCTCACCTTTAAAACAAATGATTGTATATTGCTGTTTAACCATCCAGTTTTCCTTTCTATTAGGTGAGGAAGAAGCTGTTCCCGCTAAAAAGACAAAAACAATTGTATCGACTGCTCAGATTACACAAACCACAAGACAAGCCCGAATTGAGAAGGTTTGTATTTTGACCAGTCTGCTTACCAGAAAGGTTAGTTGTTGTTCTTTAACTGAGAATAGATGACTCATGCCCATTCTTGCTACTTCTATTGCAGAAGATAGAAGCCCACTTTGATGCCAGAACACTTGCAACTGCTGAGATGGTTATCGATAGTGCCACTGGGCAACAACTGCACCACAAAGCACCTCCACGAATGCCTCCTCGGCCTACCTCCAAATCACCAACCCCACCATCTCCAATTGTTGCTGCCAAAGCACAAATGGCCCGCCAACAGTCACCATCTCCAGTTAGACAGTCACCATCTCCTGTCAGACATGTTAGAGCTCCAACCCCATCACCAGTCAGGTAAACCCAGTTATCTCTCTCTCTCTCTTTTCACCCTCCTTCCTTGTGGGTAATACATATAAAAATGAAACAAAAACGGTATGGCTTGGAAGTAGATTGTTTTGTGTGAATAGTTTAGTTTAATGCCTTTGTTCATGTTTTATGATGTATTATTTATATAGCACAGCTAGATGAATTGTTGTCATTGCTATTCCTATATTGCAGCTATCATTGCTGTAAGGGGAGAGAGAGAGGAAGGAACAAAATCATGCCTCTTCATAGCACAAGACTGCCTGGGGAGTAGAACTGCAGCAAAAGGGATTTATTGCACAAAAGCAGTAATAGAATAGTAAGATTGAGAGTCTATTGACAGGTTTTGCTTGTCAATGAAAAAGTGCACTAAAGTAACAAATGAAATGCAAGACAGCAGCAGGACAAACACATAGTTGTGTGATAAGTGCTGGCCAAAGATGCCTTTCTCTTGTTAAAATTCTGCTTTTATAACCTCCTGTGATAAAATCCATAGTTGCTCTTGCTTCAGGAAACAACATGTATTTGACCAGCATCAATGTGCAAACTGCTCTGAGAGATCACATAGGGCTTTTATAAAGAATGCTAGGCTGAATATCCTGTCTCTCACTGATGCACCATGAAAAGGGGAGGGGAGAATACCAATAAATTTTAGATAGGTGTGTGAATACAACAAACTTTCTGAAGGAAGGTAGGCTTAGGCCCGAGACACACCGGCCCAAAGCAGTGTGCTGGCACCGAAGCTAGGGTTCCAGAGTGTGCGGCAACTGCACGCTCTGGAACCCTAGTCCGTGTGGGCGGTGGCATCTTGTCCACATAGGTGCCGCCATGATGATGCCGCTGCTGCACCGCATCTGCACATTGCTGCGCATTGGCGGCTGTGGCGTCCTTCCACAGTTAAAATGGATGACTACAGCCTGCTGTTTTGGGGTAGTCTGTACTGCCCCTTACTTTCACTCTGAGCTGCATGGTAAAGAAAATACCATTGGGCTTCTGAGAGTAATGAATACTTCATTCAAGTAATGGCAACATTTATCTTTAAGATATGAAGGGGCAAAGTTTGGTTATCCAGATATTGTTGGACTGTTATTCCCAGAAACCCTAACTTGCATAGCCAATGGTAATGAACATTGGAAACTGCAATCCAATGTATGGAAGGCTATGCTTTGCCCATGCCTTCTTTCAGACAAGAGGTAACTTTTTAAAATGAGCCTAGTCTCACCCCAGATTTGGATCATACCTGTCCCTCAATATTAATCCAATCCAATTAATTGAAAACTCTAGGTTGAATACTTTAACTCGATGCTGGTGTGAACCAGTATATAAGTGGCACACATATTAAAGTATTAATATCCCACCATATATCAGAAGATCTCACATCAAACACTGATGTGCACATATATTAGTATATTTCACTAAATGGGTTATTTCAGTCATTCATAACATCCAGCCTTTCCTAAAACATTGTTAACAGATGATGACTAGTGGGGGCTGAAATTTGTCCTAAACAGCCTCTCCAGTTGTACATGCTGCTTGGAAACAAGGCTTTTTGGAATCAAGTGCTCTATTTACTGTGTAGGAACATGTTTTCTGGGGAATGGATACTTGGCAGGCAACAGAGAACTCAACTTCATTATACTGCCATACAGCTCTTAACTCTGTAACTTAAAAAGGGGAAAAGAAATGAACATCTACTTTAGCAGTGGACATCACTATGCCATTCAAATTTATAAAAATAAATTAATAATACAGATTCTTGGTTAGATAGATCTTTGTGCCTGTTTAATGTACAGTATATACATACCAGTGCATCTTCAGTCAAATATGTCCAATGGCATGGCATGTATGCAATACTGAAAATCTATCAGAAACCAGTGGAGAAACTACCCTTAAGAAACAATATAAATACAACTGTTTTACAATGGTGACACCTACAGGACACAGTCCTGCAGTTGATGATCTTCTCTACTTTCATCTCAATAGAACTAAGATAAATGTTTGCATCTTCATTCGATTTACAAGTGTTAAATAGTTTAATATATTTTTTGGTCTTTTAAAATTGTTGTTTTAAACTGTTCTAAACTGCTTCTATTGTACCCTACTCTGAGATCCTTGGATAAAGGGTTGGATACAAATACGTAATAGTAACAATAGCAACAATAATAGTAACAATAATAATAATAATGACTTATGCTCATGTAAACATTGATGACATACATGTACTTAGCCACCACAATGTGAAAAATCATCAAACAAATTAACAAAAAATCTCATAATCTCTCTCTCTGAGAAGCGCTGTGCAAATCTACAGCGCTATGTAAATAAAGAAGAAGAAGAAGTTTTCAAAAATTGTTCTTTCTTGGATGGAAGGATGAAATAAGCAAATATTTAATTTCCACATTGTCAGAAACCAGAATAAAACTCAGGGTCTTTCTGAAATCCTAACCACATTTTTGTGTATGAGAGTTCCAAAAGAATCCACCTTGCATCCACTCAGTCATTTCTCTATAGATTCATTTAAAGTTGCATGAAGAATGTGACCTTTCCAAATTCCTGTATGAAATGACTAAACTCACACTTTTCAGACTAATACACAAATCAAAGCCTAGGAAATCTCCCCCCCCCTTTTTTTGTTTTTTTGTTTATTTATTTATTTATTTATTTATTTATTTGACTAACCTCAGTCCCTCCAATTCCAGTGGCCATACTAACTGGGGGATTGTGGAAGGTGTAGTAAAAAATAATAATGTTTCAAAACTATGGTGAAAATTGGAAGCTTCACTGGAAAATTGGATCTTTCACTTCTCTGAATGTTAATAGGTATTTCTGCAAATGTAAACATATCAAGCCATACAGTTAAATATTATTTTTTTTAAAAAAATGTTTTGTTCTGTGCCTTCAAGTCATTTCTGATTTATGTTGAGTTGAAGGTGATCCTATCATGGGGTTTTCTTGGCAAGATTTGTTCAGAAGAGTTTTGCCTTTGACTTCCTCTGAGGCTGAGAGAATGTGATGTCCAAGGTCACCCAGTGGAGATTCAAACCCTGGTCTCCTACAGTCATAGTCCCAGCGCTCAAACCACTACCCTATGTTGGTTCTCATTGAAAAAAAATACAAAAAATTAAATAATATTTTAAGAGAGTATTATATATATATATATTTGAAAGAAAGAAATGTAACTGTATTTTGAGATTATGTTTTAATTATAAAAACAGGCAGATGTAGTGAGAGAAGAAAATTATGGGTAAAAGCATGCAAAAGTGACATAGAAGGAAAATAGGTTTGCCCGTCCCTAGAATCACAGCACAAAAAGCCTAACAGAATCCATATACTGTATATCAGTTACCAATAAATTAACAAAAATGAAGTCTTTTTTCA
>NC_056522.1:203435525-203455700 GCF_019175285.1 Sceloporus undulatus
AAAGTACAGGCAATAATCTTGAAGAGCAAGCTTTTCTGCTGGTGTGTATAAACTAGGCATGGGGAACCTACCATTGGACTCCAGCTCTCAGAAAACTTAGAGTGGGTAGGACAGGGATGCTCTGAACTACTGTCCAGCAACACCTGGAAGGCATATGTTCCCCATCGATCATTGAAACATACACATAATAATCTATGAGTCTGGAATTCAGATATTTGTACACCAAATGTACACTGTAGAGAACTATTCCCCAATTAGATTAATTGATATTTTATAGCTGTTTTTAGATAATTTTATTGAATAATTGTGATGGTTATTGAAATGTTTTAAACTGTTTTTATATTGTATGTGATTGCTCTTACAGATTTACACCGCTTTGATCTCAAGGAAAAGCGGCATAAAAATAAACAGTTTATTTATATATATTATTATTATTAATTTAAATGTTATTTAATGGATTTGTTGGAAACTTGATAGTACTGACTTTTCTGGTTCTTATGCCTGCTTTGTTGTTGTCATTTGCCATCATATTGGCTGTAATTTATGGCAACCCCATGAATAAGAGACCTGCCACCAAAAGTCCTACTCAGGTGCTGCAAATGCAGGGCTATAATTTCCCAGACTATGTCTATCCACCTGTAATGCGATCTTCCTATTTTCCTACTTATGTTTACTGCTTACTTAAAATGAAATCTTACATTGGTCCTGCATTCAAATGTCATTACTGCATGAAAACTGCCTTTTGTATGTATGGGCTGTTTCTTTCACAGAGCAATTTTAAAAAAACTGTTGTGTTTATTCAACAGATCTGTGTCTCCTGCTGGAGCTGGGCGACTCTCCGTCTCCACTTCGCCTATCAGACCTGTGAAATCGCCGATCTTGGTCCGAAAAGCACAAGTAACAGCAGCTGCGGGCACTGAAGTTCTTCCTCCTTGGAAACAGGAAGGCTATGTCGCTACCTCTGAAACGATGATGAGAGACACTAGAGTGACTACAAGTACTACCCAAATGAGGACTGAAGAAAGATGGGAGGGGAGATACGGTCTCCAAGAACAGATCACTGTTAGTGGCGCTGCCGCAGCGGAGGCTGCTATTGGAGTTAGTGCTGCTGCTATTGCAGGTGCAGCAGCAACCACAGAGGTAAGACCATTTGTAAAAAAACAAAAACAAAAAGATTTTTGAAGGCTATCCCATGTTGACTGTGTTTTGTGATGCTTTCCTGCTGAATAAGTCTGTTTAAGTGGAACTGAAAACATTTTGTATTGGAATCTGCTTAAACAACTATTTAGATCATCATACTCTATTGTCTAAACAGGAAGACATGGTAAGACCTCTGTGTCTTGTGTTTACTGCTTCCGCCACTGTTCTTCTGGTTGTTGTATCCCTATGGGAAAAAAGGACATCTTTTCATGCAACTCATTTGGGTCCTACAGGACACTGAACGGTCAGCAGCTGTTGCTACAGTAGTTGCTGCTGTTGACATGGCCAGAGTGAGAGAGCCTCTTCCAAGTGCTGTAGAACAGACTGCTAAAAGAACAGCCATGACTGCAGTGCACATTCAACCTGTCCAGGAGCAGGTAGAAGTAAAATCACTTTGCAAGAAATAACACTTCCCCCCCTGCCATTTCTGGCACAGAACCAGTGCATGCATTAGCAGACAATTAACACAATACTAGCAAGTATCCTGGAGAAGCATGCATTAATGATACCACCATAAAAAGAGCATCTGCATATAAACCATTGCTAGAGAAGCTAACTAATCCACCAATCCTTTTTATATTTTACATTAAAATCAGCTAACAGTTTTAAAATGATTTTATACAGACTGAAACAATTTTAATAACCTCAATACAAATATTAGATGAAGTACCTAAACAGTTCATTGATCTAACACTTTGATTATACTGACCAAGGTGTTCCTAATATTTAACTTACTTTCATCTTTGCTAATCTTAAAATAGATTTTACCTAAAAATATTTTCCTTCATTTGGGATTATGTTTACGAACTTTTTTTTTTTTAAATGATGTTGCTTAAAGGAAATGTTAAGGCTTGATTCTCTTTCTTTCCACCAACACAATCAGATTAAAAAGGAAGCTACAGTAGTAGTTACTAGTACTACTGGTAAAGGCAAAGAACAAGAGGTAATATCAAGAACTAGAGAAGGAATTGCTACTAAACAAGAACAAATACACATCACTCAGGAAAAGGTGAATAGTACATGTTTACCCATGGGAAAATCACTTCTTCTGTCTCAGTTGCAAACTACATTCTTTACTGCCATGCATCCATTTCTTTTTGGTCTTATATACCTGTTACAGACAGCCAAAATAAAGCTGCTTCGAGTCACAGTGGAGGTATGGTATTTGAATGATGCATGCGTCCTAAGAGTCCAGAAGTCGCACCAATGCCACGCTCCACCCCTAAGGACTGGAACATGGCTTTGGTGTGGCTTCTGGACTCTTAGGACGCATGCATCATTGAAACACCATACCTCTACTGTGACTCGAAGCAGCTTTATTTTGGCTGTCTTTAACAGGCCATAATGTTGAAGAGTTCTGTCATTAAATGTATGTACTTATTGTGACATCACCCCTTCAAGGCCTAACCCACAGATGACATGTGTCATATCCAGCATGCACATAAATCATTCTGGATTGAGATTTATCCAGATTGAACAGAACATTTGGCCCTATGTTAAATGCATTGGCCAGAATGTAAAGAGCCACGAAACTGTGAACCTGAGGTGACTGCTGTGTTGTTTTTAATAAACAGTAGTCTTTTTCTCCCCCTTGTAAGTAACCAAATGCTTTTGAAATGGATGGGAGTCTCAAAAGCAATGTCTGATACAGCATTTTTTGTTGGGTGCCTTCAAATTGTTTCCAATTTATGGTGATCCTAAGGTAAACTTGTCACAGGGATTTCTTGGCAAGACATATTCAGAGGAGCTTTGCCTTTGCTTTCTTTTGAGGCTGAGAGAATGGGACTTTGTCAAGGTCACCCAGTGGGTTTCCATGGCTGAATGAGCATTTGAACCCTGGTCTTCAGAGTTGTAATTGATGCAGGGTTGTAATTAACACAATACAGTGTTATAGGCAGATATATTGATTTAGTTCTTAGGAGCTTATCACATTAATGAATCCCAGGCAGAAATGGGATTTAAAAGTAGAAAACACTTTTTCAGACCACGTTTCCTCTAAAGAGTAATAATCCCATTTCTGTGCAAGATTCATCTATTGTGATAAGGCTATTAGAGAGGTTTAGCCCTTCTATTCATTATCAGATATACCGAGGAGTGGACTATGGCGTTTTCTCTCTCCGGAGTTGTAGTCCAGCACTCAGACCACTACACCATAACATATGTGCTTGCTGTTCAGTGGAGAGAAAAAAGCAGAAATCTCACTAGCAGGAGCCATAATCTTGAGATTAAATAGCTATTGTACTGTGCATTTCCTGTTTATCTGCCATATGGCTCAGAATACTGGTCTGTCGAATATCTCACCCTGCACATGCCATTCCTGACACATTGGATACCTGCCTCCCTGCTTGTCCTCCATAAGTCATGTCTTGTAGTGTCAGATACCGTTGCTTCAGTCATTGTGGTCATAGGGCAATCTCCCAAGTGTTTATATGTGAGCATGTGACAATGTCATGATTGATTCCACTATACTGCTTGTTAGTGATTACCATTAATACCTGAAATGCTCCAGAAATCTAATCTCCTGCTCTTTCCTGGACATATTTCAGTTGTGTTTTTTAAATTAATATTTTACTGTGATGTGTATGCTGGTGGTGAACAAGATGAGCACAATGACTCACCAGGGCAAAATGTTTGTCCTCTCTACATATTTACAGTCTGTGGATATTAAATGTGTTAATAATTATTTTGGTTAGGACACAGTCACTCAATTGTTATTATGAAAAGATTTGCTTTGTAGAACAGCATCTTTTTTGATGATTGTATAAAGTAAGGACATGATTGGAACCAAGCTACGTTGTATTTCTGATACAGCAGATGTGTTGGATGCTATGAAACCCATATTTTCCTGGCCTGTTATTTCAACTTAGGTTAATCAGTTTAATGCACTATAGCTCCTTTTTTCTGTTTTCTCTGGGCCTCTGGTCAGATGTTCCTTTCTGAGCCAGGTACCAAGAGGAGAGTGGCCTTGCATGCATCCTTACTCTGTCTTTGCTGTACTCCAGTGTACTTCACTGAATTAAAAAGCAAAGTTTTATCTGACTTTCTGTGTACACAGGATCTCTGACCCTTTGAATCAATCCACCCATAGACTGAGAGAAGTGCCAATAAACTTGGTATTACACTAGATCAGCTCAGTAGTTACTCTCTTCTATCTATGGTGGGAATGGGCAACTTAATTAGGTCTGGTGGATCCATTTTATGTCCCAGGATGCTCTTGGGTTTCACTACAATGATTTGCTGCATTTGTTAATTAGAAGTCTGCCTTGGTTTCCAAACCAAGAGAAATGTAGGGTCAATCAATCAATCAATCAATCAATAATAGAAAAATGATTCCTGCTCAGACTTATTCAGAATCATTTTTTTAAAATCACATTACACCATATGGGCAGTTCTGATAGAACATGATCCAGTGTGTTTAGGACTACAGCTCAGGTTCATTAAGTGTTTATTTAAAATAATACCCCTTCACAATTATTTAGGCACAGACTGTAACATTCAGAGTTAAACATGCTTAACTCTTTTATTTCAGTAGAGAGCACTATACTCTGTGTTGTTTTATGGCCATTGGAGTTGCCTCTTTTTCATAAAAGGCAACTTATCCAGAGATAGCCGGGATGGCTATACAGCAAAGAACAATAACATCTAAAATCCACAAAACAGTGATACTCTTTGGCCAACCATAATGCACAAAATAAATGATGCAAACCTTCAAAGCTTCACTGGCTTCTTCATCAGGCAAAGGTGTTTAAAACAATATAGGGAAGTCTAAGTGTGGAAGGATGAGAATACGAAAGTAGGTTTAAAAAGTGACAGAAGGTATGAGTATGTTTGAAGAGATTGAAACAAGAGAGAAGGAGGCATAGTTGGGAGAAATAGTGAAAGAGAGGAACAACAGAAATGAGTGATATGGAGGAAAGGTAGAGAGGAAGAAGGAGAGATGAAAGTGTGAAAGGATAGGTAGGAGATGGATAATGATATGAGAATAGAAAATATGGAGAGGAGGGACATCTAGATATAAATACAAGACTAAATTGAGTTTGAAAATGGAAAGTAAGTGAATGGAAAGTAGGATTGTGATGAGATGATAGCATTAATTATTCGATATACAGTGCACCCATGTCATACGCTGGAAGCCGTGCCCGAAAAAACCCTGGCGCTCCCTGGAAGAAGTAATGGGGTGCGTGCCCATGGCATGCCCCCGCACCATTACTTCTAATGGGGCTCGAGCATACACTTTCCCCCCTTATGTGTAAGGGAAGGGCCCACTGTATTTTCAAGTTTAATATAACAATAATGTATTATAGGTATTGTGTATGTTAAGCAATAATGTGTGGTAGGTATTGCATATGTGATGAATGTTAAGTATTTTACATATGTTGTAGTATTATATAGATATAGATATAGATATAGATATTAAAATGTTTAGAATATTTAGAATGTTGTGATATGTTATATGTATTTTATATATTGTGAATGATAATAAAGATTATTATTTTAAAAAATGATATGGGGGGCTGACAATGTTAGTTTAGAAAATGTCAGGTAATTTGTTGCTGATATTTAAGGTTTGTTTTGTTTGTTAAAGAAATGATGTAATACAAATTTTGTCCTTTTTTTAAAATTGGAAATACCAGATTAAAAAGGAACCGGTGAAAGTTCCTGTACCAAAAGTAATAATTGCGACTGATGTAGTTAAAGACCAAGAACAAATTTCAAGAGCTAGAGAAGAAATTTCTACCAGACGAGAAGAAATTCACATTGCTCGTCATGAAAAGGTAAATACAACATTTAAAGAAGTATACTTTAATCCATCTACTTTCTCCTTTTCTGAGATACATCATAATGTTAGATGATTCTGTAACTTTGAACTTGGATGCAAATAAGCAATTATGTTCTAACCAAAATTCTATTTCAAGAGGCATCCTATGTATTTAGGGATCTGAAGTCTGAGACTAAGATACTCACAATTTCCCTAGCCAATGTTAGCCTTCTTCAGAGTGATTTTGCTGCAGACCTCAAGGAGAAAAAATCAACAATATCATCATTCAGTTTTTCAAAAATCACTACATCTTTTGCTCAGTTTAAAAGGAACAATGATCCCAATGCTGGGTCCTTTCCCCCTACAATGGGGTTCAGTATGGCAGTGGTTCACAGAAAGAGTCTTGTTGTATTGAACCAAAATTAGTTCTTTAAATGTCAAAATGCTTCTTTGGTAAGTTGGTAACCCATCTCCCCCAGTTCTAATGAATATTTGGTTCTTTCCACCACTATTGTGGATCTCAGTCGTGAAGTGGTCACGGAAAATAGACTTTCCAGTCTGTGTCATTTTGTGTGTATTTAATCCCAAGTTCGTGCTGTCCAATTTCAACATTTGTGTCCAATCCTTTTTAAACATGTACAAAAATGCACACCCATTTTTGTAGGCAATTTTTCCTAATGTGCATTTTGTATTGATTTCACCCAAATGTGCATGCATGCATTGTTGTGCATTTGTCTATACATATTTATCTTATATATGCTTTTTTGCCATAATAAATGAACAGAGAAATGCATTGCAAAACTCAGAGATGTGTAAACTTCACAGGATAACTGTCTTCCAATCTTCATATTCATTTAGGAAGTGCAAAATAGTTCAGTTTTCTTTGAAATATGGTCCAGAAAAAACTCGTGGTGTTATATCCACTTGATTCCCCCACCCCCCCAATTCTACTTTGTGCTTTCATTAATTCCCAGAATTGAATATAAAGGCAATTTTAAATAATCAATAAAAGTGGCCTATAATTTTGGCTTGACAAATTGCCAGATTATTCATATAGTGAAAGTGTGGTGTAATGTAGATCATAGAGAAGTTACTTTTTGTATCAACTTTTCCTACTTCAGGTATAACTCTGCTGAAAGCAATAAAGCTTTGTAGGATCATGATGGAGCTGTCTGATGCCCAAGTACAATGCTAATTCTAGGATCTCCATAGGCAATTTTATTTTTATCTCATTATAATCCTTGGTACTTTTGTGATCCCTTTCTGCTTTCCTCTGAGATACCTAGGCAAACATCTTTGCAACCCTCTCTCTATAATCACACTTCTCTTTTTACTACAAATACCAGACGAGGAAAGAAGTTGTGAAGTCTGTGAAACCTTCTGTACCTAAGGTACTAATAACCACTGATAAAGCCAAAGTGCCCACCACAATAATAAAAACTTCAGAGGGAATTGCTGCCCAACAAGAACAACAGGCCCACCTTATCCAAGAAAAGGTGAATAAGTTGGTCGTGTGGCAGTCATTCTCACAGCCCATTCTCATACTGACCTTCTCATTTTTCTTCCATAAACGCACTAACTTTTTAATATCCTTTCTTGCCACATTCCTTAAGATTCCATCTTGTGTGCCCTAATATGTTCTCAGCTTCCCTGTTATCGTCATTTGAGCTTTTTTAAAAAAATCATGTACTAAATTGCATTTTAATTATCTTATTATTACTTAGCCAGTGAGGTAGTAAACAAGTATCTGTATTCATCCAGTGCAAGCACTGGGCCATTCATCAGGGGGCAAAGCCTTAAAATTATTTTATCTTTTTCTGCAACCATATATTCCCATGTCATCTTTCATTTTTGTCCCTTTTGGCCTGAGACATTATGTAACTTAAAACTTCTGTTCTTGCCATAATGATCAGATAAGAAAGGAGGCTGAGAAAACGACTATAGTTCCAACAGTCATTGCCGTTGACAAACGCAGGGAACAAGATAGAATATCAAGAACTAGAGAAGAAGTTGCTGTCAAACGAGAACAAATCCATCTAGCTCATGATCAGGTGAAGAGAACTCACAAAAATGTAAAGTTCAGCATTGAATAATGTTTTAAACTCTGCAATGTTTGCACCAGCAGGCAGCTTGCCATTACAGTGGTTTGTAATGTTGTTTACTAACTCCCTTTCGGGGGGAAATGTAAGTTTATTATTTCAAATGTATATTTTTCATTACTTATCTGTAAAACCTGGAATAGTACTAGAATGTTAGGGAAATAGCAAAAATTCACTTCCTAGTTCTTTTCTTTATTATTCTTGAGGTTGTAAAATAAGATGGTTAAGACTGCAGTGCTATATACAGTAAGTCTAGATGAACTCAATGGGGCTAATGTCTAGGTAGGCAGATTAAAGACTGCATGGTAAATCAACAAGATAAGGTTTAGGCCAACATCACACTTAGCCCGAACTAACTTCATAGTACAATATTCTTTCCTCTCTATCCCCTTGCCCCTTCCCATTTCTGCTGATGGAAAAAGATCCATCAATGGAGCCACTGTAAGAATGATCAGAAGACAACAGGTTGGATCCTGACAATCAAATTTTGTATAGAACCTTTGAAATCAATTGGTCAAGTGGTTTCAGTAATCTACTTTAAACATAAATTTACATCTAAACCATTAAATCAGTGCAAAAAAGAAATCAGTTTGTATGACATTTGTTTTGTATGACATAGTGAGGCCTACACAGACCTTTAATGATAGGAGCCTAGAGGGAAGACCAAATTACCCTGCAGGTTAAACTCTCTAAGCCAATAATACCTTGGTTGCCTGCATTACATGGTCAGTAATTCAGCAGAATTTAACTGAAGATGCACATGTGCAGTAAAATGATTGTTTGTAGCTATGCAGTCTTTTTCAAATGTCTGTTGCAAAATTATCTGTGTAACTCTCTGAAAAGTTAGTGTGTTTGTATATAAATATATGTTGCTGTCTGCAAATCTTTATATTCACTGAATATACTACATATGGATTTCTGAAAATGCTGCATTTTTTTCTGTATACATATAAAATATGTATTTACTAGAAGTAAGCATTCAGAGGATAATATATGCTCATACCTATCTTTAAATACAGTATTTCAGTATTTTCTATGTCATATACTGTATTTACACATTACCTGTCTGCACAGTGGCATCCTCCTTCCTCCATATCTGCATATTTCAAATGTCTATTAAATCTGTTCCAGAATATATAAGGCCATAAACTATATCGTATATATAATAGCATTGTGGTTTGTATGAAATATGAGCAAATATGGAAAAAGGAATGAACTGGGTGATAGAAGGCTTGATGAGCAAGATGTTTACATGTGAGTCCTCTATGTTTGCTGCTCTGTGTCATTAACATAGATATGTGTCAATGTTCTGCAAATGTTATCTTTAGATTGCTGTTGGCAAAAAGGCTGAAGCTGTAGCCACAGTTGTTCATGCAGTTGATCAAGCACGTGTTAGAGAACCAAGAGAGCTGGATCATGGCGAAGAAGCTTATGCTGAACAGGCAGCTTTGGAATATGGATATAAAGAACATGCTTTAGCAAGACATGTTGTTGAGTTACCACCAGAACACCATGTGGTCACCAAAGCAGTGAAAAAGGAGGAGGTTCATGTTCCTCCTGTGACACACATTGCAGCTGCTGAAAAAGTGGGAGTGACCGTATCAACACAGGTCAGGCTCAAGTTTAAACAGGCAGCCATTTTCACTGGCTGCTGAACATCTTTGGTTGGGGTTTTCTTTTTTCCCTACTTGGCAAGTGGCATCACATTCTCAACAAACGTTTTATTGGTTGATGTAGATTAAAAGGACTGCAGAAACTTCAGTCGAAAAAGCAATCCATGTGGAACACACACGTCCCCGCACAGCAAGCCCTCATTTTACAGTTTCAAAAATTACTGTTCCTAAACCAGATCATACGTATGAGGTAAGAAGAGGAGGAAGAGTATGCCAGGCAAATGGTTATAGCACCTGAAACAATCAAAATATTCCCTTCTTTATGTAGGCCAAAATATTTGGGGGGTTTTAAAGCCTAAAAGCATGTAGGGTGGGTGTGAGTGGGTGAGATACGAAGATGTGGCACAGTATCCATCTGCATTCTTGCACTAAAAAAAAACCAACAGTGATCTGCCAGTGATATGGATTCCTTCCCCCAATCAACCCCTTAAACCACTTAAAATCTTCTCTGAATGGTTGGGAGATGTTTTGGAGCAGATTTGGGACAGGTAGATGTGGCAAAGGGAAAAATTCACCATACCTGGCATATTCCTTTCCTCTCTTGAAGGGCAGAAAAATCTAAATGTTCACCCATGTATTAATCAAATAATTCATACAATGATAGTATTTATTCTTCTATTTCAGTCATTCTGCTGCCTACTAAATTGGTTTAAGAAGTAACATATTATACATACATAAACTGAATTATATTGAATGCCTCCATTAGAAATATATGCTTTTGCATTATTTTAATATTACTTTCCACCCATTTTTCTAGTTGACATTTTAATTGTCTCCTTCACAGGTTTCATCACTTAATGGTCACATCTAATCTGTTTTGTAAAATACAGATCTGTGATATCGCTTTAACTTTAATGTTAACAATGCATCTTTTTTTTAAAAAAAAAATGCTATGTACCTGTAAATAATTAAAATAATATTATGGCAATTACCTTAATTTTAAGTCTAAATAATGTTTCTTATTTAAAGCAAAACAAAACAAAAAATACTACAGAAATAGAAATAAGCAATATTCTGCCTAATATTCAGGCACTTTAACTGAAAGTAGACTGGTGATCCTACATTTGAATAGTTACCATACTATCTTGGACAATATAATTTAATTTTCTAGCTTAAAGAAATTTAGAGATCATACGATACTTCTGAAACTTGATTCTTGACATTAGATATTGGACTGTAATTTACAAAAGATTATGCCACAATTTAAAAAGATTAACCAACACTACTCTTTGCTATTTTTACAGAAACTCACATTTTAAGCTGAATCATGTCAAATGATTAAAATATTTCTGAGAATTCTAAGAATTGGAGCTCACTGTAAAAAGTCTTAACAATCTATCCTTTAAGAAGAGAATAAGACTGAATAGGTGTTGATCTTTCATAAACTAACACCTGTAATAAAGATATAGTATTGCTTTCTAGCATTTTATTTGTATTTGCTTGGCTAATGTGTCATTCACCTTTAAAAGAAAAAAAGCACAGCAAAGTGGTAACTCTTTTTCTCTTGGGTTGGTTAGGTTTCAATAGCAGGATCTGCTATAGCTACTCTGCAAAAGGAGTTGTCAGCAACTTCTGTTCCAAAGATCACCAAGCCTGTGAGGCCTCCTCTTGCAAAGTCACCAGAGCCCAGAGTGATGCCAGAGAAAGTAGTCTCCCCACAGTTTCCTTTCGTAGAGACAGCTGCCGACACCTATCAGAGGCGTTACGATACTGAAATCAAAAGAGAAATAGGTGTGAGCATGGCAGGTGGTCTGGTGCGGGAGCAAGAACACATTGAATTAATGCAAGAAGGTGAACCAGAGGTTGGTCATTAAGCACATTCCAATCATCCCGACTTGCATCCAGAGTAACTCAGTGTGTTTCTACCTTTCCTTCATTACCAACCTTTTCTCCTCACTTTAAAATATCCCTCTCTCCCCTACTGACCTTTGTGTACCATCTGTTGTGACCTTTGCCATTCCCATGCACTTCTAAGAGCCTAACATCATTTTGTCATAGCAAGCGACAGAGAAGAACAGCACCGAACCATTGCCTTACTCCCATTCTTATGCATGCTGGCGTTTCCCTTCTTGACATTGTTTGACACCTTCTAACTCTATTTTTTAAACATCCCTAGGTGATTGAAGCTGCTAGAGTTCCTGAACCAACAGAAGTTCCTGCCACACCCCCATCCATAGTAAAAGTAAGTATAGTCTCCCCTCTGTTTTCACGGACTTTGAATCTGTGTCCCTCGCCCGTTTGCGGGTGGCAAACAGAGGGTGACAAAATGGGGCATATGCCACCATTCAAACCAATGGGGCTTGAATACTGGCGATTTTGTTTTTGTAGGGGGTCTGGAACAGATCCCCTGTGAAAATGGAGGAGCTACTGTAATTACAGTGGGCCCTCCACATTTGCTGGGGTTAGGGATGCATGAATTCCTGCAAAAGTGGAAAAACTGCAAATAAAAAACCGCTATTTTTTTACTTGAGAGAATACCTTTCGAGGAATCTCTAGGTCCTCCAGCACAACTCTATGGCCCACATCCATCAGACATTGAATACAGTATTGTGTTGGAGGACCTACAAATATCTAGAGAAGTGTTCTCTCTAGGAATATCTAGGTCCTCCAGTGCAACTTCGGACAAAAATTGGCCATAGATGACCTAGAGATTCCTAGAGAGAACATGTGAATCAAATCCATGAATAATCAGATCCGCAAAATGTGAAGGGCTGACTGTAGGTGTGCAAAATCCACAAATCTGGAGAGTGGACCTTAGCTCTTTTGCTAATTTGGGAATTACCTTTTCCATGCTGTAATCTGCTTTCTTCCTTCTCCTCCACCTTCCTTGTCTCTTATAATAAAAATATGATGCAGCTCTGGTGCCATCTAGTGTATGCAATAAGAAAATGACCAAATGCAGTCCTAGATATTTTAGCCACACTTGAATACCAATATTCTCAGGGGTCAAAGCCAGAATAGGGATAGGATGTGAATGTATCAATTTCCTGAATGAAGTTGAAAACGGAGTTCTCAGCCAGGAGGATAAAAATCGCCACAATGTTCCTGCAGCTTTCCCAGCATTTTTGCTCCCTTCCCAGCCCAAAGTTGACAACTTTTATTGAAAGTGCCCAGCTTTTCCTGCTGACATGTACTGGGTACTGGTTTGTTTGTTTTTTGCAACATGCCCCCTTTCTCCCCCAGCCCCAAAGTTGTGCTGAAATAATCAGCTGTGAAAAATGTTACAGCTGTCAAACCAGCTGTGGGGCTGGTGGGGAGGGAAACTACTGGAAGGTTGACTGCTCTCATTTGAGAGCCGCAGCCTCTAGCCAGGATTACTATGAAAGACTGGGAGGGGGGAGTTGCAGAGGGAAGTTGCAAAGGGGGGGAAAGCTGTTTATATATGAAAGCTGTGTATATATGCAGATGTTTGGCAGTTGATGATCTAGCTGAAATGTCTTTTCACAGTCTCTTGTCAGTATTGGGGATGGTGGAGGAATTGCAGGAAAAAGAGAAACTTAGATTGCCAGCTGTCAGACATCAGTAACTTCACCCTTCCTGATCTTTCACAAAAATCCTGATTAGAGGCTCTGAAAAGATGTTTCAGTTTCTTCCCCAGCTCCCCACCTCTGCTGGTTTGACAGCTGAAGTATGTTTTGAAAAGCTCTAGTCAGGATTTCTATGAAAGATTGGGGAGGGAGAGAAGTTGTAGATGTCTGACAACTGGTGATCTACAGTGTGCCCGCAACATATGCGGGTGCACTATACACGGCTTCAAGCTTACGCTGAAGCCATGCGACAAGTAAACAAATGACATGCATGCCCATGTTTACAATGAGATGTGAGCATACACGGAATTCCCCTTATGCAAGGAGATCTGGAATGGATCTCCTGCGTATGGGAAGGGCCCACTGTATTTTTGTTGTTGGTTTTTCCTGCAACTTCTCTCCCTTCAGGCCTCAGTCTTTCACAGAAATCCTGACTATACGCTGTGAAAAGACATTTCATTTTCTTCCCCAAGTTAGTTTGACATCTGAAACGTCTTTTCAGGTTTCTTGTTAGGATTAGGGCTAATCAGCTGCCAAACATTTACAAGTTTCCTGTCTCTGCAAATTCCCTTTGCATTTCCCTCCCCCTCAGTCTTCCACAGAAATCCTGGCTAGAGGTTGAAGCTCTCAACAAAACCTGTCAACTTTCTAGGAACTTTCCTCCTCCCCCTCAGTCCCCAGCTGGATTGAGAGCTGTAATGACTTTTCACAGCTGATGTTTTCTATACAACTTTGGGGAGAAGAGAGGGAAAGTTGCAGAAAAACAGTACCCAGTACATATCAACTGGAAAACCTGTGCATTTTCCAGAAAAAACCTGTGCAGCTTCCTGTCATCTTGGGGAGGGGACAAACTCCCAACAGCTTCTTCCAACAAGAAGGAAAATATTTTTCTCAAGATCCATTGGTGAACACTGAGAATTGCCATCCCTAAACCAGATACATGCAGATTATATGAAGTAATTGTAAGAATACGCTAAATGTGTGTCTGTTTGTGTCTTGTCTAGGTCCTGAAAGATGTGACTGTGATGGAGGGGGAGAGTGTCACACTGGAATGTCGCATCTCAGCCTATCCATCCCCAACAGTGTCTTGGTACAGGGAGGAATACCACATTGAAAGTTCCATAGATTTCCAGATCACCTTTGAATCAGGAGTTGCTCGCCTTGTGATTCGAGAAGCCTTTGCAGAGGACAGTGGAAAATTTACTTGCACTGCTACCAATGAGGCAGGAAGTGTCAGCACTTCATGCCACCTCACTGTACAAGGCAAGTAGAAAATATCCCAATAACTCCTGTTTCCTCAGACATCTAAGATACCTTGCGATAATATGCTCATTAAGTGTGAGGCCCACCTCACAGATATTTGTATTACGTCTCAGCATCATTATTTTTCCCATGGACTTATTGAAGATACTGTCAACAAGATCCTAAACTTGGGAAGCCCAGGTCAAAATGGTCTATATTGGCGGGTTACAAACCGCCATAAAGTACGCGCTCCACGCGTACTAGGGTTAGGAAGGGCCGTATTAGGGTTAGGAAGGTTCTTACCTTCCTGACGGCCCTTCCTCCCACTCCACCCCTCGCGGCGCCACTTCCGCGTTCAAAAAAGGAGCGGCATTTCGCTGCTCCTTTTTTGCTGCGCAGGGAAGCCTCGCGGTCTGGCAGCTGGGGCTTCCCTGCGCACCGAATGGCGGCGGCGGGAAAATGGCCCCTTGAGGGCCGTTTGTAACCCGCCATTGTCTCTGCAGCACGCATAGCAACTATTGTGGTATCTTATTCCCAAATCATTTGTAGTAGCAACTAGCTAGAAGGACACATGATTCAGATCTTATTCATTGTCCATGGCTAGCAGGAGACCAGTAATATGAAACACCCACCTTGTCACCATTGGTTTAAGTTTATGGAAGTTGTAGTCTGATATAATCTAGAAGAATGCATGTTCCCCTGACCTGGGTCAACAGACAGAAGTCTTTCACCCTAAAAATCACTTATCCCAATGATGATACTATGACTTAGTTAAAAAAAAATAACAAAAATGTTTGTTTTATTATTGCAGTCATGGTTATATATTTAAATACCCTGGAATCCAACACTTGCCATTTGGTAGCCTTGTAATTCCTTTGGTTCACAAAAATAATAGGAAAAGGTTAAATAGTTATGCCCAGATCATAATTAGTACTCACTACCTGATCCTTAATCAATAAGAAATCAATAAGATAATGTGCCAAAGTCAAAGTTGTCCAAACATGTTCAATCTGTTGGAACCATCACATTAGACAGAAAGTGCAGTTGCATGTTCTATAAGCTGGTTTAAAAATAAGAACAACTATAATGGGTTGGGTTTGACCAGTGATCTTGTAGTGATCTAATTCCATTTCAATTCAGCCTCATCCCAGTTCAGGCTAAACTGTATAATAAAGACATAGCTACTAGTGTTTTTATACACATAATCAGATTTGATACACCTAGGCCTCATACAGACAGGCCAAAATAAAGCTGCTTCGGGTCACTTTGGAGGTATGCTGTTTAAATGTTGCATGCGTCCTAAGACTCCGGAAGCCGTGCCAAAGCCAGGATCCAGTCCTAAGGACTAGAGCACAGCTTTGGCACAGCTTCCGGACTCTTAGGGTGCATGCATCATTTAAACAGCCTAACTCTAAAGTGACCCAAAACAGCTTTATTTTGGCAGTTTGTATGGGGCCCTAGTTTTACTAGTATGAAGGCTTTAACCCCTTTGCCCATTACTAATAAGTACAGGAAGATAGGTATAACAAATATCTCAGCCTGTAATATGATTTTGCTCTTACTGTGGTTCTTTTTGTTTGTTTGTTTGTTTGTTTAATAGTTTCAGAAGAGTTTGAAAGTAAAGAGGCTGTTTCTGCAAAAATGATCACAGAAGAAAAACGGTAATTTTTATTGCTGGAATTATATTTCCTGTTTCCATGATTTTTTGCCCAATGGAGTACTACATTTCTTGTAATTACTTTTCTAGCTATGTGGAATCCAAAGATGTTGTGATGGCTGAGATCGCAGCAGCTGCAGAAGATGTATCTGCAGAGCCAGCGGCACCATTCTTCATAAGAAAACCTAGCATACAGAAGTTAATTGAAGGCGGAAGTGTCATTTTTGAATGCCAAGTTGGGGGCAACCCAAAGCCACATATTTACTGGAAGAAAGCTGGGCTTCCTCTTACCACAGGCTATAGGTACAATATTTTCTTTTTTTTAAGTAGTTGTAGCATCTAAATGCCTAAATACCCGAAAAGCACCAGATCCCATTTGATCATGGAAGCTAAGCAAGATCAGCCCTGTTTAGTACTTGAATAGGAGACTGCCAATGACTACCAGATGCTGTAGGCTATATTTCAGAGGAAAGAACTGACAAAACTACTTCTGAAGCTATCTTGCCTAAGAAAACCCTAAGAAATCCATAAGGTCACCATAAGTCAACAGGCGACTTGAAGGCACGCGCACACAAATATGTAATGTCTGAGTGACATGAGAATTTCACATGTGAAATATTTCATTTGCTATGTATTACAGCTCAAGTGGTGCAAGATATAAAAGATCATACATGAAAGTGGAGAATGAAATTAGGTTGCAAGTAGTATAACAATGTAAGCTCATTGACTCAGACTTGTTCATATGTTCAGCAAAAAAGTATGTGCTTTGGTCATTTCAGAATGCAGAGTGAGGGATCATATATTTAAATCCTCCCACATGTTGAAAACATTATCATTATCAACATTATTATCTTTATGTGTATCTTGTCTTTTCCCTAACATTAGATTCAAGGAGACTTACAATTTAAAAAGATCTCAATTAAAAACATACAAAAAGTCAGCATTAAAACCAAATTAAATTATTTACCACTTTAAACTCAAGCCTTTTCAAAAGTTTTTTGTCCAAATTGTTAAACAGTATATTTTAAAACAATACAGCTCTTACAGCCCTTTTCTGTCAAATCTTAACTGTTTGAATTTTTTTAAAAAGTCTTCCCCTTTTGACAGAAAAACAATAAGGGAGCTATTCTAGCCTCCTGCACTTGGAAAGGCATGCTTCATATGAACAGGTATAGGTTCAGGTTGAAGTTCAGGATGGAACCTTCTTCTTAATGTGGTCAGACTTTCACATGAATGAACTCTAATATGCATTCTGGAGGGCTACAGTAGTGGGAACACTGTCAGTACCAACTTCAATCACATTGCAGTCCAAAGTGGAGCACCCAATGGCACCTCTTCCTTTCCACACCATAACAAGCCAAGTCTAGCTGCAGCTTTCTGGTATCCATTTCTGCCCATGTGCCTCCTGAAATTCATCCTCTTGAAGCAACTAGGTATCCTTTCCTACTTTGAAGTTCTCCTGTGGAGCACCACATGCTTTTCCTGAACAGTTGAATATTTCCAGCAGTAGCCGTGTTGCCCATGTAGCAAAGTACAATAACATCAAAAATCCACAAAACAAAGATACCTTTATTGGGCCATCCAAATGCACAAAATACATGTTGCAAGCTTTCAAAGCACCACTGGCTTCTTCATCAGGCAAAGATGTTAACAAATTTTAAAATCTTTGTTAACATTGCTAGATTTTTCACATCTTTACCTAAATTGAATGTTGTTGTTTGAAAGACATGTCTTTGTAATCTATTCAGTCACTTGTGCCCTTCTGATTCTTCACTCTTACAAGATTTTTTTAAAAATTTTCTTATAGGTACAAAATACTTCATAAAAAAGAAACTGGGGAATGCAGACTTGAAATTTCAATGACCTTTGCTGATGATGCCGGAGAGTACACTATTGTTGCACGTAACAAACATGGGGAAGTTTCTGCATCAGCTTCCTTACTAGAAGAAGGTATGTGTGCAAGTGTCAAAGGATTTTTTTAAAGCAAAGGAAGGCTAATAGACACTCTTCTTTTTAAGAGTTGACAAAATCGTTAAAGTACAGTTTTACTGTCTAGATTAATATGGAAAGGAAAGAGAAACATCTTCCAAAGGAAAAAAACAGTAGGCTTTATAAGCTATAGATAAATATGATTATGCTAGTTGACACAGATTTAAAAATGAACCTGTCCCCTGAATGGAGTACCTTTTAAGTAAGTGGCTCAGCCCCCATTTTCATATGGGAAAAATGGACCACCAAGACTTCTATGTAATTGAGTCTCCCCAAGTATCGTCAATCAAAAATTACTAAATTATTAGAAGTGTACTAAAATAGATTGAGACTGCAATTGAAGTTGAACCTGTACTAATAAATCTGTAATAAATCAGCCACCTGCAGTGGCTGTCCTCTGCTCCATCAGTCGCCATAGAGGGTTGGGGGGAGGTTAGGGATGCGGGGGATGCCTGGGCCGGGGATGACATCTTGGAGGGCGGGGCTCCAATTGAGGTTGTGTGGGGCAGGGGGAGGTATGGCGGTGGGAGAAGGGACTTGCGTTCCAGGGGAAGGCGGGATAGATGCATCATATCTATCCCGCCTTCCTGTCCCCCTCCCAACCTAAAGGACCTGAGGGTCTCTCCAGCCGTGCCACAAACCCTGTCGCTGCTCCTATGCAATGCCAGGTCTATTAACAACAAAGCCCACATCCTCCAGGATCTCCTGGAGGACTCTAAGTGTGACCTGGCTTGCATTACCGAGACCTGGCTGGGGCCTGAAGGTGATGCTGTGTGGGCTCAGGCCCTACCTGCTGGGTTCTCGGTGAAGGACCAGCGCAGGTTAGGTGGGCGGGGGGTGTGTGGCCTTGGTACACAGGAACACCGTGTCCCTCACCAGGAACCACATCCGACAGACCTCCTATATCGAGTGTATTTACCTGACCCTAAAGGCTAGGGACAGTCTGGGGATTCTGTTGGTGTATCGGCCACCCCGTGCATTAGCGGACTCCCTTAACGAGCTGACACAGCTGGTCGCTGAGCTGATGTTGGAGACGCCCAGGCTTCTTGTCCTGGGCGATTTCAACATCTCCCTCACGGCCAGCTATGTTCCATCCGGTGCGGCTCGGGAATTCATGGAGACCATGGCGGCCATGGGCCTGTCCCAGCTGATACAGGGTCCTACGCATTGCGCGGGTAATACGCTCGATTTGGTCTTCTGTTCGGATGCGGAAAATCCGTGGGTGGAAATTGCTAATATTTCCCCCTTGTCATGGACGGATCATTTCCTGGTAGAGGTGAAAATCAAGGCTTCTACCCAGATCCCCCCCGGGGGGTGGTGGACCAGTTAGGATGGTCCATCCTCGAAGGCTGATGGAACCTGAGAGGTTCCAGGAAGCCTTAGAGGGGCTCACGGTTGGAGATGACGGCGACTCTGTTGACGCCCTTACCGGTATTTGGAATACCGTTCTTTCTGGGGCTATACACAGAATCGCTCCCAAGCGTCCTCTCAGGCCCGCTTCCAACCGTAAGCCCTGGTATACGGAAGATCTCCGGGCGAGGAAGCGGGCTCTGCGACGGCTAGAGTACCGTTGGCGGAAACACCTTTGCTTAGACGACAAGACTCTCCTAGACCGACTGTTAAAGGACTACGGAGAGGCAATACGAGCAACAAAGAATTCGTTCTATGGTGCTCGTATTGCGTCCGCAGAGTCACGTCCGGCAGAGTTGTTCAGGGTGGTCAGGGAGCTAACTCAGCTCCCTCCTGCCCTGAACCAGATCCTTGAACCTTCTAAGGCCTGCTGCGACTTGTTTAATGACTTTTTCGTGGATAAAACTTCTCGTATAAGCGAAGGTGTTTCCGCCAACGGTACTCTAGCCGTCGCAGAGCCCGCTTCCTCGCCCGGAGATCTTCCGTATACCAGGGCTTACGGTTGGAAGCGGGCCTGAGAGGACGCTTGGGAGCGATTCTGTGTATAGCCCCAGAAAGAACGGTATTCCAAATACCGGTAAGGGCGTCAACAGAGTCGCCGTCATCTCCAACCGTGAGC
>NC_056522.1:203456100-203483893 GCF_019175285.1 Sceloporus undulatus
ACTGGATCAGTTTGAGTTGGTGAGTACCGAGGATGTGGACAAGATCCTCGGAAGTGTTCGGAAAACAACCTGCTCTCTTGATCCCTGCCCCTCTTGGTTAGCGGCCCAGGGGGGACCGGTGGTAACGTCCTTGTTACACCGGATAATTAACACCTCCTTGAGGGATGGGCGATTTCCATCGGATCTAAAATTGGCCATTGTAAAACCGATCCTAAAGAAGCCCTCCCTCGACCCCCTGGTACATAATAATTATCGGCCTGTTTCGCTGCTTCCATTCTTGGGGAAGGTGATCGAGAGGGCGGTTGCGATCCAGCTTCAGACGGTCTTGGATGAAACTGATTATCTGGACCCATTTCAAACTGGCTTCCGGGCGGGTCACGGGGTTGAGACGGCCATGGTCGCCTTGGTCAATGATCTCCGTCTGAGTGTCGACAGGGGAAGCGTGTCCCTGTTGGTGCTCTTGGACATCTCAGCGGCTTTCGATACCATAGACCATGGTATCCTTCTGGGGCGCCTGGCTGAGGTGGGAATTGGGGGCACTGCGCTCCAGTGGTTCCGTTCCTACCTCTCTGGGAGGTCCCAGATGGTGCAGCTGGGAGACGTGTGCTCCAGCGAGCGGGCCCTTAAAACTGGGGTCCCTCAAGGAGCCATTCTGTCTCCCATGCTATTTAACATTTACATGAAACCGCTGGGAGAGATCATCCGGAGACATGGGGTGCGGGGTTATCAGTACGCTGATGTCACCCAAATCATTTTCTCTATGTCTCCGACTGATGCAGTGACTGGGGATGGCGTCTCTCCTCTCGTGGCCTGTCTGGAGTCAGTAATGGGCTGGATGAGGGAAAACCGACTCAAATTGAATCCAGAGAAAACGGAGGTACTAGTGATAGGTTCCCCCGGTCCAGGAATGGCGGTGGTTCCACCTGTCCTGAACGGGGTCACGCTCCCTGTGAAGGACTCCGTGCGCAGTCTGGGGGTGCTTCTTGACTCGCCGCTCCACCTGACTGCTCAGGTGAATGCGACGGTCAAGAGCACCTGTTACCAGCTTCGGCTGATTCGCCAGCTGCGCCCATACCTGGACCGGAGGGACCTAGAAACTGTTGTACATGCTCTGGTAACTTCGAGATTGGACTTCTGCAATGTACTCTACATGGGGCAACCCTTATACCAAACTCGGAAGCTTCAAATGGTACAGAATATGGCAGCCCGGCTGGTCACTGGCGTATCCAGGACCAGCCACATAACACCTGTGCTTAAAGATCTCCACTGGCTGCCCATTCGCTTCCGAGCTCAATATAAGGCGTTGGTTATTACCTATAAAGCCCTAAATGGCTTGGGTCCAGGATTCCTAAAGGACCGCCTCTCCCCGTACAATCCGCCTCGCACCCTCAGAACATCTGGGCAGCAACTGCTGAAGGTGCCTGGGGCTAGGTTAGCCTCTACCTCTAGAAGGGCCTTTTCCACAGCTGCCCCAGCCCTTTGGAACACGCTGCCCACGGAGCTCCGCTCATCTACCACCCTGGCCCAATTTAGGAAGGATCTCAAAACCTTCCTATTCAAGCAGGCATTCCCCGATTAAATATCCTGTGGGCCTCCCTCCTCTTCCGTGGCCATGAGGATGGGCTAACGGGGCCTTTGTTATTGTTTTTAGATTGTGTATTATTGTTGTTTTATGTTTTTAACCTGTATTTGTTTGCACTCGTTGCATATTGTAAGCCGCCCTGATCTTTTTGGAAGGGCGGGATATAAATAAAGATTTTATTATTTATTATTATTAATAAAAAAGGTTGCCTGCAATCTATTGTATACACTTGAACATAGGGAGGGCAGGTTTACATAGATATTGTTCTTGTAAGAGTCTTCATATTTAAGAATGTTTCAATGATAATAGATGGGAGAAGAAATTTGCCTTCCTCTTGCAAGTACTTGCAAGTACTTGCAAGTAGCAAAATGAATAACAGCCTACTACCAATGTTAATCTCCCCATTTTATAAGTATTCCTGGGGTCTCTGACAATAAATAAGATAGTGTTGATTAATCCTAGCTGTACTCAATCTCTCCCTTTCCCTCCCTCAATTTCAAATCTCTCTTTCTCCTTTAATAACACCATTAGAAATGCGATCTCAAGCTTAGTTACTGTGTAGCTGATCCCCTATTGTTTTCAACACCAGATTCCATTCTAGGCTCATCATAATTCATGCCCAAATCCCAAAAATTGTTTGGGAATGGCTGTTTTACATATCATATCCATAAATATTTCCCTACCCAAATCAGAATAATCTTAATTAAAGACTCTCTCTCTCTCTCTTTCTTTAATTTGTATCCATATTTTCTCTCAAGAGCATCCTATTCTTTATGTTAAAAGAAAATAGTTAAAACAGTCTGTAGTATACAAATTGTTGTATGTCGTCAAGTAATTTCTGAGTTATGGCCACCTTAAGGAGAATCTATCATGGGGCTTTCTTGGCAAGATTTGTTCATAGAGTGTTTGCTTTTGCCTTCCTCTGAGGCTGAGAGAGTGTGACAACAAGCCCAAGGTCTCCCAGTGGGTTCTCATGACAGAACAGGGCTTTGAACTCTGGCCTCCAGAGTCATAGCCCAACACTCAAACCACTACACCATGCTGACTCTTGGTGCAAATATTATTAAAGCATTAAACAACAATCCCACTAAAACATTAATTTAGAAACCATTACAAACACATTGAAACATTTTACTGATTAAAGCTGCACCTGTAGGGCAGTTTGCAAGAAGTTATGTATGTATGTATGTGTTTATTTATTTATTTATTTATTTGCATATTTACTTCTGTAGCTGATTATGAGGTCTACCTAAAATCCCAACAAGAAACAATATATCAAACTCAAGTGACTGCATACGTACAAGAACCTAAAGTGGCTGTGGTAGCCCCACCGACATTGTATGCTGACTATGAAAAAGAATATGAAAGAGAACAAGCATTAATTAGGAAGAAAATGGCAAAGGATACTGTGCTGGTCAGGACTTTTGCCGAAGAACAGGTACGTGTTAAAAGTAATGGGTTTTAAATTTTAAACAAGACACTTTGCTGTCATTTTTATCACTTTCCTTCTTTTTACTGGTTGTCCTGGCAAAGGAATATAATCCAATCTTTTAAAAATATATTTTTTAAAACTCTACTTTTTTAAAATAGGAATTCCACATTTCTTCCTTTGAAGAAAGGCTTATCAAAGAAATAGAATACAGAATTATTAAGATATCCCTCGAGGAACTGCTTGAAGAAGATGGAGAAGAGATGGTGGTTGATGTATCTGAATCTGAAACAGTTGAAGCAGGATTTGAACTGAGATTAAAGAATTACAGAATCCTTGAGGGAAGTGGTGTGACTTTCCACTGCAAGATGACTGGCTACCCATTGCCTAAGGTAAGTAGATGTATAAACTTTACAGTTGCATGAACAGCTTTCTATTTGTATCCTGACTGTCTTATGTAGTGGGGAAAAGGTAGGATAAATGAAATAATAATAATAATAATAATAATAATAATAATAATAATAATAATAATAATAATAAATTTTACCTTTATTGTATTATAAATTATATTCACTATATATTTTATTGTGTTTTAAATATTTTATATATTTTAAAATTAGATTTAAAATTATATTTATATCACTTATGCTGCATCTGCACTGCAGAAATAATCCATTTTGACAGAACTTTAACTGATATGGCTCAGTGCTATGGAATTCTGGGAATTGTAGTTTTGTGAGATATTTAACATTCTCTGTCAGAGAGCCCTGGTGCCACAATAAACCACAATTCCTAGGATTCCTTAGCACTGAGCCAGGGCAGTTAAAGTTATGTCAAAAGTCCAAAACATACTGCAGAAACAATCCAGTTTGAGACCGCTTTAACTGTCCTGGCACAATGCTAGGGAATTCTGGGAACTGTGGTTTTGTCAGTATCTAGCCTTCTCTGTCAGAAAGCTCTGGTGCCACAACACCACAGTTTGTTGTGGCACAAGTGCTCTCTGACAGAGAAGGCTAAATGTTTCATAAAACTACAGTTCCCAGAATTCCCTAACACTGAGCCATATCAGTTAAAGTTGTCTCAAACTGGATTATTTCTGCAGTATGTTTTGGACCAAACTGGATTATTTTTGCAGTACAGATACAACTGGAATTCATCTTCCTAGCCAATAGTAATTTCAAAAACCTGTTTTCAGAACACAGCTGAACTTTTCCTTCATGGACAATTAAAAAATGACTGTAATACTGAGTTCATGAATTACATTTGTGGTGTTTTTGAGTGCAGTATTTTGTATTTTTTAAAAAATGTATTGTAAATAAAGTAGAAAAAAATAAATAACAAACTAAGGTTTGTGAATTTAAATACCCTCTTTTTCTCAGATGATTTTTCAGAACTAAAATTTCTGTATTTAAAGATATTTAAAATGAGACTCACCATAGCAATTGATGGTTTTAAATAGTCTGTTGATACAGTGGCATTCCCACCCCTGGTGTCACTGGGGGGGGGGGGGCTGCCAGTGATTTGGGGAGGCAAAAGGGATTCTCGCCTCTTCTTTGCCACGGCAGTGGAGGTCTCCTCATGGGGAGGCCTCCACCACTGCAGCAAAGCTGGCAGGGGCGCAGCAGAAGAAAAAGCTGGCCAGGCGTCACCCTTCTTCTGGGGTGTCACTTGGTGCAGTCCACATCCTCAGCACCCCCCTAATGGCACCATATGTCAGTAAATGTGTCTGCTTTTTGGCTTTTCAAAATATGGAAACCCTATCATACACATTTTCATGTTGACAAAGCAGCTAAATGAATGTGAGCAACAGCAGCAAAATATGGAGCAGGAATTAGACATGTGACAATTTAGAACTTGCTCAGTCTCACCATTCACGTTGTTTTGCCTTTCTTTCTTTTTAAACAAATTATTGCAGATTGCATGGTACAAAGATGGCAAGCGTATCAGACAAGGAGACCACTACCACATGGAGGTTCTAGAAGATGGCAGAGCCAGTCTTCGTTTACCTGTGGTCTTCCCTGAAGATGAAGGCATTTATACTGTCTTTGCCAGCAATGTAAAAGGGAATGCCATATGCTCTGCAAAATTATATGTTGAGCCTGTTGGACCAACTGGGTCTCCAGGTTATATCCCATCACCAGAAATGATTAGACGATATCGGTAAGAACAAAGCACAGCTGATATTTTCTTGATACTTTCAACATAGCTCTTTGATTACAATTGTCTATGGATTGTGGCCTGGACTATAGTCACATGAGTGTATAATCTGGAGTATTGTCACATGAAAGCAGCATTTTCTAAATGAAGGGGACATATATCCCCTTTGGATAGTTGTAAGAGAAATATCACATTGCAGAAATTTCTCAGAGTTGGAGCTGCTCTGTTCTTGATAAAATAGAACCCTTGGCACAATAGCTCTCTTCTATAACCTGCAACAGTTTAAACACAGGCAGTTGGATGCATCTGGCCAAGCTTCTGGTTTGCATCTCATGGTCTTACTTAAAAGATGTTTCAGTTTTGGGTGTGTATGTCAAGGTGCGTTGTCACTGTAGTGAGGCCTGGCATCCACACATCCCTCTGCTGAGAAAGGTAGATGAGGAATTAAAGAAGGTGTCAAGCAACTGATCGCCTTGTTAAGCCAAATGTGTGAAGCTGCTGGAGTCCTATTCCCTGGCCATCTCCTGTAAAATGTACAAGGTAGTATTGTGTGGTGCTGATGAGCCTATAGTCAAAAGGCATGTTAAGATCTTCCCACTTCCTCTTAATTTTGTTCTACATATTGCTGCAAATAACTACCGACTCCTCCCCACCCCAAAGATTGCATCCACCCTGCCTCACACACTGCAAACACATGCCAATGATCTAGTAGTCATGAGAAAGAGACTGCAAAGGTTGTATTAAACATCTCATGTGCAGAAGCTACTCTTAGCACAATTAAATGCATTTCTAGGTGGTGAACCTAGTGAAAACAAGTCCTGAATGGTTGGTTTAAAATATGGAGCCCTCGTTTTAAAAATAGTACAGCAAATAGGTTTTAGGTAGCTTGAATTCTTCAGTCATTGGATCCTGTATTATTGCATAGCTCTTGTTCTGAGTGACATTGATGACTAATGTATAAATAGTTCATGTACCAATGTTTCAGTGTGAAAAGGCCCACATCATGCAACAATGGTGATTGTGACATATACCTATTAATGCATATTGTTTTTGTTATTGTGTGCCTTCAAATCATTTCCTACTTATGGCAACCCTAAGGGGAACCTATCATAGGGTTTTCTTGGCAATATTTGTTCAGAGGAGGTTTGTCATTGCCTTCCACTGAGAGTGTGTGACTTCCCCCAGGTCACCCAGTGGGTTTTATGGACGAGCGGGGATTTGAACCCTGGTCTAACTCATTCCCGTTTGGGTCATCTCTATAGTTATACTGTAGTAGTTATTCAACCAAATGGAGTTTCGCTATACATTGTGACATTTTATGTGTCATTGGCCTGTTACAGACTGCCAAAATAAAGCTGCTTCGGGTCTCTTTGGAGGTATGCTGTTTAAATGATGCATGCATCCTAAGAATCCAGAAGCTGCACCAAAGCTGCACTCCAGTGCTTAGGAATGGAGTGTGGCTTTGGCGCGACCTCCAGACTCTTAGGACCAATGCATCATTTAAATAGCATAACCTTCAAAGAGACCTGAAGCAGCTTTATTTTGGCAGTCTGTAACAGGCCATTGTTAATGTACATTTACAATGTTGTACATTATCGTTTCAGGTCTCTTTCTCCCCGATCGCCAAGCCGTTCTCCTGCTCGTAGTTCACCTTCACGGTCTCCAGCACGCAGGCTGGATGAGACAGATGAAGGACAGCTGGAGAGGCTGTACAAGCCAGTGTTTGTCTTAAAGCCGACATCATTCAAATGTGCAGAAGGACAGACAGCAAGATTTGACCTCAAAGTTGTGGGCCGACCAATGCCAGAAACATACTGGTTTCACAACGGTAAGAAAGCCGCCTTACTAATGACATAATTTCTCTACAAAATCAAATGTTCACCTGAAAGTAAATAGTGCTTTGTTTAAAACATTGTCTTTATATTTCTTCCCATAGGTCAACAAATTCTTAATGATTATACCCATAAAATAGTGATTAAAGAAGATGGCACACAGTCACTGATTATTGTTCCAGCTATGCCTGCAGATTCTGGTGAATGGGTTGTAATTGCTCAAAACCGAGCAGGCAAATCATCCATCACAATGAACCTGACAGTGGAAGGTACTTATTCTGTCCCCTTTGAAGATAGGTCTTTGATTACAATGATCTAATTTGATTCATTCTGCTGATAACTTGCTAAATTTCTCTTCCCAGCTAAAGAACATTTAGTGAGGCCAGCATTTGTGGAAAAACTGAAGAATGTGAGTGTCAAAGAAGGTGATCAACTGGAAATGAATGTAAAAGCCAGAGGCAACCCCAATCCTGACATTGTGTGGTTGAAGAACAGTGATATAATTGTACCACATAAGTACCCAAATATAAAGTAAGCCTTATTTATTCATTTATTCAATTAGGCAAATATATTCTTAATTTATCACTTTTAATCAAGTAAAATAAATAATTTGTACACACATATCCCCCAGTAACATACATTAATAACTATGTGATGTTTGCATCATAAACAAACTTAATAGATTTATAAGTGGTGCCATCAAGAAGCAATCCCTATGCAGCAGTACAAGAATTCTAACCAGCACTAGTCAATATCATTTTAAGTGTGCTGGTTGTTTCCTTAGCAGGGCTTTAGGTGGAAACTGAGTGACGTTCTCCAATAGCATTTATGAAGTTTCTTCCAATTTTTTGGCCTTACTTTTAGCCATCAAAATTTTATTTTATTGATTAACAAGCCTCACAAAGAACAGATGTTTACTCTCCACACTCTGTATTTCAGAATTGAGGGAACAAAAGGAGAAGCTGCCCTGAAAATCGAATCCACTGTCAGACATGATGCTGCATGGTATACTGCAACTGCTATTAATAAAGCAGGGCGTGACACTACAAGGTGCAAAGTGAATGTAGAAGTTGAATTCACTGAACCTGTACCAGAACGGAAATTAATCATTCCAAAAGGGACATACAAAGCAAAAGAAATTGCAGCACCAGAACTAGAACCTCTCCACTTGCGTTATGGTCAAGAGCAATGGGAGGAAGGTGATCTGTATGACAAAGAGAAACAACAAAAGCCATTTTTCAAGAAGAAGCTTACTTCTTTAAGACTCAAGCGCTTTGGACCAGCCCATTTTGAATGCAGACTTACACCCATTGGTGACCCCACCATGGTTGTGGAGTGGCTACATGATGGCAAACCTTTGGAAGCAGCCAACAGACTTAGAATGATTAATGAATTTGGTTATTGCAGTCTTGACTATGATGTATCTTATCCCAGAGACAGCGGAGTGATTACATGCAGGGCTACAAACAAATATGGCACTGATCATACATCAGCTACACTGATTGTTAAGGATGAGAAAAGCCTTGTTGAAGAATCTCAGCTGCCAGAAGGCAGGAAGGGCCTCCAGCGCATTGAAGAGCTAGAAAGAATGGCTCATGAAGGTGCTCTTACTGGAGTTATAGAAGATCAAAAAGTGAAACAAAAGCCAGAAATTGTTTTGTTTCCTGAACCTGCAAGAGTCCTTGAAGGTGAAATTGCTCGGTTCCGCTGCCGGGTGACTGGTTATCCACAACCTAAAGTCAACTGGTATCTCAATGGTCAACTCATTCGTAAAAGCAAAAGATTTAGACTTCGTTATGATGGAATTTACTATCTGGATATTGTGGACTGCAAATCATATGATACAGGGGAAGTAAAAGTAACAGCAGAAAATCCTGAAGGTACAACAGAACACACAGTGAAAATTGAGATTCAGCAACGAGAAGATTTCAGATCTGTACTTCGTCGGGCACCTGAACCTAAGCACGAAGCTCCAACAACAGAGCCAGGCAAACTTTTGTTTGAAGTCCAAAAGGTTGACAAGCCAGTTGACAAAACCACCAAAGAGGTGGTGAAGCTCAAAAAGGCAGAAAAAGTAAGCCATGAGAAAGTGTCAGAAGAATCTGAAGAACTCCGCAGTAAATTCAAACGCAGAACAGAAGAGGGCTATTATGAAGCCATCACTGCTGTGGAACTTAAATCTCGTAAGAAGGATGAATCATATGAAGAGCTGCTTAAGAAGACAAAAGAAGAACTTCTTCACTGGACCAAAGAGTTGACAGAAGAAGAAAAGAAAGCTCTTATGGCTGAAGGCAAAATCACTATCCCAACCATCAAGCCAGAGAAAGTTCAACTTAGTCCAAGCATGGAGGCTCCCAAGATATTTGAACGCATACAAAGCCAGACAGTTGGCCAAGGAAGTGATGCCCATTTCCGTGTTCGTGTTGTAGGAAAACCAGACCCAGAATGCCAGTGGTTTAAAAATGGTGTACAGATTGAGAGGTCAGATCGCATCTATTGGTTTTGGCCAGAAGATAATGTATGTGAATTGGTCATCAGAGATGTAACAGCAGAGGACTCTGCCAGCATCATGGTGAAAGCTGTCAATATAGCTGGTGAAACCTCAAGTCATGCTTTCCTGCTAGTACAAGGTAATATATATGTGTCTTGTCCTTTTTCGGTGGCATTTCATTTTCAGGATTTTGTGTTCAAAGCACGGAATAATGCTACTCATTATTAAGTCTCCTTTCATTTTTATTCACAGCCAAACAGCATATAACATTCACACAGCAGTTACAAGATGTCACAGCTAAAGAAAAAGATTCAATGGCAACCTTTGAATGCGAAACCTCTGAACCATTTGTCAAAGTGCAATGGTACAAGAATGGAGTGGAGATTTCTTCTGCAGACAAATACAGAACACATTCTGATAGGAAGGCTCACTTCCTTTCAGTTCTAATGATTGACAAAAGTGATGAAGAGGATTATAGCTGTGTTCTTGTGGATGATGAATCTGTGAAAACAACAGCTAAACTAATTGTAGAAGGTGAGGACAAAGATTGTTTTAACACAGAGTCTTTCCTTCCTTCCTTCCTTCCTTCCTTCCTTCCTTCCTTCCTTCCTTCCTTCCTTCCTTTTTCTCTTCATTAGTTTAGAAATGAAAGACTTTCAAATCATTCCAGATCATTGGGCATGTCACAGCCCAATGAGCTGTGTATTCCTGTAGGCATGATGAACTCTGGACCTAATAGTCTAGTAAGGTCAAGCTTGGAAGATTTGGATTGGCACAGTGAACAGTGTGTGGATGATCATTCTAACTGTGCCTTCAGCCCCAGTCTGTTGTGCAATAATTAAGATCAAACTAGAGATTAGTGCACACTCTTTTAACACACCTTATTCCTGATGGGATAAAGGCGCATTTATTTTTTTTAAATGGGTTTTATCACATTCACCCATGGGCAGGTGAATACAGCTCGTTTACAACCTGGATGCAGCCGGGCTTAGCCCATGCCTTTTCAAGAAGTGGAAAATCTTGCTGTTGAAAAGCCACCTTTATCTTGTCTTTATCTTGTCAGGGATAAGATGCATTAAAAGAGAGTGTGCTAATCTCCATCTTGTATCTGGCCCTCTGCCTAAGCACAAAATTTTTTTGTATCTGTATGTATTTCTGTCAGCCTTTAAATGCATCTCTGTCTTATATAGTTACCCCTGGCTATGTGTACTGCCTGGGGAACTGGGTTGTATGAACAAACTTCCACCCATGTGTTTCCTCTTACAATATGATAAACATATGTTGCAAATGATCCACACATTGTTGGAGAGTCACTGATTGTATGGGATGCTAACTACATAGAGAATCCATGGGAGCATGGGCCAAAATACAGTGCACCCACGTCATATGCGGGCACCTTTTACACGGCTTTGAGATTATGCTGAAAGCCACACAACAGGGTTGCAATGGTGTGCATGCCGCGCCGAGCATCATACACGAGCCCCATTGTTTTCAATAGGGCACGAGCAAACACGCTATTTGCCTTACGCGGAGGGTTCCGGAACAGATCCCCCATGTAAGGCAAGAGTGCACTGTAAATGAACTATGGCAGTAGCAGCAGTAACTATTCCAATTGTAGCAAGTGTAAAATAGATTTCAGATAAAATACAGTTTGGTGAGCAGTGCTGTTATCTTGTGTCTAGTGGTAGGGAAGAAAGTATATTGACATATATATGTTATCACTGTAAACATGGCACCCTAAGTGTACATTTCTACATTTAGGAAGATGAAAATATTTTAAAATTAGGATACACTTTGTATTTCACATTCCAAGAAGCATTTTGGATTTTTTTTTTCTCCCTTGTAACTAATAAAATTGCTTACTGAGATACTTGCCTTTTGATACAGGTGCTGTTATTGAGTTTATTAAAGAACTTGAGGACCTTGAAGTCCCAGAATCCTTCTCAGGGGAATTGGAATGTGAAGTTTCACCTGAAGATGTGGAAGGAAAATGGTATCATAACAATGTTGAACTCACACCCAGTAATAAATATGTCATAACTTCACGCCGAGGTCGACAGGTCCTTACAGTTAAGGATGTTGCTAAAGAAGACCAAGGAGAATATAGCTTTGTGGCAGATGGGAAAAAGACCTCCTGTAAACTGAAGATGAAGCGTAAGTTGTGCCAACAAAGCAGTCTCCACTGGGGATGTAAAGAATACTCAAACATTTTCTTTTCTTTGATAAGAAAGTGTGTCATGGCACATCAAGACATTCCGTTGAGAAAATTGTCAACTACTGCAAAATTTTTCACATATGGGGACCTTTTGTGAAAACTTTACTCACACAAGAGAAATTGGTTTTGGGTTGTTTTCCACAAAAAGCCTTTTTTCTCTGATAAAAGATCCCCCCCCCAAATATATTGCTTTGTGTGCAAAATTCTTTGGCATTAAAAAGTACTGAAATATGAAAAATAATTGAAAAATGCAGAAAAAACTCATAATCTTGTCCAGCAAAAAGAAAACTTTTGAAATTATTTGCTTCTGTACGTAAGATTGAATTGAGTGAAGGTTTTCATTCATAGCCACAGACTCCTAAAATTTTAATATATAGTGCTCATGATCATAGTTCTTAACTTCCTATTTTTAATTCATATTTTACAGCACGACCAGTCACTGTCCTCCAGGGCCTTGCTGATCAGAAAGTCTGTGAAGGTGACATTGTGCAGCTTGAAGTGAAACTCTCCCAAGAAAATGTTGAGGGTGTCTGGATGAAAGATGGTGCTGAAATTCAACCCAGCGACCGTGTCCATGTTGTAATAGACAAGCAGTCGCATATGCTGTTAGTTGAAGATGTAACAAAAGAAGACAGTGGAGCATACTCATTTAACATCCCTAGTCTGCTTCTTTCAACTACTGGTCGTGTCACTGTATATAGTAAGTGCCACTTATTGAAAATGCTTGATTAAAGACAATGTATGTAAATGTAACAGAAATGCATACTTAAACTTCCAGTGAATACATCATTTGTAATTAGCTTATGTCAATTTTATGAAAAGATAATAAACTAAATGAGGGTGAGGTTACATCAACAGAAATTAATGGAATGCTAGCAGAAAACAACAGGGATCTTACCCTTCCTGTGATGTTTCAGAGATATCTGGGTATTTTTGGAATGTTAAAACAAACCAAATATTAGAAGGCTTTCTCTCTCACCCATTTTCTTACCTACCTATATCAGGATTCACTGATGCTTTTAATGGGTACTCTGTATCCACAGAAGTTTTTAATGTGACCATAACTGGTTATTTGCCACGATTTGCAGGTGTGGATATAATAGTACCTCTGAAAGATGTCCATGCTATTGAAGGCACAAAAGCCATCCTTGAGAGTAAGATTTCAGTCCCTGACGTATCCTCATCCAAGTGGTTCTTAAATGATCAGCAAATAAAGCCTGATGACCGTGTCCAAGCAGTCTCCAAAGGCACAAAACAACGGCTTGTCTTTACCAGGACATATGCATCAGATGAAGGACACTGTAAATTGGCTGTTGGCAAAGTTGAAACCAGCTGTAATCTCACAATTGAGAGTAAGTATTCTACAAATGTACAGACATGACTAAAAATCATTCTGCTCATGCAATAAGGCTGCTAATAATAATGTAATACCACTAATACGTTTCTCTTTTTTTAAAAAAAAGAAATTCAGATTATTAAAGGTCTTCATGACATCACCTGCACTGAAACTCAGAATGTCACCTTTGAAGTTGAGCTGTCCCATGCTGGAATTGATGTTGTGTGGCATTTTAAGGACCAAGAAATCAAAGCTGGCCCCAAGTACAAGATAGAAGCACATGGAACAATATATAAACTAACAGTAGTAAACATGATGAAAGATGATGAAGGAGAGTACACATTTTATGCTGGAGAAAAGAAGACATCTGGGAAGCTGGTTGTGGCAGGTGAGCTGTTTTGAATGTGGTGGTGTGTTTGTTTTTTCATGAAAGGTAAATGTCCAGTTCACACATTTCTCAAAGTGCTTTGTTTTTCATTCCATGGTTACATGTGTGCAGGAAGAAACATTTTAGTTTTAATTTTGGTATATATATATATATATGTGTGTGTGTGTGTGTGGTTACTAAAAAGATATTATTGATCATTTTGAACTTTGTAGTTTTAATTTTCCATTGTTCTCCACAACAATAACTATACTCTCAGAGTTCCATTATTTTCCATTTGGTTTTTATAGAAACAAGAGGAAGGGGAGCATATTTCAGACATCACAGTCTGTGGATTCATTTCCCCCCATGAATGCCTTTCATTGTAGCCCATGCTGATGCCAACAGCACATAAAAAGTCAATGCTCACAGATGTCTTAAAGCACATTACTTTCATGGGTCCATCTTAGAGTTAGCCCTAAACGTTTGGCTGCCAGAAGCAGAGAAGCAAATGGCAACTTATACAGCCAGGCTATTTTGGAATCTGAGGCTGGAAATACCACAGAACTGTAAAAATTCCTTTTGTTTCATGACACCCAAAATAAGCAGCCTGATGTACTAATCTTACTCCACCTAATAGTAGGGCCAGCCCTGTTTATGGGAGCAGGAGGGCACAACAGCATAATAAAAATGGAGGGTCGGTGAAAACAGTGTGCATTTAATCTGTCCTTACAAATGCAAGCTTTGGCTTTATTTTCCTCTCAGGAGGTGCCATTTCAAAGCCCCTCACTGATCTAACTGTGGCTGAATCCCAGCAAGCTATTCTTGAATGTGAAGTAGCTAATCCGGATTCTCAGGGCCAGTGGCTGAAAGATGGGAAATCACTTGCTATGACAGATCGCTGTAGAAGTGAATCCGATGGTCGGAAGAGGAGACTTAATATTCCAGTCAGCAAAGTGGATGATGTTGGTGAATACACCTTTCAAGTGGCATCCTCAAAAACATCAGCCAAGCTGAAAGTTGAAAGTGAGTAATCAGTGAAAAATTGTCTCAACTCCATACTGGCTTGATTGAAGATACAATAAAGTGTCCCTGCATAAGTAGTCCACTTAAGAATTGTACAAAATATGTTAAGAAAATGGATAAATAGGAAATGAATTACAGATTGAAATAAAGAATCTTGACTAGATGGAATTTGCTTGACTTGATTTTATATCAGATTTAACAATACAATTGGAAGTTATGCTCCACAATCTACAGTATATTACAAAAACTGCTTTATCAAAAGTCTGCAAAATTTGTGTGTCACTTATATTTCTTGAATTCATCTGGAATATGAGATTAATTTAGTGGGTTTCACTGCATAAAATTGGACCACCTTTTTGAGTAGACATGTATTGTAATTTCAATATCAAAATCTAACATAACTTCAGTCATGAATTTCTGAATGGGTAATATTTATCATAGCCTTTTATTGACCACAAAGTTAAAAGGCAATAGTAGGCAAATATACATAATCTTTTTAGATGAGGGAAACATCAACTACTATGCAATGAGATTAGCTAACACTGGACTCTGAGAAGTGGCTGTGGAAGCAGGCTGGCTGATGGTGATTTTTCTGCCTCCTCTTCCCATAGCAGTGCACTGAATCCTCCAAAGGCTCTCTTTTGAGAATTTCACCAGAAAAGTGTGGTCTGGGCTGTGAGAACTGAGGGGGATAGGAGTGATCCTTCCAGATTCAGTGGAAGTAGTTTCCAGCTCTTTTCCACTTTTCAAGTGGAAGTTTGTAATGTGAGTTGCAAACTCATCATAATGTAAGATACCCTCTTGTTTTGCCTGCTTTCCTCATCATTTGTTTCCATGATTTGTTCCTTTGAAACAGCTGTGAAGATCAAGAAGACACTGAAAAACCTGACTGTAACAGAAACACAAGATGCAGTGTTTTCAGTTGAACTTACTCATCCTGATGTGAAAGGAGCACAGTGGATCAAAAATGGTGTTGAGCTACATTCCAATGACAAATATGAGATCAAAGTGGAGGGACATGTCCACTCATTGAAAGTCAAGAATTGTGCTGTAACTGATGAATCAGTTTACAGCTTTAAACTTGGAAGGATAGGAGCCAATGCCAGACTCCATGTTGAAAGTAAGTCAGCTTACCATGTTTAAATGATTTTGTTTGTTGTTACTATTGTTGTTATTATTACATGTGTAGCATATAGGTTGGATAGAATTAAAGGAAACTGAACATGATGAGAGGCTTCATTCTCCAAAATGTTCTCTCTCTCTCTCTCTCTATATATATATATATATATATGTATGTATGTATCTGTCATCTGTTTCTCTTTCTCTTTAATTTATACCCAATATGAGACCTAAGGCAACTAACAGTTTAAATTGAAATAATATCCTTCTGCCATTTCCAGTCAAAGCGTACATACACATAGTGTGCATACTCATTTGTAGTGACCTACTGTCACTTCTAGTTTCACACATTTATGGCATTTTACTATTATTTGTGGGAGTTCTTATGGATCATCCTCACCCCAAAATCCTCTGGGAAATGCTGAATGAATAAGATGATTGAATAAGATGAAAAGAAAGGTATGCATCATGGGCAGTGATGTCTCTCTCATGCCACACCCTTCTCAGCTCCTAAAACCTTAAACTATTATGTGATGCCAGTAGACCAGTAGTGGTTGAAATTAAAGTCACATGACTGAACTTTTCTTTTCTTTTTCTTCTTCCTTCAAGCTGTTAAGATCATTAAAAAACCAAAGGATGTGACCGCTCTAGAGAATGCTGTTGTTTCCTTTGAAGTGAGTGTGTCCCATGACACAGTCCCAGTCAAATGGTTCCACAAAAACATCGAGCTCAAACCAAATGATAAGTACAGAATGAGCTCTCAAAGGAAAGTTCACAAGCTGACGTTACAAAACATATCTCCTTCTGATGCTGGAGAATACACAGCAGTAGTAGGACAACTTGAATGTAAAGCAAAACTGTTTGTGGAAAGTAAGTTTTGAGGAAAAAATTGTTTCACTGTCTGTTTCTGTATATAGATTAATTCAAGCACTGTTGTCAAATGTTATATCAGAATAACTCTACCGCGTACTATTTATGCAAGAAATATCTCAATTTTATTTTTTAAATTATTTTTCACAGCTGTACATATTACAAAGACCATGAAAAATATTGAGGTTGCTGAGACCAAAACTGCCTCTTTTGAGTGTGAGGTGTCTCATTTCAATGTACCTGCTGTGTGGCTAAAAAATGGGGTCGAAATTGAAATGAGTGAGAAGTTCAAAATCGTAGTTCAGGGGAAACTCCATCAGCTCAACATCATGAACACCAGCAGTGAGGATTCTGCCGAGTACACCTTTATCTGTGGAAATGACAAAGTCAGCGCAACTCTAACCGTGAAACGTAAGCGTAACAGTAAAAATAATAATGTATCACCAGATAATCTTGAATCACCATATCAGACATAAGATACTGAATCACCATATGGGACAAAAGCTATAAATTTAGGGGCTAAAAATTAGGACCACCACTTTTACCTGGATATTAAACTATTACAATTTAAATCTGTGGCATAAACCTTTTATTTAATTTAATCATTTTGTACCTAATTTTTTTCTTCAGCAAAGTGGGAAAATATTTGTATTCCTTGTTTTAAAAAAGATAGATATATTTTGAAATATACATTAACCAAAGCAGCCAGAGATTAGCTGACCGTAAATACTTTTGCATAGCACCAACAAACCAATGTGGTGAAACAGTTTGAACTTGCATTTGGAGGTTTGGTTCATATTCCTGCTCACAGAATGAGGTTATGAAACCAATAGGCTAGTCAGGAGTCCTCTGAGATAAAGAAAGGGGTAAAATAAAATAAACAAATTAGCCTTTCTTAGGACAAGGAATTGAATATTATTTGACAATTATTTTTATCCTCCCCTGGTTTCTAATATTATTATTCTAAATATAACATATTGTTAGCAACCAGTATTAGTGGCCCATGGTCCAAGAGAATATCTATGGAGTGAAACAGACTGGCATCCAGGAGCAGCCAGAAGCTGCTCCCAGCTCAGTCACCCCGGGACTGCAACAAATATACGCTGCAGACCCAAGGGCACCTTCTGCTCCACTACTAAATGGACCGCGGCAAGGAGTGGGAAAAGTCCTTTTGGGACTGGTTTTGGGTTGCCTTTGACAGCACAGGGGCAATTTCCAGGTTCCCTGGGGGTGTACATCATGTAAACGCCATGGCTGTGGAGCGGCTGGAAGCCTCCCCCATCTGCCTATCTGTTTAGGGCCAAAGTGTGTGCAACCCATGCCACAGTGATATGATGAGGGAAATTGCTCACCAAGCTTAGGCACTGGACCACCAATGCCTAATAAGATATCCAAGATACTACTTTCTTCTGTGTAGACCACCCTGGCCTTTACACTTTGCGGTGAGGCCATGATTGCCATACATAAGTTTAAGAGAAATACACTGGATTGCAATGTAAAAAAGAGCTTCATCTGTTAGAATAGCCATATTCTAGAATGATCTCCCTCCTGAGATTAGGTGGGCTCCCCACATGGGGTCTTGCTATCACCCACTGGAGAACTGTTCGTTCTCTTTCTCCACTGGTAATTTTAATAAAATATTTTGTGTGTGGGTTTTGTTTTTTTGTTTTTGGTTTTTTTACTTATTGGTTTTAATGTTCTCTTGATTTAGCAGTTGTACACTAATGTGTTTAACTCTTCAGTTATTTGGATTTTATTTTCATTCCCATTGTTTGTAATAATGAAAACCAGTATTACCATTTTCTTTGAAAAATAATAAAAAATAATAAATGATTTAAGTCAGGGGCTTCTAAACCAAGCTATCTCTTACTCTTTCTTTTTTCAACAGCTATCTTAATTACATCCATGCTGAAAGACATCAATGCAGAAGAGAAAGATACAATCACTTTTGAAGTGACTGTCAATTATGAAGGCATTACATACAAATGGTTGAAGAATGGGGTGGAAATAAAATCAACCGACCGATGCCAGATCAGAACGAAGAAGCTAACCCATTCACTTTCAATAAGGAATGTTCATTTTGGAGATGCAGCTGAGTACAGTTTTGTTGCTGGCAAAGCAGCCTCATCGGCAACTTTATATGTGGAAGGTATTAGAGTTCTTTACCTTCGTGTATTTTAACCTAGGACATGCCCATACCAGTGTCCTCGTGAAGATGTTATCAGTTTTAGACCTCTGTTGTTTTTTTCACCACCAGCTTGTTACATCCAAGTTCCATACAGCCTTTTTCTTTCTTTTAAAAAATTTAACACTTATTTTTTTTTGGGGGGGGGGGGAGTCCATGTTTTTCAAATATATGCATATTTTGTACCCATGTGCTGATTAAAATATGATAATGTGCATGTTAGATTTTGTTCTTGTTTTTGCAATTTTCTTTGCAAATGTCTTCATGCAGTCAAATGCCTTTTTTCTTATCACAACATGCGCTGCATGTTCAAAATGTGATTTGGGTAAAGCCATTAAGCAAACAAAACTGAGTGCTAATTTATCTCAGTATATGAAGAGAGCAGCAGAGGGCAGCCCATATGGCACTCCAGCTGTGTTGATGCCTGCAAAGGGAGTCATATGCATGTATCAGTTGCCACACATTACCCTCAGTGCTGATCAACTGTTACCATACAATAAAAAGTGTATTTGTCACTTGGGATAATTTACTCCTCCAGAATTTGATTTAGCCTCTAATGGCTTTGATGGCAACTAAATGGTTTAATAATCTGCCCCTTCCTTTTTCCCTTCAAAGAAGCCATCATTAAAATGAGAAGCTTCTAGTAAACTATAGTTTGGCCACAATTGTCCTTAGAAACAATAGTTAACCAGCTTTGAAACAAGCCATGAGTCAAGCTAATTTCAAGCTATGCTTTAATATCCTGACTTGTTCCAAAACTAAATATCATAGTTTCATGACTCACACAAAGTAGGAAGCTGTGGGTGGTTAGTTAATTAGCTTCTTGATTTGTTTGCTCACACATTAAAGGGCTTGTATACATGGTGGAAAGACTTCTTCATCTCTTGGTTGAACAAACTGAGGGGCTGGACAGATGGGCAGAAAGGGGCGGTGAGACACCACCCCTTTCTGCCCTGGATGGAGGCTGCAGCAACCAAATGCCATGGCCTCCAGGAGGCCTAAAAAGAATCCGCTTCCAGCAGGTTCTTTTTAGGCCATACGCGGGGCACCATTCATATGCTCGTACGCCATGATGACGTCCATGTGGTGTGGCAACGGTTGGGCGCTGCCCTGTGTGGACGTCATCATAGTGCACCCCGTCTGTACAGGGGCACGCCAAGATGGAGCCTGGGGTGCGCAGTAGGGTTGCTGAGCATGTAAATGCTCAGCCCCCGCACATGCCTTATTCAGGCCCAGGCTGGCACAAAGTGCTGGTCTGTCCAGGCCCTCAGTTACACAAATAAAGCAAAATCTCCACCATCTGGTTGGTAAATAACAACAACAGTTTATTCATGACAACTAAATACAGGTTATAGCCATCAAATTACAAAAATAATTAAAACTTTTTAAAACTTCCACAGTCATTTTGATGTATAACATATAGATCAATATGCTTACACTAAAATTTCAAAAATATTTCATACAAAAACATCACAATTTTCCATACTCTATTCAAATTAATATAATCTGTTTACTGCAAATTCCCATGCAGGCCTTTATCCTCAAAGTCTAATCTAAGTTTAGCTGCTTTCACAGCAAATCTAGCAGTGTTGAACATAACAGACTTAGTTGTATTAGCTAAAAAGTAAGTGATTTTGTAAATGCTCAGCCCCTGCGCACAGTTAGTTCGGCCCCAGGCCGGCACAAAGTGCTGGTCTGTCCAGGCCCTGAGTTACACAAATGAAGCAAAATCTCCACCATCTGGTTGGTAAATACTGTAATGCCTGATGTGTTTGAAAACTGGAAAACAGCTATCACAATATGAGATAGTTATCTGACTAGATAAACCCTTACAGAAAATTTGTTTTCTTCAAATAGGTCTGATCTGACTGCTACTATGTCTTGTTTTTTATTTTATTGAAATAATTGTAACTGTTTTTTATTTTATGCAATATCAGAGCTTTTTTTTCCTATGGTATAGCTTTAATTCTTGCAAGATGCCTTGGATACTAATGCACAGTAGAACAAAAGCATACAGTTTATGTCTCCCTTATTCAAAATTCTTGTGACTAGAAGTGTTTTGAATTTTGGATTTTTTAATTTAGATTTTGGAATAGCTGTATTTGTATATAAGTACATTATGAGATATCGTGGAAATGGGACCCATGTTTACACACAAAATTTGTGTACATTTCACATACATACATACATACATACATGAAAATGAAATATAGTCAATATAAGTAATTTTATACAATTTTTAAAAAATCATTTAGTGAATGAAACAGTTTGTGTACATGGAACCATCAGAAAGCAAAAGTATCTCCGTATCTTAGTTGCCCATGAAAAATGGGCAACTATTTGGGATTTTGGAATTCCAGATACAAGAGACTTAAACTATTTGGTGAAATGAGGTTATGCTGGTCCACTGATGGGAAAACATCCACCGGTGGAGAGGATTTCACTCCCATGCCACACAACTCTCACCCCACCTGCTCTAGAGGGTTTAGGGCCCTCCCAGAAAGATTCCTGGAGACATAACAGGGTGCTAACCAAGGGAGGAGAGGGAAGGAGTTTGAGCTGTATTGACTACAAATATTTATCTTCCTAATATGTTACTTCTAATAATTGACAATATGTAAAATGTTTCTCCAGCTCGCCACATTGAATTCAGAAAACACATCAAAGATATTAAAGTTGTTGAGAAGAAAAAGGCTGTTTTTGAATGTGAAATCTCAGAACCTGACATTTCTGTTCAGTGGATGAAAGATGGGCAGGAGCTTCAGCTTGGGGAAAGGTAATTTGCTGGTTTTCATTTGATCTTTTTCAAGGGATTTTAAAGTATGACACGAGAATGATAAAATTACATACATGTAGAATGTGTGTGGAGGGTGAATTTAAATCTGAATGGTCAATGTGGCTCATTCATGTGCTGGTCTATTACTCGCTATCTCAGGAAAAATAAATGGAATTCAAGTTTGAATTCTTCCTGGAATCTATAATGACTGAACGGAGTTTTGTAAAGTTGAAGATCAGATTTTATTCATTTACTTATTTGATTTGTATCCCAACTCTCTCCCAGTATGGAACCAAAGCAGCTTATAATGTATGTTAAAACAAAATTCCTAAAATAATAAATGGTGTGTTTTTTTAAAGCATTAAACAAGCACTCCAATTAAAACAGTCCGAAAAGAGGAAGACCACATTGCAGAGCAAAATATAGGTTTACTTCCAGGGGGAGGGACAGGCATCTGACAATCCCTTGACAGGTTTTTGGTTACTATATACACATTGACTTGGGGAAGGAGAAAAGAAAAGCACAGTTTGCTGCTCTGCTTTAGGAAACAAAATGTGTTGATTACTATGTGGTATAAATGTCCATTTCTTTTCCTACAGAATGGGTCAGATTACTTTTTATCATAAACAGGGGAGCACTCTGAGCCGAGAAAGAAAGGTTAACTTCTATGAGTAAATGAACCTACAAGCCACTAGGGGTTGCATTGGCATTGCAGAATTAATGCACTTTGGCACTGCTTTAACTGCTATGGATCAATGCTATGGAATTCTGGGAACTGTAGTTTTTCTCTGCCAGAGACTTCTGGTGCCACAACAAACTGAAAATTCCAGGATTCCATACCACAGAACCATAGCAATTAAAGAGGTGTCAAACCACATTATTTCTGCAATGCTGATGCAACCAAAGAATGAAAGTGTTAGTATTATGTTATCCTAAACAGCAACTTGTAAAATCTGTATTTTTGTTGACTCTCTTCCCATGATGGAGTAGTATTTTCACTGGATCCTAAGAGGTAGAGAACTGAGAGGCATTATGTGCCATTTTGTGGCTGTTTCATCCACTGTTTTCGCATATATACACAAAAAATGAATCCATTTTCACATCACTGACTGTTATATGGAACCAATACATAACATTCTGTACTAAAAACTGGACTTACTAATGGAGGGGATGGATTGGTAGAAAAGAATAGTTTTGTGAATCCAAACCACATTTTGTTTTAGTTTTTGGTTATGTGTTTTTCTTTTAAAAATATATTTCTATTTGGAGACTACACCATCTATCATGTTGCTTTTTCATTTTGATTTTTTTTCATTTTGATTAATTTTAGAATGAAAGTTCAGAGGGAAAGATTTGTTCATCGCCTTCTGATTACTTCGACAAAGATGTCTGATTCTGGGAAGTACACAGTGGTGGCAGGAGGAAATATGTCCAGCGCTAATCTGGTAGTGGAAGGGCGTGATGTGCGCATCAGGAGCCTGCAAAAAGAAGTTCAGGTATAACACTCCCTGATGTTCTGATAAGCTGTAAAATATAGATCTGTCCCTTGTAACAGAAACTTCACCAGCCATGAAAAAAGTTAAAAAATCAGTGCCAACAATTTGTCAAATATTTTTTCCCTCTCCCAGATCTCATTTTGAATAAATCTTGAATGTGTGGTTGTGACATTTTCGCATTTGAGATTTTATGCAAACAATATATGCAGACAAATATAACAAAGAATAGGTACACCTGTGTGCCTTCAAGTCCTCTGTGACCTATGGTGACCCCATGAATTTCATAGGGTTCTCTTATATTCAGAGATAATTTTGCCAGTTCCTTCCTCTGAAATATAGCCTGCAGCACCTGGTGTTTATCGGTGATCTCCCATCCAAATACTGCCTGGGGCCAATCTTGCCTAGTTTCCAGTGTCATATGGGATCTGGTGCCTTTAGGGTTTCTAGGCCCCATAAATAAAAGAATCATAGACTTGGAACAATTACTAAGGAAGGTCAAAGATGAAAGTGGAAAGGCAGACTTAATACTGATTATAAAGGGAAAAAAATAATGATCATAGGAGAAATACATAAAATATACCTAGACAGTGAGGAAATCAATAATAATAATCAACTCCCATACCTAGGCTCAAACATTGATGAGACTAGAGACTTCAATCACGAAATCAGAAGAAGACTAGGAATGGGAACGGCAGCTATGAAGGAACTAGGTAAGATGCTAAAGAGTAAAGATACAGGAATGAACACTAAAGTTAGAATTGTCCAAGCCATCATAGATTTTCAGACCAGCACTTAAGCACTGGTAAAACGCTGAAAAATCATTTAGGAAGCACGCATGTGTGAAAGCCTGCCATGCTTCCTAAACGTCAGGATCATTGGTTCCCCTCCAGCATCCCTGAATTGTCCAAGGAGAAGCAAATTCCTATGAACGCAAAGTTCAATATTTAAGAAGCATGCATGGCAGACTTTCACACACACACACACACACACACACACACACACACACGCTTCCTAAACTATTTTGCAGCGTTTTAGCAGTCTTAAGCGCTAGTCTGAAAATCTTCATATTTCCCATCTCTATGAATGGATGCAAAAGCTGGACAATGAAGAAAGCAGATAAGAAAAATATCAACTCATTTGAGATATGATGCTGGAAAAGAGTGCTGAGGATAGCGTGGATAGCCAAAAGGACAAACAAATGGGTCTGGAAGAGATCAAGCCTGGAATCTCCTTGGAAGCCAAGATAATCAAATTGTGGCAGTCATACTTTAATAAATAATAATAATAAAAGTTTTATTTATATACCGCGCCTTCCTTGAATCAGGGCGGTTTACATACATTATACATTATACATACAATAGGTTAAAAACAAGTCAGAGCATTGTATAATAAAAATAAAAACAACAAGCCCCATTAGCCCATCCTCATGGCCACGGAAGAGGAGGGAGGCCCTTAGGATTTTTATGGGGGGAACGCTTGCTGGAATAAAAAGGTCTTCAGATCCTTTTTAAATTGGGCCAGGGAGGTAGTCGAGCGGAGCTCGGCGGGCAGCGTGTTCCAAAGGGCCGGGGCGGCGATGGAAAAGGTCCGCCTTGTGACAGAAGAGAGCCTAGCGCCCGGCACCTTCAGTAATAGCTGCCCGGATGTTCTGAGGGTGCGGGACGGAATATACTTTAGTCACATCATGAGAAGGCATGGATCAGTAGAAATGCTAGGAAAGGTAGAGGGAAGTAGAAAGAGAGGGAGACTGCAGGCCAGATGGATAGACTCAATCATGGGCATGCATTTGCAGGAACTAAGCAGAGCAGTGGATGATAAGAGATACTGTAGATGACTTTTCCATGGGTCACCATGAGTCAGGGTTGACTCAAGGGCAGTTCACAACAAATACAGAAGATAATTATTCAAATGGATTGAGTATTAATGTTTTTTAAATTGTCGCTTTAGCAGGAGGAATTGCTACACTGAAGTCAGTCAAAACTCTAGCAGTGCACAATGTTCACTTTCACAGATTCATTGCCCTTTTGAATGAACTTCTTAATACCTTAAAATGCTACATATAATGCTAAATTCCCTTTCTGATTCAGTTCAGATCAGTTAATGCCACTGCACACAAAGAAACCTTGCAGTTTCTATGATCTTGAAGCTCTGAGAAAATGGTGATTTAAAAGAAATCCTCATTTCCCAAGTGTTACTTACTGCAATCTGACAATATTATCTTGGTTAGTTCAGAGACTTTAAAGATATATCCAGTACAGGGACAGCATATTCTTTTATTAATCATTGATCATTAATTTTTCACTTTAATCTAGAGCTTCATCTGTATTGTGATGTGTTCCCCTTTTTGATATTGTATACATGTTTACATATTTGTTTTAAAAAATGAAAAACCCAAAACCAGTCTGATGGGGGCAGGGACTTATGCTCACTCTCTTCCAGAAACTTTGAATGCTGAGACAAGAAAGAAGGATTATGATAGAGAGAAAGAGAGATGGAAGATAGATAGAACCCATAACACCTTGTAGTAGCTTGAGGGTAGGGATTATATACACACCACAAGATCATATTCTGTGAAAGGATACAGACCATAAGGCTATGAATTCCCCCTTCATGCACTTTAAGGTGAAGTTCAACAAGGAAAGAATGAAAAATAACTTCCACTCTCCAGAGACAACTCCTGCAAGATCCAAAAACTGCTACAGACTCTTGTTCCAGGCCAGCTGTAACCTTGAAGGGAGTCATTTCCACTCAAGTACATGTAGGAATCAGGCAGACCTCCAGATGTTCCTGTACTACAAGTCCTAGCATTCACTATCATTGGCTTTGCTGGTCAAGGATGCTGGGACTTCTGACTCAACTACACCTGGAAGGCCACATGATTCCTACCACTGAGTTAGAGATGAGAATAAATAGCAGATCCTCAGTCATTGTTTTAATATTAAACTTGGAAATAAAACTAAAGCCCTTTTCCCAGCATTCTCCCACCAATGGGAGAAAGATCTGAAGTGCCATGTTAGGTGCCCATGGTATTTGGAACCCAGCATGATCAGAATCCAATTCTCTGTGCAGGGCTCAACACAAACAGAGATAACTCAACTGTTGGTGGGGTGGCTAATCCAGGTTTTAATCTAAATGCTGAAGGAACAATCCAAGGTACTTAACCTATTGAGAGATTAGGGTTGCCACTCTATACACGTATATCATTTCACTTCACTTCACACTTTCTCCCTCAAACACAAAGAAGACAGTGAAGAGGCTATAGGCACACATAGCAGAGGGACCAGATTCAGTGAATAGACTCCCATTATTTTAGCCCATGTGATTATAATCACAAAAAGGATTATGCCCTTTCTGCATACTAGGCTTGAACGCTGCTAGGCAGCTTCTGTTTCAGATTGGCTGGAGACCTGAACAGAAGCAGTACTACTAGGGAATACTCTATAACATTTTTGGTGGTTAGTCTCCATTTGTATACTCAAATAGAGGGAAGGGTAAGTATTTAAATTATGGCTCCACAGACTTTTGTAGAAGCAGTGCTTTCATGTTTGATTAAACAAGAGAGGCAAATGGTGACTTTACTTAACCCTATAAAATAACCAGAATAGATTGGCTTTATTTCCAGATATTTGAGAACTGAAGGGAAAATTTTGTAACCCTTTAAGGGTCATGAGTAGAGTCTGATAGTGGATTGAACCCAGTAGTTTATTTAATGACGAAGCACCAGGTGGACTCTGGCTTGGAAGCCCAATGTTGCACCCTGAACAAGTAATTAAACCAACTTTATATATAATTCTTACAAAAACACACAGTTGAGCAACAAAGGCCTACAATATACAGTGGGTCCACCATATTGATGGGTTAGCCATCCACAGATTGGAGCTCCTACAGATCACCCTGCCCCATAATAGTCAATGGCAGCATGTATCCATAAGTGTGCTGTCACAAGCACATACACTCATCGATTAATATGAGCTTCAGCTTCTGTGTTTTCCCCATCTACGGGACCCCTCACAACCAAACCCCCCCATGGATGGGAAGGGCCCACTTACATACAGATTCACCAATAAGGGGTACAACATGTCTTATCAGTAGAACATGTAAAAATATTTTGGACCATGGCTCAGCATGTTTTGTATATATGTCACTTAACTTCAAATTATGAGGAGCGTAGCCTTTTTTGTATGTAATCAAACTGTTTTCTTCAACATTGATCTACCTCATTTAGGCATTACGGTCACTTTCTGACTTTTCCTCTTTAGGCCTTTAAAAAGATTCCATTCAAGAAAAAGACACAGTTGCAAAAGTAACATATGGTAAATTATTTTGTTTCTATTTATTGATAGGTCATCGAGAGACAACGAGCTGTGGTCGAGTTCGAGGTCAATGAGGATGACATTGAAGCACGCTGGTACAAAGATGGCATTGAGATCAACTTCCAAATTGAAGAAAGATACCATTATGTGGTGGAGCGAAGAGTTCATCGAATGACAATCACTGAAACCAGCTATACAGATGCTGGAGAATATACCTTATTAGCTGGAAGAAATAGGAGTTCTGTCACTCTACATGTGAATGGTATGTAAAGAGATGGTTAGACTTTTTACTGGATTTTTAATTGTTGCTCTCTGTGTGAATAACCCATTGCTACTTTGGTAAGCAAAATACTCTGATTATGAAAATATTAAAATAAAGTACTTTATGATGTATTGCATAAACTCCAACCATACATAGAGAGAGAAATCCCAGAGGTCCAAGCAGAGTTCAGGAAACAAAGAAGCACTAGGGACCATACTGCAAACATATAACAGGTAATGGAGTGCACCAGGGAATTCCAAAGGAAAATCAGCATGTGTTTTATAGACTATAACAAAGTCTTTGACTGCATAGATCATGAAATGCCCTTAAAGACATGAGG
>NC_056522.1:203483903-203545477 GCF_019175285.1 Sceloporus undulatus
GTATCAAAACATCCAACAGTGCTGATGAGAAATATGTACTTAGGGCAGTGCTTCTCAATTATTTTCTGTCATGCCCCCCCTAGGAAGAAGAAAACATTTCGTGCCCCCCGCCCGACTGTAAATAGTATCATTTGTCTATAAAATTGCTATAAGTACACCTCTGCATAACAGAGCCTCGCGCCCCCCTTTACGGAGCCTCACACCCCCCCTGGGGGGCCCGCCCCACTATTTGAGAAAGGCTGACTTAGGGCAAGAGGCTACTGTCACAACAGAATATGGAAAACAGAATGGTTCCTAATTAGCAAAGACTGCATCTTATCACCCTACCTGTTCAACCTATATGCAGAACATATTGTAAGGAAAGCAGGCTTGGGCACAGAAGAAGGAGGAGTAAAAATAGGAGGAAGGAATATTAACAATGTAAGATATGGAAACGACACTGTAATATTAACATAAAACCTCACAGACCTGGAATAATTCCTAAGGAGGATCAAGAAAGAAAGTGCAATAGCAACTGAACATAAAACAAAAATAATGAACATGGTGAATCTACACAAATTAAACCCAGACAATGAAGAAATAGAAATAGTAAAAGAATTCTCATACCTGAGAACATACATTGATAGGAATGGGGACTGCAGCCAGGAAATCAGAAGATTAAGAATGGGGAGGGTGGCTATGAAAGAATTAGAAAAAATCCTAAAATGCAAAGATATACAACTGAGCACAGAAATTAGAATCATACAAGCCATTGTATTCCCTATTATCATGTATGGATGTGAGCGCTAGACAGTTAAGAAAGAGGATAGGAAGAAAATCAATTTATTCAAGATGTGGTGTTGGAAAAGAGTGCTTAGAATTCCATAAACAGCCTAAAAGACAAACAAATGTGTCACAAAGCAGATTAAACCAGAAATCTCCCTTGATGCTAAGATGAAAAAGCTTAGGCTGTTGTACTGTGGACACATCATGAGAAGACATGACTCATTGGAAAATATAATAATGTTGGGTAAGGTAGAGGGAAGTAGAAAGAGAGGAAGGCTATTTGTAAGATTGATGGACTCTATTTAAGGTGGTGATGGGTATGAGCAGGAATTAAGTGGAGCAGTGAAGGACTTTGAGTCTTGGAGATGTCTCATCCACTGGGTCACCATAGATAGAGATCGACTCAAGGGCAGTTAACAACAACAACAATGAGCTAGAAGTTTGAAAGTTGAGCTAGGATTCTGGAAGACCAAGGTCTGAATCCCTGCTCAGCTATGGAAACTTGCTGGGTGACCTTAAGCAAGTCACCCTCACTCAGCCTAAAACAAAAGCAGTGGCAAACCTCCTTTGAAAAAATCTTGCAAAGAAAACTCTAGGATAAGAACTCCCTAAGTCAGAGTTGACTTGAAGGCACATAATGCACACACATAAACACAGAGGTCAGATCAGGGAAATAAGAGTGTGTGTCATTCCAGAACAAAACCAGGCAAAGTGGGTAGGGGGCATTTTTTTCTAGCGTTAATCATTGCTTTCTGTTTCCTGCTTCATTCATTTCTTGGGTTCATCACATTTCCAAATTCCCTCACCCATTGAAAACCATCATGCAGGGAAAGAATTCTGGCCAAGTTTTCCCCCCTTATTTTCTGTATTTGAGATGTTTTTAATATGGGGAGAGTTCAAATCTGCAATCTCCCCTTGTAGCCCATGTAATTAATATACATGTGTAAATCGATTCTTCACACATTACTCCTGTCTTCCTCTTGAGCTTTGTTGCTGAGCTACAATTAGAAATGGGTGCTCTTGAATCTAGATCTAATTCCATTGCCCTTCTGTCACATGAGCTATACCTACTTAACAGACTGGTTTTGTTCAAGGAAGATAAAAATTGAATGAATATTTGTAGAAAATGTTTGAGTTTTTGTTTACTTTTAATTTACAGCTCCTGAGCCACCTGAGATTGTCAAGGAACTTCAGCCAGCCACTGTAGAGTCTGGGAAGCCAGCTCGTTTCTGTGCTGTAGTGTCAGGGAGGCCTGCACCAAAGATCTCATGGTACAAAGATGAACAGCCTCTTTCTCCAGGCTTTAAAGTCAAATTCCTCCATGATGCTCAAGAATATACTCTGTTGCTAATTGAGACGTTCCCTGAAGATGCTGCTGTTTACACCATTGAAGCCAAGAACGACTATGGGGTTGCCACTTCTTCAGCATCCCTGTTGGTGGAAGGCAAGCTCTCCCAGCTCTCTCAAGCATTTTTTTTTTAAATGGCATTGTCAATATTTTGTGACGTGTGCTCTTCCATGAAGGCTAATAATCACTTTTTTGGTCTTTTTTCCCTTAGTCCCAGAAGTTGTTTCTCCTGATGTAGAAGTGCCAATTTACCCACCTACCATTATCACACCACTCCGTGATGCTATTACCTCTGAGGGACAGTCCACTTACTTTCAGTGCAGAGTTACAGGGACAGGTTAGTTTAACAACATCATATAAAGCTTTTGTACTCCTTGATCAACTGGTACACATCAGAAGCCGGGTTTCCTGTAACCAGGCACAGGCCGTCACATGTATGACTGTACAGTATATATTTCTGTAGTGCTAGCCAAGTAGAAGAGTATGAGATAATAGTACTATATTCCCAGCACCCAAGACTCCTTTATACAGTTCCCAACAGTAAAAAGGCAGTCATAGGCTCAATAACTTCTGCTCTTTTAAATTCAAAATTCCATCTTTCTAGGCTTTCCTAGTTTTTGACATTTGAAAATATGTCAGTGCAGTGATGTATCAGAATCTTTAAGAATATCTAATATGATGAGGGAATGAGTGCTGTGTTAAACTAGCATGAAAAATGAACAATACCTCTAATATCACCTATTGTCTCAGCATTGCCATGAAAACAATTCTATTTAATTAAACTTCCAATTTTTGTGACTATCAGTTCCCACTTTATTCTTTGCATTTGAGTAACTATGCTCAACTACCAAGTATGTGTGCCAAGATGAGAAATCTGCCCATGCTTTAGCTATTTCATTATGAAAAAGTATTTATATTTCTGTATTATACATTATATTACAGCATATTCTATTGTAGTCTGATTGATTAAATTCTATAAATTAATTAAATAAATCACTTTAATAAATTTAGACATTTACTAAATTTAATTAGTTTGATTTAATTTATTTAATTATATATAAATTATATTAGAAGATGACAGATCGAGAAAGAGAGAGAGAGAGCTTTGGATTAGATATAGCAACAAATAAAAATCGAAATGAAGAGTTAATGCTTGAACTATACAAGTGCATTTAGTTTCAAAGGGAGCATTTCCAGAAACTCAGCTTTTAAAACCCCTTATATAGAGTCCATTTTGCACCAGAGATGTAGCAGTGATCTACTATGAATTCTGATAGGGCTCAGGAGAACCATGCTTTTCTCCATTCCCCCCCCCTTTTTTTTTTTGGCATAATTAAAAAAATAAAAGTAAAATTTACTTACATTCAAAAGAGATCTCAGTTACACAGAATTGTGTTCCAGTATAATAAAAGCAGGGAAATAAAAAATACAAAAGGGAGAAAAATAAACACATTAATAGTAAGTTTCTATAAAACCTGACCAATTATCCAAATATGAATCCATTTGTAAATTTCATCTATACATCATTCTTTCCAAATGTTGCAAGCGTTGTTAGATGTAGATTTGAAAACTGGTAAGAAACTATTTTTATGGAAGGTGTGGCCTAGATATGGGGTTGTTACTTTAAATCAGTTGTCTTTTTAATTTTTGCAAGTGCAGTTTAAACTACCTTTATCAACTAAATGGCAATATCTACAACTGAAACATTTGCTGCAATCCAGATTAAAGACATTAATTGTGGCCAATGAAGTACCCATACCAACAATGTATATATATATAAATTTCTGTTATTTCTAAATAAATGTGACATACAAGGTTTACAGCAAGAATGGAATACAGAATTAGAATCATAGAATCATAGAATTATTGAATCATAGAGTTGGAAGAGACCACAAGGGCCTCCCAGTCCAACCCCTGCCATGCAGGAAATCTCAATCAAAGCATTCCCGACAGATGGCCATCCAGTCTCTGCTTAAAGACCTCCAAGGAAGGAGACCCAACTACACTCTGAGGAAAGAGTGTGTTCCACTGTCGAACAGCCCTGACTGTCAGGAAGATCCTCCTAAGGTTTAAGTGGTACTGTATCTTTTTTCCCTGGTGCTTGCATCCATTGTTCTGGGTCCTAGTCTCTGGAGCAGCAGAAAAAGCTTTCTCCCTCTGCAATATGACATCCCTTCAAATATTTAAACAGGGCTATCACATCACCTCTTAACCTTCTCTTCTCCAGGCTAAACATCCCCAGCTCCCTAAGTCTTTCCTCATAGGGCTTCATGGTTTCCAGACCCTTCACCATTTTAGTCGCTCTTCTTTGGACACGCTCCAGTTTCTCAATGTCCTTTTTGCCCAGACAGTTTTTTCTTACCTGTGATACAATGGCTAGAAAATCCAACAATGTTTGTTTGCATACTTGAAGGCAGCACACAACTCTTGCTTAAAGCACCAATAACAAGAACAACTGAGATAGAGAGAGAAAAGGAGGGAGAAAGAAAGAAAGAAAGAGAAATAGTGAGAGAGGTACAGAAAGGGCCAGATAGAGATATGAGAGAGTATGTGCACAGGTCTCCCATTCCCCCAATGATCTGTTTTCAATAACTTCAGGGGGGGACATCTCTTTTTAATATTTTTTTTAAAAAAAGAAAGCATGTAGGAGTTTACACTGAAAATATTGGCATAATATTGATTACAGCTGTGCAAGGCATGTCACAGTAATGTTTGTATATATGCTCACATGAGTACATATACAATTTTGATGTGCATGGTAATGGCTGAGATAATAGATATATTTAGAAAACAGAGCATGAGGAGTTGTTCTTTGGCACTCCTACTCTTGTTGCATTGTTTATAAATCTATTTGCATATCCCACACATACAGCATGAAACTATTGTTAGTAGGGAAATGCACTGTTTTACAAGAATGGCAAGATCTGTTTTATGTGTTCGTTTTCCATAGCTCTGTATTGGGTACATTTAGCATTTTAAAAAAATGTTTATTACAAATTCAGAACATCTATTTTACATTTACTGTAACTGAATGCTGTAATACAATATACATTTTACAAAATGTAGATATCAATTGAAAGCTAGAAAAATACCACTAATTTCAAATCTTTTGGTCTAGCTGCCTATCTAGTAAACCCTTACATCAACACTATTTCACAATACAGTCAGCCCTTCTTATACACAGATATTTATACACTTATTCAAGCATACACGGTTCGAAAATGTTCAAAAAAAGTATAAATTTCAAATATCAAACCTTGATTTTCCATTTTTATAAGGGACACCATTTTGCTATATCATTATATTTAATGGGACTTGAGCATACATGGATTTTGTTATACATGGGGGATCTTGGAACCAAACTCCAGTGTATAACAAGGGTCCACTGTACAACCTTTTGCAATAGTACAAAGCTAACATCTAGTGCAGGTGGAATTTTCTTGATCAGTTACCTATTGTTAAAGAATTACAAGAAGTTATTAAATACCATCACACACACACTGCCAAATGACAGGCGTCCCCTTCTTGTGCTCAAATACCCCTTGCCTCCCAACCACCTGCCCTCACCATGACAAAGACCTATGCCAACACTGCTATTGAGTATAGATAATATTACCCAAAACTTCTTTTCAGTCATTGTTTGAAAGTGAGATTGATGCTAGTTAGAAGTAAATTCTTTTGAAATGGATGGAGCTTCCTTGTAATTACTGAGTGTAGTTGCCAGTATCTTACCCTTTTCTAAGATCTTACATTCCTCACATCTTTGTCTTTCTTTCGCATCTGCCCAGATCCAGTGGCTACAGCATACAATGCAGAAGCTCCAATTGCACTGCATAAATGAAGTTTTCCATAACAAGAAGAGAGTGGGGCAGCCTCTCTTTACATAGAGTTCTCTTCTATATTTGTCTCATGAGTCAGATGTCTGTGAGCTCCTTTTCTCTCCCTCTCTTCTCAAATTCCTAAAGCTCTAGAGAGTGGGGAACATTCTCCACAAAAATACTATGACTCTTAGAATTGTTCATTTTTCATGCTACTAAAATTCTGGATGTAATGGAGGTTAGATAGACAAAAGAAAAAAAATGCTTAGGTTCATTTTTTTATACAAAATGGGAAGATTAACACATGCCACCCCCTGTAACATTATAACTAGATCTTTTTCTGTGTAGTTTGTCCTCTGCCTGATCAACATCATTGGCTGATATTAGAAAGGGTGAAAAGAGACTGGAGGGATCTGATTGTGCTGAAAATCCTAGGCTGGAACAAAGTCAAGTGAAGACATTGTCCATTGTGAGACTTTGGCTATGATCTGGAGCAGCTATCACTCCAGATCACATGCTGATATCTCGTGAGAGTTCTAAATCTCAAGAGAACTGGAAACAGGATTTGTCAGGCATATCTAGGCCTGGCTATGTGGTTTCAAAGAATAGTCAGGCTAAAGAAGAGAGGAGAGGAAGGAAACCCTAGTAAGGACTTGGCATGTTGCTTGACTTCTGAGAAATATGACCAAATTCTCAAATTCTTCATAAAATTGTTAATGGAGAGTAATACTATAAAAACAAAAATGCATCCTTCTTTTTTTTTTAAATGTGGTTTTTTTTTCTACTTTGGCAGACCTCAAAATAGCTTGGTATTGCAAAGACAAAGAGATCAAGCCCTCCCGCTTCTTTAGGATGACTCAGTTTGAAGATACTTTCCAACTGGAAATTGCAGAAGCTTATCCAGAGGATGAAGGAATTTACACCTTTGTTGCCAGCAATTCTGTAGGCCAGGTGTCCAGTACAGCTACGCTGAAGCTGGAAGGTACAGTGTGGTGCCTAACCAAAAACAGTTCAAATCTGCATGTGTTTTAATATTAATTCTATCCCATAAACCTACATGTTGTCCATCATGTCAGTGTGTTTTTTAACTCAAATAATCAGTCCCATTGTCTGATGTTGCCAGTGTCCATTTGGTCTCCACAGTACAAATTCAACACAAGGTAACTGTACATTGTCCCAGTGTTGTATACCTTTCACCCTTTCATTTTTTTTCCATTGAGCATTCAGCACGCACCAAAAAAAAAAAAAAAGGCTGGAGGGAAAAGTCCTTTCTAACAAAAGAATTCTCACAATTGGGTTGTCATTCTGCAAATGGATTATTTAATTGGGAGAAGGGGAAAGTCTGGATTTTAAGAACTGTACAGGATTTGGTGGTCATGTTTATGTTACAGGCGTATCCCTGTTCATGCTGGAGTTGTGGCCCTGCACTTTCGATATTGAAGCCAAAAAGATATGGCAGAGTGCATATCACCAGTGGCTGTCATCACTAAAACCCAGGAGTCCGGGGACTCCTCTTCTGTAAGATTTAGTAATACAAAGTGTGTAATTAGCAGATAGTGAGTTTCCTCACATTGAAATGAGAATCTTACTACAAAATAATATTACAACAAGAGTATTGCTTTAATCTATCATACTGGGCTAGGAAAAGTAGCAACTGTAGGATTCATTTTAATTGCAGCTTTACCATATGATCTAGTTGAAGGCTTGGGGGAAAAGTCTGTGATGTGGCACAGAGATAGTCCAATCTATCTGTTTCTGTGCTTTTGCACATTTTCACTCATAATTCATTCACTTGCCACTTCAATGTGCATTTTTATAAAATCCTCTTAAAATACATATTTGAATATATGTTTAAATGTGTATTTTCTTTAAAAATATAATCTAAATATTTTTACATTTGCATATATTTAAAATGCCAAGAACTGTGATACAACAAAGGAAAATGAAATCTTTGGAATAGCTAAGATTTGACCCATTAATTAGTCAACAGAAAAGGTCGTTTCCTGTAGAAAAATCAAACATCAAATTCCTGAAGCAGCCCAGGTATGCCATGGAATCCTGCATTGCAATGCACTATTCAAATACTTCACGTGGCATACTTTACATTAATTCTTTGGATCTGGTCAAGTTGTCTTAATATGATAAACGTATAAAATAATTAGGCGTCAAAATTGCTGAAATTTAATTTTTGTATGAAAGAGGACTATATTTTACACTGAAATGAGAAAGGAATCTTCTGTTGTACACAAATGCACACATTAACAGCCCAACACACTATAAAAGGAAGACTCATCCCCTAACTTTATATTTAGTCCCTCCCTTTCTGTTCCTTTCTCCTGTTTCTCTGGGCAATGCTTCTAGATTGATTTGATATCTAAAGCATATCTCAAACCCTAAGATTCTAATTGATATTTTGCCAGTTCAAAACTGAATGTTTGTTAAAGGAAATCAATATTCAAATTTGAAGCATAAGCTGAAAAAAGCATAATTCTGATCATCTGAGTATTTTTTCCTATTTCACTTGCTTCCACTAGGGGAAGGAAGAGTAAGAGAATGCTGACTAATGTGCAGGCTAAGACATTAAAGTTGGGCATGCTTCTTTTCAGGGCTTAAGGTTGAAGAAGTTACCTCATATTCCCAAAGGCATGTTTCTTCATCTGTTTCCATTAAGAAGGAACCCGTTGGCCAAAGGCCCATCTTTATCCAGCCTATTTCGAGCTGTAGAGTATGCAGCGGGGAAACAGTCAGATTCCAAGCCAGGGTTTCTGCCATGCCGAAACCAGAAATCCACTGGTTTCATAATCAACAGCTAATGTTGCCAGCCAAAGACATAGTTTTCCATTTTGATGAGTCTACAGGCACAGCCATATTGATTATAGTAGATGCTTTCTCACAACATGCTGGGCAATACTCTTGCAAAGCTAGAAACAGTGCTGGAGATGCAACTTGTACAGCTACACTTACAGTGACTGCTGAAGGTAAAGCCCCCTTTTTTGTTCCTAGGGATTCAGTTTGTTGCATAAAACCACACTTTTCTACACTATGACTAATGACCTCCTTTTCCTCATTTCACACTTCTTTAGAAATAGCTGTACCATCACTAATGTTGATAGTTCTACTAGTAACCAAATAAATCACTCTTTTTTCTTGTACTTTCCGGTTGTCACGTCATAATTTAGACTTTGCATCCTAGCTACAAATGCACACTTCAGGGCAGTGAATTGTTGGCGGTTGATAGCATTCTCTGAGGTTTGCTCTACTCGGTTTTAAAGGGATAAATGAGGGCTCCTAACAGGATATAACAAATATTCTGTCAGGGTGTCACAGTTATTTTTTAAATTGCTGCAGAAAGTCACAAGGAAAAGAGGAGGCAAATGTCTACCATACATCACCACATGAGCTCACTCCATCTTTCATCCATTATTGTGGTTGGGTTTTCTTTATGTTGACCACTGAGGGTGCCTTTAATGAATGCACCTGGCATGCTAGGCTTTCAGGGGAAGATGATGCATTACGTTGTCCTCATCTATAATCTATAATTTTGTTTTTAAGTAGGCCCACTGAAGTGCATTAGGTATTAATCATATGTTTTGTTACTTGATTACACAGTGCAAGCCTTAGATAGGCAAAGTTCTGGGAAAGATGTAAGAGAGTCTGTCCAGGCAAAATCAGAAGTACATATTGCTTCCCCTTTTGCAAAGAAGGAAACCAAAGTTTATATAAAAGAAATCAAATCTATGCAAGAGCCATCAAAAGAAACAGTTGTGCAGTCCTTTGAACACGTTGCTGGAACGACAACTATGAAGCAAGCAGAGACTCTTCGTGCCATTACACAGAAGTCAGAAAGTACCAAGATTTGTGTGACCTCAATCCAAGTGCCAAGGGAAATTCCCCCAACGATTCTTCTGAGACTTCATGACCTTACCGTGAGATGTGGTGATACCGCTCAGTTTATGTGTGCTTTGGAAAGCGAGAACTTTTCTGTAATTCTGTGGTCCCATGAAGGAGAAACAATACAAGAATCTGAACGAATGAAGCTATCACAAAATGGAAGTGTTCTTTTCCTCACCATTGTTAATGTCCAGCTTTTAGATCAAGGATTGTACAGCTGTACTGTTCGTAACGACTATGGAGAAGTAACTACATCTGCTATACTAACTGTGGAAGGTGATTTTTAACATTGTGTGACTTATCTCATTTCATTCTCATCATCATTGCCTATGGCTTCAGTACTGGAATTTACTTTGGAATCATAATTTTTGGTCCCAACTTTCCTCTCTCTACATTTAGAGCTCTATTCATAAATTACTCTATTCTGAGGTAATCTATGTAATTTGCTTTTAAAGTGAGTTTTGTGCCTCTTCCCAACATGTTACATTGGTATTTAGGGAGCAAAACATTTATTGCATTAGTCTTTGCATTAGTCACATCATTTCTGGCCAGAGCTGTTTGGACGCTGCACCATGCTTGCACCATCATGGAGCTGCCCATGTATATGGGAGCGAGCCATGATGGCAACCTCTTTGTGTATTAAGGCTACTGGCTATGTAAATGCCCAGCCTCATCTAGCCCTAGTTCATGGTGAGGACGCCGCAAAGTGCCCATCTGTACTAGCCCTTAGTTTGTAGAAAAATTCTAAAGTGATTTGAGTGTATCTATTGGGTCAGAGAGAAGATGTAGGATATCCCAGTCTGTTCATTTTTGTTGAGTTCTCTCAGAATCCCACTGGCTTTACTTGCCCAGCCTAGTTCCCTATTGGATTTTGAGACATTTTTCCTTTCTGCATGGAAATCTGTGCATAATTGGGAGCATATTTTCCCTGAAAATGGACAGATTCTCTATGCATTTTTTTCTCAAGTACCGTATGCCTCTTTTTCCTCTTTTTTTTTCTTTTCCGTTCCTTCTTTTCCTCTTTTTCTTTTCTTTTCATTATGTTTAATTTTTTGCATCTACCCTACTGACTTTGGCCTATTTTTGTAAATTTTTTACATACAGACATTTTAGTCGTACAGATGTTTCAAATGTACACATGGTTGTGTATGTATTTTCTCTTCACTGAAATGAATCCCAAACACTGGCACTGAAGGGATTTTGGAAGCAATGCATGTATTGCTCTATTGCCAGTCTTGAAAGATGTGAAATGAATATTTTCATGCAGAAATGTGAGCCCAGCAATTTTCTTTTCCATTCTTGCATTGTTATCCTAGGGTATTCCAGTTTATTAAACAGACATTATGTCATTCATGCAGTCATCCACTAAAGTATGATAATACACAGCTTGCTAAAAAGAAGACAAAGAAGAAAGCTTTTCATATTAATGCCTTATACAAATTTCTTTCCAATTCAAAACTTCACATTGTGATACATTTTCAATTTATCATATCATTTTGTAAACTTTAGCACAGTTCAACTCACATGCTAGCTTTCCTTTCTATTCTGTTGCAAATCAGACAACGGTGGTACAAACTATGCCATGCCTTATATTGCTGGATCTCCATTACCTCTGCACTTTACTTATTGCCTTAAAACTATGGGAAATGTCTCCACCTGCATCATTCCTTTGCGTCTGAAGATTGATTTTTCTTCTGTAAGAATGAGAATTTTCTTCTGTAAAAATGCCTTTCAGTTTTCCTACTATTTACTCATAGCACCTAAATAAATCCATGCTTAGAAGAACAGAAACATCAGCTTGAAGCCAAAACAGTGCCAGCACATTTTGCTCCATTTACATTGCTTTTATCAAAGAGGTGGATTTCTTGACTTTTTGGCACAGCATTGAAAAATACTGAATCTGCACCTGCCTCCTCGGCTGCGAGGAACAAATCTTGAGTCAAACTGAAGATGCCTTGTTATAATTAGTATGGACTATTTCTAATACTAAGTTAGTGGCATGAATCCTATGGCTGCAATTACAACTGACAGTTAGGCTAGCATGAATAGAGCCCTCAATGTGGAAGAAAATAGTAAAAGACTTAATATTCTATTGTTCCTGCACTAACCTGCTGAACATTCTTTTACCATACTAATGGCTTTATTGATTTATTTATTTTTCTAAGTATAGATTTTGATTGCTGCAAAACATCTAATCTTATCCTAACTTTATTCTTACCTAGCTAAAGAAGCACAAGCCAGAACAGTAACAAAAATTACCCTTGAATCAGATACTAAAAGCATAAAAACAGTCAAAGAGTCTCAGATTAAATCAGCCTATGAATACAAACAAGAATCGTCTTCCACTGAAACAACAAGCACGACAATATCTTCAACTGAAAGAATACAAGACACGGAGAAACTAAGGATCAGAGACTATTACCCTGATGTTGTGCCATGTGAAGACATCATAGACACTGGTGCCACAGTACCAGTCTTCCTTGAAACTCTTCCCCCAGAAACTTTTGTAAAAGAAGGAGAGGATGTCTCACTGTTCTGTGTAATCAAGGGTGTACCTACACCTTGTATCATCTGGCTGTATAACCAGCTAATAGTTGAGGAATCTGCATTATGCTCTTTAAGGCACGATGGCCCGCTGTGCAGTTTAAAGTTACTGAAAGTTAATGAGAATCAGAGGGGTATATACAAGTGCAGAATAGTTAATTCTGCAGGACAAGCCGAGTGCAGCACACATCTGAGAGTGACAGGTTGGCAACTGCATGTTCCTTCCATGTACAACTTCCTCCTGCATACCATCGTTGCATTGAAACCTATTCAGTCCACAGTACATGATAAATGGAACAACTGTGGATATTTGTTGTTCTCACAATAAAGGCATGTTAAAGGCATGTTGAATTACAACCAATAAAAAATTAGGTGATGCCCTTTTTAAAATGCTGTGGGGAAAAAAATAGACAGTAGCTAATCGTCCTCCCACTTAGCATTTTAGACTTATCAGGCATATCCTGGCATGTATATGTATGTATGTTTGTGTGAATTTTTCTATAAATGCATTATAAGTTAATGATTTGTTCTCCCAATATTCAGTTTCACTTCTGTTAATCAACTCTCTATTTTTATTACAGCCTTAGAAAAAGTTCTTCAGGAGAAGATAGAGCAGCAAATTGAAATGGAAGTTAAAGGTACAGTCTAAAATGAATGTTATCCTGAAACAAATGTTTAGCATAAAGAACCAGTACCTATTTGATAAGCCTATCTGTATGACGGAAAAAGCAAAACATATTCTAAAGCATATTTGAATATGCTGCATGTTTTGTTTTGTTTTGTTTTGTTTTTAAACATGCTAAGGATAACCTGCATTTCAAGTTACAAGTTTTAAAGTACTTTTAAAACTTCAATTTTTTAAGATTTGCTGTCTGTACTTTCACTACATGCTGTGCAGCTGGTTGCAAAAGCTTTTCTTTCATATACCTATTTCTAATGCATGGGGCACTTAAAATTAGACTGTATTTCTGAAAATAGTTTCACAATTCCTGAGTACTATAACATTAATTAGTTGGTCAACAAATGTGGGGTGGCATATGTTTAAGAAGTGATTTTATGCAAGATTGGATGGTGATCAGTTCCACTGTGCCCTCCCATTTCATGAATATGAGATTAATTCTCCCTAATAAATTTCTTACACTGGCTTGCAGATAGCATAGTTGGTCCATGCTGCTTGCTTTATTTTTCTTATTTTGCATAACACTGTGAGGTTAGCAGCTGTATTAGTTCGAATAAACGCCTTCTCATTTCATTTTAGCAAATTACTTACACTTTACATTTTTTTCATATCTTTGAAAAACCATCTTTTCAATTGTTTGACCATTTTAACCCACAATCAAAGGGATCAGAAAGGGCGTTTATTCTACTGTCTGCAAGTCAGGTAAGATTTCCCCAACCCCTTTGCAAGCAAAAAAAGAAAAAAAAATGCACAAAATAAAAATAGAAAGCTTTTCAGGCAGTTAAAACATGCATTCACAAGAACATGTCATTTCGAGATTCATTTTTGCTTGTTGATGAAGAAATTTCCACAGTTGGAAGAACGAACCGACAACGAACGATTTTCGTGTCAGAATCTTTAAAACAGAGCAAGGCGTTGCGTTTATTCGAACAAATATGGTGAGTGAATTTTTTTTTATGGATTTGTGATGAATCTGTAGCATGCCCATTATTTAATTTTATTTATAGCTATATCATTCCTTTTCATTTTTTATTTTAATATGGGATGAAAACTGCAGAGTATGCTGTAATATAATGCTATTCTCTTCCAGAATTGTTCTTTGGTGAAGAGCCAGAATATACAGAAAAACGAGCAGCTGGACAAGATGCTTTCACTGATTCTGAAGATCTTCTGAGCCAAGGATCTCCATCTGATCCGATGTGTAGAATCTCAGCCATGCGTTCCTGTACTGAAAAAATGAAACCTTCTTTCACACAAAAGTTAAAGTATAGGTCTGTTTTGATGGGAGAACCAGTTGTTTTTCAATGCAAATTAATTGCCTATCCTTTTCCCCAAATTACATGGTTTCATAACAATAGGCAAATTCCCAAAAGTCTCCGAAGAGTAGTAAAGACTGAGAGCTGCCTGGATATGCACAGCTCCAGCCTAGAGGTTAAAGAAGTTCAGGAGAGGGACTCAGGAAGCTATAAGGTTTTTGCTATTAACAGTGAGGGCTCAGCTGAGTCCACAGCATCATTGTTGGTAGCACATGGTGAGAAGCAAAATGCTAAATATCTAGAGTTTCTAAAAAGATCAGAGCATACCCGTGAGCACATAGAACGCATGGTTCAGAAAAGAAAAGATGACCGGCTTAAGGTTGACTTGAGGTGTATTGGTTCGCCATTTGATAAAAGGCAGGAAACTGAGAAAGCATTGACAGCTTTGTCCCCTACAAAGGGAATGGTTAGGACCATAAGCTTTGAAAGTATCCCCTCCTTAAAACAAGAATTTGTATATGACAAAGATCGGGTAAGAAACCAGCGTTTTGTTAGAGGAGAAAGTGAAAAAGAGGCTTTGCTTGATGAAGAAATAAAACTAAAATTGCAGCGTCTTCGACAGGCAAGGAAAACTATACTAGAAAAGAAAAAAATGTCTTTATCACAAGGAACAGCCGAGGTGAAGCTTGCATCTGTGAAAATTGTAGGGGTTAGGGAAAAGAGTGGCCTGTCAGCTAATCAAGTCTCTGTAGCATCTCAGGTAGAGACAAAGAGATCTGGTTTCCAGACCATAGAGCAAATCAATGAAAAGGCCATATTACCTACAATGTCAGACACTGAAGCAACAACCATAGCAAGTTCTAACAGGGGGCTTGAGAGAACATCAGAAGAATTTCAGATTAGAATGGAACGAATTCTGGGTCTTTCTGAGACTTCTAAGATTCCCCAAGAGTTAGCTGACAGAAGCAACAAGAAAGAAGTGTTCCAGACACAAAAAATAATGCCTTTTAAAGGAATATGTGAGCAACAGGTTGTGGAACAAGCTCTACAGACAACTGGGAACATGAGATGGATGGGCACTACTCGTGCTCAAAGCAAATCAGTAGAAGTAAGGATGGACAAAAAGGAACAGACTGAAGACTTCAAGGAAACAAAGGTGGTAAAGAAAAACCCATCACCCCTGGTCTATGTACTTTTCAGTGAAGATGTCAGTGAGACAAAAAAACCTGAAACCATGATGTCTAATACAATCACATTTAATGTTAATGAACCTACTCTTATTTCTGAGCATAAAGGAATGGGCAAAAGTGTAGAAACTACATCTTCAGTACATGAATACTCCCTTGAAACCAAAGAGGTCATATTGCCCAAGGTCACTGAAGTCAATACTGAGATAATGGAACATACTGTTAAACTGGAGAGTCCTGCTTCAAAATATCTGGAGCCATACCCCCCTTTCTTCATTAAGGAAATTGAATCTCAAGAGGTAAATGAAGGTGAAAGCTGTGTTTTTAGTTGTGATTTCCAATGTTCTCCACATGTCACAGTCGTTTGGTATAACAATGACAAACCACTACCACGTAGCAGTGAATGTGTCATTAACACCAAAGAAAATCATTCTACTTTGACATTCTCTGCCACTGGCCATGATCAGGAAGGGACCATTACATGTGTGATATTTAACCAGCATGGAACGGCTACAACATCAGGCATGCTAAAGGTGAAAGTAAAAGAAATGGCTGAATCTGAGGCACTCACTGCTTGTAAAATTGAGGTATCACCAGACTATACAGAAGAGGAGGAAGAACTAAGTTTGGCATTTGACAGTATTAAAAAAGTTGACACCATTGTAAGCACTGATAGCAGAGCTACTCTCTTGCTTCCGCAAGTTAATTTTCCTAGACCTTGCATTCCAGAACCTGATTTGCTTTCACTTCCTGTAGAAATCAAAATAACTGCTCCAACCCCAACTCCAGAACAAGATGAAGAAATTAAAGAAGTAATTCAGCGTATTGAGGTTGTGCCTGAAGAGCCCTCTGAAGAACAAACGTCTGCAGGAGTAAAGCACAAATTTAAATTTTCATTTGATGTGATTCATGAATCTCCCCAAATCATAAAAGAGCTTCAACAACATATTAGGTGTACAGAAGGGGATTCCATTGTTCTAGAATGCCTAATATATGCAGAACCTCTGCCAGTTGTAACATGGTTTCAGAATGATAGACTTTTGATTCCCACTGAATTTTTTTGCATTGAGGAAGACGATGGTATTTATAGATTGCGTATTTGCAAGATTTCCATATCTGATGCTGGTACATACAAATGTGTTGCTGAAAACAAAGCTGGTGCAGTAGAAACTGCTTGTGACGTCTCTGTCTATCCTATTGTAGAAATAATTTCTAACGGCATAGAACAAATTGGTCTCAAAGCTCTCCAAAGCCATGTTAAAGAGACCCGGGAACAGACTGAAAAAGAACATCAAGAAGATAATTTTGAATCTTCAGTAGGACAAATGGAAAGCAATATTAATGAGAAGATACACTGTGTAAGCCAGCAGTTCCACAGTGATAGTACACTAGGCTTCACAGAAGATGAAACAAGTATATCATCCAAGGAAAGGGAATCCTGCTTACCTAGTTATCTAAATGATATAATGCAGTCCTTACTTGCTGATGAAAGTGAAAGTTCTGATTTCCTGATCCAGGGTCAAAAAGAAGTATGTACAGGCACAATGTCAGAGACAGAGGAACCAAAAGTAGCCATTTTTTCAGGACTGGACACTCCCTTTGTAAATGAGTTAAGAGACACATCTCTTGAGCAAGAGAAAGTTAAAGTGGAAAGCATACACAAATGTACTGCTGTAGAAATGTCAGCAAGCAGCCAACTTGGAAAGGTTATGGAGAGCCATACAGAAAGAGAAGTGTCTGTTACTTTAGAAGGCACTTCGATATGTCATGATGTAGATTATGAAGTCAAGCACATAGAAGATAATGTCACTGTGTTAGAGAAAATGCAAAAGATTTCTAAAGACCTTAGTTTTACTGAGCTTGGTTCTGTAACTGGCCAGAGTGAATCAAGCATACATTCTGATAAGGAAACAAAGGAGTCTGCAGAAGCAAAGGATCAGGAATTCACAGAAGAACATCCAGATTTAGTGAGTTGTCAATATGTACCAACTCAAAGTACATCAAATGAAGAAATGTCTTCAGTTGACATCACAGAGATACAATTCAATGAAGTAAAAGAACAAATTTCCATTTCTGAGCAGGAACTAAGCGCCAAGGCATCCGTTGATCCCAACTTTTCCAGCCCTGTACTAAAAGCAGTGCAAGAAGACAATGATAGCCGTCAGAAAGATCAATGCTTTGCTCACATGTTTAGCATGAATTCTCAAGATATATCAGCTAAAGAAGAGGCTGGTATTTCATGCTTAAAAAGTATGCCTGATGAATTCCTAAGCACACCTCAGTCAGAAAAGCTAGATATTTTGAACCACAAGGAAAATATACCTAGCTTTGGGGATGAAAAAGAGAAAGAAATATATTTGATTGAAGATTTCACAGGAAATGCAAAGTCAGACCTACCTGAACTTGTATGTGATTTCAAACAAAATATTTCTATTGGAGAAAATATAGAGAAACATATTCAAGAGCAAACTGAAGCTCAGGAGCCCACTGATCTATATTCAGTTGTTGATGCAATTAATATTTCACTTGATGAAAAAACAGTCCATTCATATACAGAAAAAATTGAGAAAGAACAAAACAAACCCAAATCAGAGGACACATATGTCAAAGAAAAAGTTGTTTCTGAAATAATAGAAGCTAATACCAACAAGATCACAGAATCAGCACAAACAAATATATCAGCTCTAGAACAAAACAACTATTCTACTCAGTATATTTCTAATGAGCGTGAACATGAAAAGAAAGTGAACCATGCTCAAGAAGATATATTAAGCTATGAGAAGAAAGAATTAAATTTACATCTCACTCCTTTTGATACGGAAATGGTTGTTGAAAAGCAGGAGGAAACTGTTGTCAAAGATATTTCACACGTTGAAGGAAAAGAAGCCAACACAGACAAAACAATAAGTAGTAATGAGGCAGACACATCAATGGTTTATAATAGTAGGGACATCTACAAAGAAAGGAAAGCTATGGAGGAAGAGAAGTTTGATTTAAAGGAACTTTGTGCACAGGTAGAAAACGTTAGTCAAAACCAGGAAGATGCAATTGCTAAATCTCTATATTCTGCTTCTGAAGGAACACAACTAGATGCAGCCTCAAGCCTGGAAATTGCACAAAAGCCCTCATTATTTCTAGAGCAAGAAATAGTTTTCAGTCAAGCATTTTCCCAAGACAGTGAGCATGTGGAATATAGGATCAAGGAAGATATAATATCCCCGAAACATGCTACAGAAGATGTTGTTCAAGATCAACTTAGTCTTCAGCAAGAACATCTGCATACAAAGGATGAATGTCCTGTTTCTGTTTACTCAGATGTAGAACTTGTTTGTGAAAAACATGTTAAAAGTGAATATTCCCATGCTGAAAGCATGGAAGTTGACTTCACTACAAATGAACAAAAAAGTTTGTCACTCTCAGAGGAAACTGTAAATCAGGTTTTTGCTAAAGTGATGGAAGGAGATAATGCACAACAACATTCATTACCCCCCAATAGCGAAATATTTAATTTAAAACAAGCTTACTCAGATATAGAATCAAACAGTCAACTTCAAGACTCTGTGCAGCCAGAGGAAATATATTTCAAAAAACTCTCTTCTGCTTCTGAAGAAATGCAAGTTGAAACAGAGGCTAACATGCCCATAATGGAAAAAGAAAATGTTCATGAATGTGCTCCCCCAGAAAATCAAGAGATTAATTTCAAATTAGCCTTTCTGAATGTAGAAAATGTTGATCAACTGCAAGAAGAGAAGCCACTGCAGGAGGAAATATATCTCAAATTCTTGCATTCTGCTTCTCTGGGAACCGAGGCCTTACAAGATCAGCAGTTTATTCCTGTTGAAGATATTTCTAATCAAACCAAAGCCTTAAATGAAAGCATTAGCCTCAAAGAAGACACTTTGTCCCAACAGGACAAGCTAGAAACACAAGAGCCAATGTTCAGCCTAAAAGCACATGCTGCTTCTGTATCAAAAGAGTTTTCATTCAAACTAACTGAAACATTACAAAAAGAAGAGTGTTCTTTTAATCTGAAGTCTGCTTTTGAGATGATGGATACAGAAACAGAGAGTTTTGTAAAACAACTCCAAAGTGCAAATGTGTTCGAAAAGGAAATTTCCTTGAGTGAACAACTTCGTCAGAGCTATAAGACACGGGTGGAGGGAGAGAATTCCCCAGAACAAGAATTGCAAGCAGAAGCAGATTTGTCAGCCGCAGAGCTACTCAAGAAGGCTCTAGAAAGCACTGGTACTTATGATCAAGTAGACTCTCCTGTAAAACAGCACCTTGAGTCCCAGAGAAAGGTTTCTGAGGAGGAAGTGCTTAAGATGCCAGATGAAGCCTTTATATGGGGACAGCCAGAACCCACCCCGCTCAGTCAGTATTTTCAAAATGTAGTGAAAGAAACTGGTATCCCAGAACATAGTAACTCTGTAGGGATTGTAGCTCCAGGAGCTGATAGCTTCATATCTGATCTGAAAAAATCAGTTTCTGAGATGGTATCTCAAAGTGTTGATGAAACAGAGGAAGAAAGATCACATCTCATTAAATCTTCCTTTATCAAAGAAATGAGAAACTCTGCACTTGAAGGAAGTGATACCCAAGTAATCCCTGAGGAGCAGCATTCTATTGTTCAAGGGCCATTAGATACTTTAGACAAAGAACCCTCGTTGGCCCAGATCCTTTTAGCTTTGAAAAATGACTCATATGTAAACCAGGAAGGAGAAACAGGAGATTTAAGTCATCTTAAAAAACAAGAGTTTAGTACACAACCCCAACTTGAAAAACAACAGGAGACTAGTGAATTTACCAGTTCTCTAGGAAACCTAAAGGAAGATGTAACTGAAGTAACTACCCTTCAGAGTAAAGAATTAAATATGCCTCCTCCTGATGGCACAGATTTTTCTCTTGCAAAGTATTTGCTGGTTGCTGGCAAACAGGAAATTCCAGATACTAGAGACAGCTCATCAAAGACTCTGACCAGGGAGGGGTCTATCACATCTATGGAGGTTGAAGATGTTACGTTTAGCACTGTTTATGAATATTACAACCAACAGCAAGAACTGACTCGACCTTTTTCTCCTGAGTCAGAAATGTCTATTGATATTGATAGCATGAGTGGAGATGAAATGGTAGAATCTGAAGGATTCTACACACCACCATCATCAGTGGACAATTTTGAATCCTCCATGGCCGCTTATCACACACCAGTGGGCACCCCAGAACGGTATTCTACACCCTCAGAGGAACGGTATTCCACACCTTCAGAGGAACGGTATTCCACACCTTCAGAGGAACGGTACTCTACACCTTCAGAGGAACGGTATTCCACGCCTTCAGAAGAACGGTACTCTACACCGTCTCCTGGAAGTCCAATGAGGGCAACTACTCCAGCAGAGGGTTATAGAACACCTACTGGCTTTCTTTTGCAACAAAGAAGCTCTTCTCTGGAGGAGCTCCGTGCGGAAATGTTTGGTACACCCTGTGAAGCATTGGAACCAAAAGGAAATGAAATGCCTCCTGCATTTGTAAAACCACTCACTAAAAGAAAGATCTATGAGAACAGCACATTGCGCTTTATTGCAGAAGTCATAGGGTCCCCCATACCTGATGTGAAGTGGTACAGAAATAAGTCACTACTTGACCAAGATGAAAGAGTCAGAATACAAAAAGAAGGTGATATATGTATCCTGGAAATCCATAACATTGAAAAAACAGAAGGTGGAGAATATATGTGCCACGCAATAAATATCATAGGTGAAGCCAAAAGTCTTGCACAAGTAGAAGTGTTGCCTCGTGATGGGAGAGGTTTAGCTCTTCCTCCTCCAGTAACTCATCAACATGTTATACAGTTTGATATAGATCAGGGCCCAGCATCACGAACACCTTCTCCTCAGGAAATACTCCTGGAGGTAGAGCTGGATGAAACTGATATTAAGGAATGTGAGAAACAAGTGAAAATAGCCACTGTTCCTGAGCTTACTTCAGATAATCAGAGTATGATTGTATCTCTTGATGTTCTCCCTTTATCTCTGGTGGAACACACAATGGATTTACCCGGGAAAGAAAACAAAGATGTCAAAATTGACTTTGAAGTCACTGAAATGCCCCCACGATTCATCACTCCAGTGTCTGACATAGAGGTTCCAGAGAAATCTGAAGCATTGTTTCATTGTAGAGTCTTGGGATCTCCTGCTCCTGTAGTGCAGTGGTTTAAGGAGAGTAAGTGCATTGTTCCAGATGGAGAGAAGTATATTATTATAAGTGAGAATGGAAGTCATAGTCTTAACATTCAGAATGTGGTGCATTCTGACAGAGGTATGTATATGTGTAAGGCAATGAATACTGTTGGAGAATCCATATGCCGATGTGTCTTAGCTGTAACTGAATGCCAGAGGTCTCTTGAAGCGGGAAAGTGTGCAAATGAAGCAAATCTAGGTTCGGATAGCACTGCTGACAGGCCCCAAAAGATTGATTTGCTTGTTGATAATACTATCCAAAATGGCAGCCAGACAGAAATAGAACTGGAGTTTGAATTTGAACGTGACACTGATGATTCCCAAAAAGCTGTTAAGCTGATAGCTGTTACAGAAAAGGAGCAGGAAGAGGAAGGAGAGTCATGTGTAAACATTAATTTTGATGTATTTGCTGAGCCATCCAAGGAAGAGCAGATAGAATTTAAAGCAGAGAGCTCAGAGAGCTGCAGCTTTGAATTCCAAGTCACAGAAGCACCGCCAAAGTTTATAAAAAACATTTCTGATTGTGTTTCTTTTGTAGGCACCTCTGCATGTTTCCAATGCCTAGTAGCTGGTTCTCCAAAACCTGATATCAGTTGGTTCAAAAATGGGATCCTGATTCATGAAGAGAGATATTGTATAGAGGAGAGTCAGGAAGGTTGTCACAGCCTGGTTATAAGAAATTTAGTCCAAGATGATGAAGGAGAGTACAAATGTGTAGCAACAAACAAAGCAGGAATTTCCCATAGCATTGCTTTGTTAACAATTTGCTAAATATGCCAGTATCAAAATGTACTGAGTTTTTTAAAAGATGATAGATTTGCACTGTATTTGGAGGGCTGTTTATCTGTACAATGTAGCAGTAATTTCAGATGATGTTGGTAATTCATAGCATCCTTGTGAATGGAATTGACTGGCCCCATCCTATATTTGTAAGCTGCTGTAGAGTTGAAATGATGCTTAGGACTTCTTTGGGGCTACAGTACAGCCTGTGGAGATTATCACACTTTAAAAAATACGATTTGTCCCTGACGGGATACAGTTGCATTTCGGGATGTAAGCTGGTATTATTACATGGGAAATTGCTGCAGCTTCCGCTGGGTGGCTGCATCCTAGCTGCATCCTGGGTCCCACTGCACTTAGCTGGCTGGTTTACCAAAATGGAAGCTTGCCCTTTTGGAAAAGTGGCCGCCTAAGCGTGGCTCAGACCCAGGATGCAGCTGCCCAGTGGCAGCAGCAGCAATTTTCCATGCAATGATACCAGTTTACATCCCAAAATGCTACCATATCCCATCAGAGATAAGTGGCATTATTTTAAGTGCAATAATCTCCATAGTCTCCAATTAGTTCCATTGAAATTGACTCCTCATTCATCCTTGTAACAATATCATTGTAACTGTCATCCACATTTGTATACCATCCTTGTCTGATACATGTAAATATTCTTGTGTTATTTAAAGGTGCATTTACATTTTTGTTAAGAGGGTCTTGAAATATTTGATACCCATTTTTCTTGCAACTGATTCATTTGGGATTGTACCTTTTACTCTGCTCTGTATACAGTTAAATGCAGTTCTAGAAAAGAACTCAGATGAGGCTTTCTCCCTCACAATGTTGTATCAGAAAGTCACATTCTCTCTTGAACTGTCATGTTGTTTCTCTTTTGACAAAACCCCCACAAACTAAAATTGATCTCATCCCAGTATGAATCACAAGTAACCTAATGCCAGTGAAAATACCCTGATTCAAAGAGAATCAGAGAGAAAATTGGTCATGTGAGAGTTTTGTCACATTGTGGATTATATAAAACCTCCAGGATTTGTTTCTATTTTACCAGGCTAGAAATATCTGGAAGTGAGAGGAAAACAATATAAATCAGACAAATTTGCTAATGAAGCTAGTGTAAACAAAGTATTATGATGATAAACGTACTAAAAATTGTTTAAACCTAAACAAAGAACAATTATCTCTGGTGATTACATGGTTAAAATAAGACAAAACATCAAAACTATTTTAGGTCATGGCCTGATGTCAAACCATTTTATATATAAACCTAGAAGAACAGAGAAGAAGAAATTGAAAGTAATGCATGTTGTTTTCAAATATATGGACAGCTGTAGTACTTTCTACTCCACAATTCTTATCCAATAAAATAACAATAGACTTCAATTCAATGTGCACTTACAAGTTTAGTTAAAAGTAACAGAATTTTATTTTTGACAAAAGATGTCAAAATTGGGCTGTTTAATCCTATGTATACCAACTCAGGAGTAATTCCCCCTGAGTTCTGTTGAATATATTGCCAGGCAAGTGTGTACAAATAGCAGACATCATATGCTAAATATTATTAGGATAGAGTACACAATATAGTGATCACCACAAGAAGCATGATATCTGACTCAGACATAATTAATCACACAGATAAACTAAAATAAGCATTTAAAGTACATAGACGTAATCCACAGCTGGAAAAGAACAAAATAGGTTTGATATATTCACTACAAAACCATAAAATAACTATGAAAACAAGTGTACTCCTAAGAGGTCAGGCAGTTTGTTAGTATTAATTTCATCACTGATATTTAAAAGAAGCATGATAATTTATACTTACATTCATGATTTATATACTTAGTTATGTATCTGCATGTCTTTCTATCTATCTTTCTTTACTCAGGCTATCATTTGATATCTGTGGCTCTGGGAACCACATAATCCCAAAACTGACTCTGGATTAAACATGAATCAATCAAACTAATAATCTCTCGGTTTTTTCACATGACTAAAGAAATCTGAGAAGCAGTGAGAGAGAAGTGGCTTTGCCTGACCACATGCTATCACTTCAATTTTTCTTCCAGAGGAAAACTGTCATAAAAGCAAGCCTTTTGCCAAATTTATTTTTCCAGTATGGCAAAAGGCATGCTTTTACCACCATTTTCTTTAAGAAGTGAATGGAAGTGCTGCAACACCATATGGAGAGGCAAAGAGAAAGCCACTTCTCTCTTGCTGCATCTCCTAGCTTTCTTTTGTCCCGTGATAAGGCTCAAAGTATCTGTTATCATAGAATATTATTTAAAGCAATGACTGAATTTATGATTTGAGATAAAGATAGAGAGTAGGCCAAAGAGCCCATCCCCTGAGCAATCAATATCATGATCCGTCAAACATCAGCTTGGCTATGTGAGGAAATAAGCATCTTCCCACATGAATTTCAAACTATTTCAAACAGCATACACTAGATATACAGCTAATTCAGTGGGTTTAGTCTAGAGGGTTTGGAGAAAATAAATCCTAAACGACAGGTTCAGATGGGGGGGAGGGGACATAGGATAGGCTAATATTATTACTAGTGTTGTTTTCCTGATGTTTAAGTGGAATCTCCTTTCTTTTAATTTGAATCCATTGGTTCATGTTCTATTCTCTGGAGCAAAAGAAAACATTTCCTTGTGTTAAGATTAGAAAGAAATGTGATTCTCAATGAGAAAGAGAAAAAGAGAAGTTGTTATGGCAAATAGTGAAAATCTTATGCTGTTTCCAGCCTATCATTTTTAGCCCCAGTTGCCTGGAGTAAGATATATACTTATCAAAAGTAAAATTTCAATTATGCTAGGTATATATGGTAAAATATCAGACATTTATATCTAAAATTTAAGATGAGAGGGAGATAGGGAGTTCTTTTTATTTTTAGATGTATTGTACTAACACAAGGGTAGGCAACTCTTGGTTCTCCAAATGTTGTTCAGCTACAGTTCTCATCAGCCCTAGCTGTTGTAGCCAACAGTGAGTGATAGCAATATGCACAGTGCTCACTAATTTTTGCTTCCTCCAATACAAAAAGGATCTCTTGACTCTTGAGGCCCCCTCCCACCAGGGAAAGAAGAGCAGCTGCAAGATTCTTTGCATGTCAGGACTTCTTATGCAAAAAATTGTTTACGCATCTTTTTTCTTCACTGAAAATGTGATTCCCCCTCCCCCAGCGTAAAGTACAGGTTTTTGTGAAAGAACAATATTTTCTGCACAAAAGAGCTATTTGGGGTGAAGAAAAAAATTATCCCTTCCCTCATTTATCTGTAGAAAACAAGATTTCTACAAAGGAGAAAAAAAAAACATGTTATCTGGTGTAAATGAATTTTCCTATAAGAAGTCCTAGAGTGTAAACAGTGGCTGAAAGTTGTACAGAAAATGTCCAGATCCTGGGGAGGGAGAGGGAGAGAATGAACTAAGTGAAGATTTAAGTCCCTAGTGAGGGATGATGTGAGTGAAAGACCATTAATATGGAGAGATGCAACCTGCCTACCTCTGTAATAACCAACAATATGGATATGCAGGGTATTTCAGCACTCTTAATGACCACTGTAACAATGGCAATAGGCATTAAAATAGTTGTGGTTGTTTAAAATAATTGGCTAGTTATAGTTTAATTATTAAATACTTAGTAAAAGGACAAGAACTCAAAATGTTAAACGCTGAGGCATAAGAGAAATGACAGTATCTGATCCAACATTGAGCTGGGCAGAAATTGCACATAGTGCTATGTCCATTGTCATTCCCTGTACAGCTGACTGGTGTTAGTGAAGTACAGCTATCCTTGAATATTAGAGATATGCATTGAATGTATTGTACTGTCTGAAATTACAAAACCCATGCAGTTTCATTTTGCAGGGGTTCAACTACAGATCTGACTTCTCATTGACCTACAGTTCACACTATCTTTGCATGTATGTGGCCTGATCCTGAAGAAATAGGAGTACAAAGCACCAATTTCTTCAGATTAGCTCTGTTGGGAGTACACTATGATGTTTAATGAGCAAAATGACCCTTCATGTTGTTATCAGCTGTTAGGAGGTGTGCTTTCATCTGTAGCACCTTTTCCTCATCCCAACCTTCACTTGACGTCTCTCTCTTAAAGAAAGAGGGCAACACCCCCAAATTCCCCTACTCAAACCCAGTCTAAGGGATCTTGTAGTACCTTTGGTATTAACTGAGGTTGTAGCATAAGCTTAGACCAAGTCTATGAAAGCTTATGCTACAACTTTTTCCCCTCAGTTAGTCTCAAAGGTGCTACAATATCCCTTTGCATACTGATATTCCCGAATAACCTGACAATGCCTCTGAATTCTACCCCAGCCTAAGAGAGTTGTTCAGAACTAAGAATAGCTCCCAGTCTCCACTCTCAGATGCTTGTTGAAATAACAGAACAGCAGGAAGTCTTTACTTTCTTTCAGCAATTCTACAATTTCTCTGAATCAGGTCCATAGATTTTTCAGTGTGGGTTTTAGTGAAACCATTTACCAGATATTCCTGGTAAAAACAAAGATGGTTAGCTGGACATATAATCTCCAAACTAGCATGTAAACTATACATTTTTCAGTGTCAGTTCATATGTCTTCCCCCCCCCCCCCCCATGGTTACAGAGTCCTTTTTAAAGAGAGGGTTTAAAAAGCTTTACTTTTTCATATTCACTGTCACATTTAAAATGTTAGTGTATATATTGTTTTAATAAAAGTATAAAATACAATACTAGTCTTGGAGTTTTTTTCCATATTGAATATATGTTGATGAATTGATCTTGATTTTTAAGCACAGAAGGTTCTCATTTCAAAATAACTTCACATCTTCAACCAATCTTTACTAGATACCTGCAGTTCCCTGAGATCTGAATCTGAGAAAGTACTTTCAATTTCTACACTTACATAGGCAGAACATAACTGTGAATGCCTAGAATCTAGGTGCAGTGGCCTTCCCAGAGTGCTGCAGTCTCACAGACTTTCAGTTGCTTGGCATGAGTTGGGATGGGCGAAAACTTCATTGCTTTTCATTTTTAATCATAATTTAGCAAAATCTGAAAAAATTAAAATGTGGGAGAAAGGGAGAAACTGTTTGCCTGTCCTCTAGGCATGAGAAAGAATTTTATTAAAAATTTTTTTTAAAAAAGTAATACTAATATTTTACCCAAATTTGTAAAGTTCTAATGGGGGAGAAAGTTAACCAGATAGACTGTCCCATCCCTAGCTATGAGACAGATGAAGGAAACAATGTGGCACTGAGGATCCTGGGTTTTGTATGGGTTTGCAGACAGAGACTAATTATGTATGGTAGACATATACCCTTGAGTAATGAATGGGAGGGGGAAAGATGTGCTTGGTTAAAGTTTAAATCAACTTTATTTAAGCGAATGAAGACTAAATTAATTTCAAAGTGGCTATTTTTAAATCTGGACTGTGGTCCTGTCATCAAGTATATCCTACAACACATGTCATCCTTCAGCTTTCTCAGGGCACATTCCTAAAATAGTTCCATAAAGCCCACATTTGAAAAAAAAAAGGAAATACTTCACATTTCACAAAATCCAGAAGAATGTATCAGACTTAATTATTGTGGGTGTATTTTGTCATACAAAACATCCATATAAGCGGGGGGGGGGGGACAAAACAACATGAAATATTCACTTCATACCATATCACTGTGATATGCTATTGAATCATTATCTTTTTTAAAAAAATATTTGCCTTAGATTGTGGGTTAGATTGAGACCCGCTCTTTCACAAATGAAAAGGTTCCTTCCATTCACAGAATAGTTTTTAATTTGGTGGAAACATGGCGTGGTGGTGAAAAGTGTAGTTTTTACTGATTTCTCTTTCCTTGCTCTTCTCATGCCCCATACTATTTTGGAGGGATCCCTGCATTCTTCTGTAGCATATTTCAGGAAACACAAAGGGCTTCTGGGAGAAAGGTGAATTGGCATAAATTGCTTTATCCCAACCTGCTAGCAAGAAAATCCCATAAGTATGACTCTTCTCATGATATATCTATGGACAAATCCTCTGTTTGTTCATGAGAATTGAAATCTTAAATAAATGGCTGCAGACCCCTCCACCTTCTAGATCTAACAAAAACATTGGTAACCAACTTGGGTATGCAATCAAGTTGAACTTTTCACTTGTGCTCTGGCACCAAATTTTCTTGATTTAGCAAAAGGGGGGGTTACATTTTTGTGGTGGTTTCTGGTTTTATTTTGTTTTGTTTTTTCTCTTCTGATATTCATGGAAAAATGGCAGTGTCTATATACAGTGGACCCTTGTTATACTCTGGGGTTTGGTTCCAGGAACCCCCATGGATAACAAAATCCGTCTATGCTCAAGTCCCATTAAATATAATGACAGCAAAATGGTGTCCCTTATAAAAAAATGGAAAAATCAAGATTTGATATTTGAAATTTATACTTTTTTTAACATTTTCAAACTGTGGATGCTTGAATCCTTGTATAAAAAAAATCCATGTATAAGAAGGGTCAACTGTATAAGAAATCACATGCATGCACATATACACAAACACACAAAGACCAAACCCCATAGATAGGATAATGGCAGAAAAACTATCTAGTCCATATCTTGCCATTACATTTTTACATAAATATTCTCTAATGTACATATATTGACTTAAATTACTATGGGTTAGTATAAATGAGATTGTGATATAAACCCATTTCATGCAAAGATGTAATCTAAAACTTATGAATGTTTCCATTACCTTGAAGAATTGCTCCTATTAGCAATATTACAAAGCATTACCATAAATGTTCATTGGTTGATATTATCTGGTAGTGACTAGATTCAATTTTTCAAGGAAACATTTTAGTAAAATGTAAATTTTTTTCCCATACAGAGATGTCTAGCTCTATTATTGTGTCTGAAGAAAGAACCGAGAGTTACAGCAGCGGCCTACAATTATCTCCTAGAGATAAAACACTTGAACTCATGCCTGGAAATTCAGTTTATTCCAGCAGTTTAGAGGTGGCAAAGGAGAAGAGCAATGTTCCAACCTTCCTCAAGCATGTGTCAAATGTTGAAATAAGTTTGGGAGATTTAGCTAGACTCTCTGTGAGTGTTACTGGGAATCCAAAACCTCAGATACAGTGGTTTTTCAATAGTGTTAAACTTACTTCCTCTCCAGACTATAAATTTGTATTTGATGATGAAAATTATAGCCTTATTATTCTTTCCACAACATTCCATCATGAGGGGGAATATACTTGTATTGCCAGTAATATCCATGGAGAGACAACATGCAGTGCTTATCTGAAGGTAAATCCAGAAGGAGGTAACAGGGAACTGGAGACAGAATTAGTCAACAAGATTACTCAACCTCCATATTTTGTTAGGAAGCTAAGTTCTACCCAGTGTGTGGAAGGGGCTTCAGCTGTGTTTGAGTACCAAGTAACTGGAGAGCCAGCTGCTGAGATTCATTGGTTTAGGGGAAACTGCCAGATTTTCTCCAGTGCACGTTATACAATCATTCATAATTCAGATGGCTCTGGGTCACTGATGGTGAATAATTGTCAGAGAGATGATGGAGGTTTATATTTATGTAAAGGAATAAATTCCTTAGGTGAAGCAACTAGTAGTGCAGAACTCATTATTCTCCTAGATATCTCTTCTGCCTTTGCATCGAAGGAACAGAAATCTCCACATAAAAAGCGCAACAAGTTATATAAAGAGACTGCAAGTGAGCAGGCAACTGAATCACGTTTATATGCTGTTAAACTACCTGGTGATGACAGACACAATGGGCAGCAAGTGGTGCATACAATTGGAATAGAAGACAGACATTTGCTCCATAGTGAAGAGGTTGATGCTCTACATATGGCTTCTTACTCAACAGCTACTGTACAACAGGAAGCCCTTCTCACTCAACAAGCAGCTTTGCTTGAATCGCATGAAGTTGAGGAAGTTGTGGGCACCACTTCTCAGGTCACTAAAACAGTGGCTTTTACAGCTTTTGCTGCAAGTGAGGTGAAGGAGCACCCTTCTTTCATGGGGCAACATTCTGAGCCTATTCAAAGCCCACCTATAATGGAGTTGCTTAGCTCCCAGTTCCATCAAGTTTCTGATATCTGTTTACCTGTCGTGGAAGAAATAAACCAAGAAGACAAAGAAAAGGGGCTGCAAACCAGGCAGCCAGATATTACTGAGCCAAAGTTAGCTAAGGAAGAAAAAGCACAATTTGTCTCTGTTACTTCTGAAGAGAAATATGTGGTGAGTGCAGGTAAATCTGCTGTGCTTGCCATTCCAGGATCTGGGGAGGTGACAGCAACCAGTGAGCCCAAGCAAGCTGTGTGTGTTCCTAAAACTGAGGGCATCCAGAAATTGTCCAAGGAAGATGTTTTGGCCATCCAGGCACATAGCCAGGAGAAGGGCATACTAGTGCAAGAAGAGGGTAGATTTTTACAATCTGTGATTGCAGCAGAACAACATGAGATAAGTGAAGCTCATACTAAGGGACTTGATTATGCTGATACACCTGAAGAAGTTAGCCCAGTCAACGAATCATCAAGGCTACTGTACGTGCCCGTGATTGCCTCCAAAGAAACGTTCCCCAAAGAGTCTGTATTTGACACAATCATTGCAGAGCAGGAAATGGGCTCACTGAAACAGGACAGGCTTATCAAAACAGCCCTGGTTGCAGAAGAAAAGCAGCAACTCTCCAGTGAACACACAGAGGAGATTCCTGGGATAGACAACACAGTAATAGCAGACTTCCACCAAGAGGTTGAAAAGCCACTGTATTTGCCTATTGTATGTGGACAAGCCACCCTTCCTGCAGAAGAGCTTTTCTATCCTGGAGTACCAGTAGAAGAAGAAGCAATGTCCAGGAAAAGCTTAAATTTGTTACACTGCTCAGTAACAGAAGAACAGCTTTCCACCTCTTGCGACGATGCTAAGCCATTTCCTCCTCTGCAGAAGACAGTTAACATTCAGTCTGTTAAAGAACCTAGCTCTGTTCTGCACCTCCAAATGAGTCAAATTGACCAAGTATTGCCTAAGGAGGGCATTTTGGCTCTGCCAAAACCTGAATGCCAAATTGCGCTGCAGAAAGTTGAGATCATGTTTAAACGTGTGGTGACGTCTGAAGAAAAGACCCAGATAGCTGCAGAATCACTGGGAAACGTTCAGCATGGCATTGTCGGAGAAAAGCCCTTGGTTGTCACTGAGGCTCAGCTCCATCAATGCTTGATGACTGTAGCTGAGGAAATGCTATTGCCCAAAGAGCATATCCTCCCTGAAGCAGATAAAGAGCAGAAAGTAACCTTGAGCAAAGAAGATTTTCAAACAGTTATGCAGGCATCAGCTGTGATTGAAAAGAGGCCCTTGGATGCTGGACACATTGAGTCATTTAAAGACATTCAGGCCACAAACTGTGTGGTTATGTCAGAGCCCAGACTGCCTTCAGAATCCACTTGCATTGAAGAAGTAAGTGTTCCTATAGAAACTGCAAGTCTGTTAGAAGACACAGAGCAAGATTTTGCGGCACAAATCCATGAAGGACAGTCAGTCAGGCTTCCACTCACACTGGAAGAAAAACAGCCATTTGAGGAAGAGCACCTAGATCAACTCATAAGGCCAGAAGCTGAAAGGGTAAAGACACAGACACAAGCAGGAATGATTAAGGATGTGGTTGAAACACAGGAAAACAAAACTTTTTCCAAAGAAAACCATCTCATAGCTGAGGCTCCAGTATGCTGTAGTTCAGATAAGATGGCTCAGATAAGAAATGTCTTAAAAGTAGCTCTGATGAGTGAACAATGCCTGTTTTCTTCTGATTCAGTAGATAATATAAAAAGTGTTCAGTTAAAAAATGTAAAGGTAGTCAAAGAACCTAAATATATAACCTGCTCCTGCCTTATTACCCTGGGAAGTTCCAATACTGCAGAAATAACCTTTCCCCTTGAAGGAGTATATTCTCATTCAGCAGATTTAAAAAGTGAGTTGCAGGCTGTGTATCATCCTGTTGTTTATGAAGAAAAACACATTCTGATGTCTGAGGAACCAAATGCCATATCAGAACCAAAACACCATAGGTTGCCTATTTGTTCACTTTTTAGAGAAATGCATTCGATTACAGTAACCGATCAACCTCTTCAGCAGCAGTCAGTTAGTAATATTGGTTCACCTGAATTACAACATGCCAGAAGTAGCACTGAATCAAAAATACAAGCGGAGCAGCTTGTCACTGTTCAAGAAGTCAAAACTATGACATTAAAAGAGGAGATTAAAGATGTGGGTACAACCACACTAACACTTGATGTTCCTACAGCAGCTGTGCCTGCTGAGAAACCGATAGATGTTCTAACAGTGAGAGAAAGGAAAGAAGAACTTTTTGAGGAAAATGAGGAAGATGCACATATGGTTGAGGCAAGGAGACAAGAAGAAAAGATAGTGGGTGAGGTGTGTCCCATTTTGCACCAAACATTTGTAGACACTGTTGTTGAGGAAGGTGACAGTGTAAGTCTTACGGCCATTATAGCCAAAGTTAAAATGGTGAACTGGTATTTTGAGGGTAAACTTGTGTCTTCAGGTAATGAGTTCAAGTGTTTGCGAGATCATGACACATACACACTAGTAATCAACCAAGCAGTCAAAGAAGTACATCAAGGAGAATACATCTGTGAGGCTCTGAATGAAGGTGGAAAAACATCAACTGCAGCAAAACTCACAGTTGTAAAAAGAGGTTGGATGATGGGGATAAGACATTGCTTCCTTATTTTCACTAATTTTCTAACTAAATAGAACACGTATACATATTTGTATCTTTGTTATCATTTTGGATACAGATATAAGAAGTATATAGACTTCAGTAGTGCACCACCAAACTAATAAATCTTTTTCTTCTTCGAACTTTATTTCTAAATATATTTCTCAAATTACTCATTCTCACCTTCCTCTCAAGATTTTGAAATGATCTCCACTTTTCACTCTTCAACAGTGTAATGAAGTTAATTTTCATTATTTCTTTCATCAATGATGATTGTTAAACATCATTTGTAATTACATTTTTAAAAGTTTGCACGTCTTAGCACTTTCATCCCCATATCACAGAGCAACTTGGTTCACTCTACTTTTTCATTGTTATGATAAGAGTGCAATCCTAAGAACACTTATTAGAAAGTAAGGCCCACTGAGTGCAGTGGAACTTGCTTTCCAATAAATATGCAGAGATTGCATGGCACGTCTTAAATCATTGCACCATATCAGTGGAATGGCACACAGTCTGTTTTTCTGTCTTTCACTGCAACCTGGTATAATTTTATATATCATGTTGTTTGCATGCCTTTGGTATTAAATGGCATATCAGAATATCTCCAGAGTTCCACTGTGGCACTGTGATGTAGTAGGCTGGGGACTGCTTATAGGTTGCTTTCATTTTTGACAACCATTTTTCTTTACAGCCACTTTCCTTGGATTGTTCATGAAGTCACCCATCTCATTTCTGTCGGTCACTTTATTAACAGTGATTTGGAATGTACACTTATGTGCACTGCTTTTGGTATTGTTATTAATACCCACATGGGATATCAACTGTTAGTAATTCATACCCATATGATTCTTTTGCTTTTTAATTTTAGTTGGCCCAATACTGAGGAGAAGACTGGAAACTCAGGAAGTAGCTGTGAACCACCTTGCCAAGTTCACTTGTGAGATTGAGATGGCACCAAATGTACGGTTTCAGTGGTATAGAGCTGGGCGGGAAATTTACGATGGTGATAAGTACACCATTTATACAGCTAATTATACATCCTCACTTCAAATCCCGAGACCTCAAGTAGCAGATTGTGGTGAATACAGTTGCAAAGCTTCAAATCAGTTTGGCAGTGTAAGCAGCACAGCAAATTTAACAGTAACTGGTAAGTACAGTACATGGTCCTTGTATTTTTATTAAGTATCCTAACATGTTTGCCTTCTTTATTGCGTCAGTTTCGTATTATAAAATACTTTTAGGAATTTTGACATACAATCCATGGACTTCCATTTCTGCTTTAGTTCATAATGGGAACAGAAGAAAATGCCAGGGATTTTTCCCCCTAGGTCTAACATATATATCTGGCAGTGGCGGCGGGGGGGGGGGGGGATAACATATCTGCTGGAGGATGTCTCAGAGAACTATGGATAGGATCTGGCCAAATTAACTGTTACACAATTTGCTATTATAAATTAAGATATTTTTTTTCTTGACTCTCTTTTTAGTTCAAAAGCATCTGTGCATATGATGAGACTAATCTACTCACTTATTGTGTGAACCATTGACAACCCCCCCCCTCCATTATTAGAAATGCTACTGAAGGGCAGAGGAAATGTCAGTAGGACAACACAAGGTTGGGGTATGGGCAAGATAAAACAGATTTGCTCAAAAACATTTTAAATGCCTTTTCTTTCCATCATATTCTTTTACATACATTCTTGTGTCCTTTCTCTTGAAGAAATTATAATTTTAAATCATTCCTCTGGCCATGAATTTGCTTGGAGGTGGTTGATTTGATTTATTGCTTAGATATTGCCAGGCCCATATTGTTGGTTGAGAAAGCCATCTTGAATGAAAGATCTAAAGGGAACTCTTGAAGTAAATATAAAATACATTATACCTTCTAGGTATTTCTCTTTTTTAAATGATTTATCTTAATATTTTAGAACAATATGATTGTGTGGGTTTTGCTGATATTTTGTTGTTGTAAAATTGCATTCATCTCTTCACTGAGTCTGTGTTGCTAGTTAATTCATGAAATTCTCATGGAATCATCACATGACAACCCAATCTTGCAACCAAATCACTCTTTTTCTATGAAATTCTGGCTTTTAAATCTCCCTCTTTTAAAGTGTTTGCATTATGTCAGGTGACATTAATGTTAATAGTTATAATTAATATATTGACTATTGAGAATCTTTATTTCACAGTATTTTTAGTCAGTTTAATAGGGAGCTTGAGAGACAGCTTCTTTTTCCTTTCTTTGGTGCTGATTGAAAAGTAACTGTCATTTTGAACAAGCCAATGTCAACTTTACTCCCCCCCCTTTTTTTTGCAGAAGCATTTCCTCCAACCTTTCTAACCAGACCTGAATCTATAACTACTTTTGTGGGTAAGAATGCCAGGTTCCTCTGTTCAGTGTCAGGCACTCCTGTGATAGACACAGTGTGGCAGAAGGATGGTACTGCCATTTCTTCCACAGAACACCACAAGATTACCACTTCTGATAATAAGCACAGTTTAGAAATTGTGCATCTTACTGTAAATGACAGAGGAATATATACTTGCAAAGCCTCAAACAAGTTTGGAGCTGACATCTGCCAAGCAGAACTAGCCATTATTGATAAGCCCCATTTCATTAAGGAACTGCAGTCTGTGCAGTCTGCCATCAATAAAAAGATCCACCTTGAATGCCAACTGGACGAAGACCGGAAAGTAACAGTGTCCTGGAGTAAGGATGGGAACAGAATACCTCCAGGCAAAGATTACAAGATATACTTTGAAGACAAAATAGCATCGCTTGAGATCCCTCTGGCCAAACTTAAAGATTCAGGAACATACACATGCACAGCAGCAAATGAGGCAGGAAGTAGCTCCTCTTCTGCAACCATAACAATCAGAGGTAAGAAAATGGTTGGTCTACTTAACCTAGTGCTATTTGCACTGTCTTATTTATAGCAATTACTAATTCCAAAGAAGAAGTGGGCAGTAAAATTTTAAGAGGGAAATAAGTTTAATTTCAGAATTTCTCCAAGTTTAGTGCGCCGTTTCTGTGTCAAGAAATGCCAATATTTTTTTGCAGTTGTCTCCATGTCTTTACTAAAGCTTATTGTCTGACTTACATGTCCATATTCTTTTTTGATGTTGACTAGAACCTGTTGTTTATTTATTTGTTTGTTTATTTACCTCCTAGGCACTACTTTAGCAAAATCCAGGTTACAGTTTTTAAAAGTAGAGTTCAGAGTAATCGCAGGAGCTGGAGTTTAGTCCAAGACTAATGGCTGCATATTTCTAAATAGTTTGTCTTCAGTTCCTTCTTCTAAGGTACTATTTCAAGATTCTTTCTTTCTGAACTCTTCTAGAACCACCCTCCTTCCTGAAGAAAGTGGATCCCTCTTACTTGCTGACTCCAGGAGAGTCAGCACATCTTCAGTGCAAAGTCAAAGGGTCTCCTGAGATCCAGGTGACATGGTTCAAAAATAACAAAGAAATTAGAGAGAGTGATACACACAGGATGTCTTTTGCCAATAATGTGGCTGTGTTAGATGTTTCCAATGTGAAAGTTGAAGACAGTGGAAGTTACTCTTGTGAAGCGGTTAATGATGCTGGCAGCGACAGCTGTAGCACTGAGATAATTGTCAAAGGTTTGTTCTTAAACCCACCAATAATTTCTTTTAGAGCTGCTATGTTCTGCTACATGAATCTTAACAGTCACTCATTCTTCATTAATGCTTTGGTAATTTTATAGAGCCTCCTACTTTCACCAAAACTCTTGATCCAGCTGAAATAGTGAGAGGAACAAATGCCACTCTTCAATGTGAGGTTTCTGGTACCGGGCCTTTTGAAATCAGTTGGTTTAAAGACAAGAAGCAAATTCGCAGTAGTAAAAAATACAGGTTGACTTCCCAAAAGTCACTTATCTCTCTGGAGATTTCTTCATTTAATAGTGCAGATGTTGGTGAATATGAATGTTCCATAGCGAATGAAGTTGGAAAATGCATTTGCAGTGCAACATACATACTGAAAGGTTAGTGGGCAAATGAACCCATACATCTCTTAACATAGTGCAAAAGCAGAAAAGCATTCTTTCTTGGAAACAGATTTTTTTCCTTGTTCAGTGGGTCATTACGGGCATTCATTTTTGTTTGGGTGTTTTGTAGTCTATAATCATCTGGCATTGTTTTCCTGGAATAAAGGCAAAGAATGGATTTCATTCACGTTAAGAGAGTCTTACATGCTTGAGACTTTGACGTGGTTGAGATTATTACTGGAATTTGTGATGTTAATGCCAGCAGCGTCATTATTCTTATTTGCATCACAAATACCTCTCTTCTTATTTCAGTTCCCCATGATCAGTATTCAAATGTACACCTAGGTACAGATGTAAATCTTTACCTGTTTTGTTCATTTACTCAAGAACAAAGGATTTCAAAAGGGTTTTTTTCCAATCCACAATGATTTGTTTATTTTATATTATGGAGCTTCTTTGGATAAAATCTGTTTGTGCAAAAATGTTGTTTTTATACAGAAGCACTGTTTTCTGCATAAGTTTTCATTTTTAGCAAAATTTTGTGAATTTTTTATTAAGAAGCCCTAAAATGTGAAAATTATGATGGCAGTTAGCCATTTTTCCCACAGGGTGTTTCAATGTTTTGAGACACCCTTTCTCATAAAGGATGAGAAAAAAATCTGAATATTGTTTTATATTCTTTACTTCTAAATCAGGCAAGAGCTCCATCCTTTATCTGGATTAATTTTCCAGTTTACATGACAAGCAGTATGTCCTATAAATACAGACTGAACAGTAATCTTTTTTAAAAGCTCCCATAAGATAAGGAATTGATACTGAATCTGGAAGAAGAGTTTATTTTCTTTAAAATCTTTGAACTGAGGTGTCTAGCATAAAATGAAGTAATAATGATAGATAAGGTTTTTGTTTTGTTTTGTTTCAAAACAGAACCTCCGTCTTTTATTAAGAAAATTGAAGATGTTACTACACTTGCTGGAGACATGGTTACTTTGCAGGCAGTTGTGAAGGGCTCAGCTCCTATTTCTGTTTCTTGGATGAAGGGGAAAGACATTATTAAAGAAGATAACAAAGTCAAAGTAACCTTTGAAAGTGGCATTGCAACTTTACAAATCTCAGATGTCCAAATTAGTTCTGGTGGTAAATATACATGTCTGGCTGAGAATGACGCAGGAAGCCAAACATGTTTTGGAGAATTAGCAGTTAAAGGTCAGTGTAGGAATCACACAGTTCTTAAAATATCAGCAAGCTGTTTGCATTTGCTTTGTAATGACCACTATTTAATTTTATTATAGAGCCCGCTACAATTGTTGAGAGAGCAGAGTTCATTGAGGTGACTGCTGGAGACCCGGCTACTTTGGAATATACTGTTGCAGGCACCCCAGAGTTAAAAACAAAATGGTTCAAAGATGGAAAACCCTTGGTGTCTAACAAAAAGTACAGAATCAGTTTTAAGAACAATGTTGCTCAGTTAAAATTCTATACTGCCGAATTACATGATAGTGGCGAAATCACCTTTGAGGTTGCGAATGATGTTGGGCGCAGCGCATGCACCACCACATTTACTGTGTTAGGTTGGTAATCTTCTTTTGGTTGAATGCCACTCCAATTTGAAGCCTAGAACCATTAAAACAAAATAACCCAAATATTCTTTTTCTGATGCACTGGTTTTCTTTCTTTGCTCTACATTGGAACAGATCGGACCATTCCTCCATTCTTTACTAAACCCCTACGGAACGTTGACAGTGCAGTTGGTAGCTCCTGCCATCTTGATTGCAGAGTGTCAGGCTCTCATCCAATCAAAGTGTCTTGGTTCAAACATGACAAAGAGATCACTTCCAGCGCCAAATATACCTTGCGATATGAGGAAGGGTCAGCATCTTTGGAAATCAAACAACTGGGCACCAGTGATGTAGGGGTGTACTCCTGTAGAGCCACAAACTCTGCAGGGAGTAAAGAAAGCAGTAGCACTTTGACAGTAAAAGGTTTGATATCTTATTTGCATTCTCTTCTTAATGCGTCTTTTTAACATGTTTTTCCCACTGTGTACATTTACAATGCTTACTCTTTTCAACTGTTTCTTTCATACATTGTTTAGAGCCACCTAGCTTTGTAACAGAGCCTGAGTCTCAAGAAATAGTACCTGGATCAACAGTGCGCCTGAAGAGTACCTTTAAAGGAACAGCACCTCTTTCTGTACAGTGGTTTAAGGGTGATGCTAAGCTAACAACAGGTGGAGCCTGCTACATCATGACAGAAGCTTTGTCAAGTTACTTGGAACTTTATGCAGTAAAGCCAACAGATTCAGGCGTTTATTCTTGCAAAGTCAGCAATGTGGCTGGTTCGGTTGCATGCAGCGCAAATTTATTTGTGAAAGGTCTGCATTTTCTTCCTCTTATTACAAAACTTTGAGATTGTGTAATCTCAGACAATCTGAGATTGCCTCTTAATTTTCTGAAATTTCTTTCTACAACTCTTCTAAATAATATCTCTTAATTCCACAGAACCGGCTACTTTTGTGGAAAGGCTTGAGCCATCACAGTTGATTAAGAAAGGAGAATATGCCCAGTTAGAATGTAAAGTGGTGGGCACACCTGAAATTAAAATCTCTTGGTTTAAGGATGACAGGGAAATCAAAGAAAGTGACAAGTATAAGATGTCTTTGGTGGGGTCCACAGCAATACTCAGGCTGTTAGATGTCACAATTGAAGACAGCGGTGAATACATGTGTGAAGCAAAAAATGATGCTGGGAAAGATACTTGCCACAGTATCGTAACAGTAAAAGGTGTGTGAATGTATTCCCTAGACCACTTTTCCTGGAAACTGTTATGTCTTTAAAAAGTTCCAGAAATAATATTTACTCCTACTCTTTTTCCTGTCTTGTGCTGTAGAATCACCTTATTTTGTCAAGGAGTTTGAACCAAGGGAAGTGTTAAAAGATTCAGATGTTATACTGGAATGTGAGGTACTAGGTACTCCTCCATTTGAAGTATATTGGTTAAAGGACAACAAACCTGTGAGAAGCAGTAAAAAACACAGAATAAGCATCGAGGATTCCTTGATTAGTCTCCAGGTTTTCAAATTTGACTCTTCAGACATGGGAGAATACCAGTGCAGGGTCACAAATGACATAGGAAGCTGTGTCTGTAGTTCTGAGGTGGTTCTGAAAGGTTAGTATAACTTAGAAAATCTCACTTATCTTTTATTTCAATATTGAATTGACACCAGTCCTAACAAGAGATCTATTCTTTCTATAGAGCCCCCACAATTTGTGAAGAGGATTGAGAATATTAGCTCTCTTAGGGGAGGTACCATTGTGTTTCAAGCAACAATTAAAGGCTCTATGCCAATAATGATTTCTTGGCTGAGAGATAATGATGACATTAATGAAGATGATAATACAAAAATGACTTTTGTGAACAATGTGGCTACTCTCATGATTAGAGCCATTGAAGTGAAGCATGATGGGAAATACTTTTGTCAGGCTAAAAATGATGCTGGAATCCAAAGATGCTCTGCTTTGCTAACAGTAAAAGGTTTGTCTAGCCTCCTACTATCTTGTTATATAACAAGATTATCTTTAATCAAGTTAATATTATGGTTCAGGTCATGTAACTCATGCTTATTCCTGTATTTATCACAGAGCCAGCCACAATCACTGACAAAGCTGTTTCAATTGATGTGACGGAGGGTGACCCAGCCACCTTACAGTGTAGATTTTCAGGAACGAAAGATATCACTGCCAAGTGGTTCAGAGATGGAAAAGAGTTGACTTTGGGACACAAGTATAAAATCAGTATTACCGATACAGTCTCAGTGTTAAAGGTTGTGTCTGCAGAAAAGAAAGATAGTGGCGAATACACATTTGAGGTTTCCAATGATGTTGGAAGCAGCAGTTGCAAAGCTAGCATAAATGTCTTAGGTTTGTATTGCATGTCTCTCTTGGGTGGGTGCGTGGTCCTACCTGCAATTATAATTCTTATTCTTCTGATAGCAAAGACAAGCATACTGGCAACTTGATCTAATCTTTCTTTTCTGGTCTGTCTTGGGTAGATCTGATTATACCACCTAAATTCACCAAAAAACTGAAGAAAATGGACAGCATTAAGGGCTCTTTTGTTCACCTTGAATGTATAGTTTCGGGTTCACATCCTATAAGCATCCAGTGGTACAAGGATGGCCGAGAGATAACTGCTAGTGACAAACACAAATATTCTTTCCATGATAATACGGCATTCTTGGAAATCAACCAGCTCGAAGGTGCAGACAGTGGATCTTATACCTGTGAAGCAACAAATAAAGCAGGAAGAAACCAATGCAGCGCATATTTAACTGTCAAAGGTTTGGCCATGTTGTGTTTTTACCCCTCCTAGATGACTCATTTGACATTTTCTTTTATTCTGATTTCCCCCCCTCTTTATGCCTGTATAAATTATTTCCCTCCTTCCCCCATCTTTCTTCTCACTCTTTGTAGAACCCCCATGCTTTGTTGAAAAACCACAATCACAAGACGTTGTACCTGCTGCAAGAGTTCAGTTCAAAGCCCTTGTGAGCGGCACTCCTCCGATACAAATAAAGTGGTTCAAAGATAGCAAAGAACTACTTTCAGGAGCATCTCGTTCAGTTTACAAGGATGATACTTCAACTCTCTTAGAACTCTTTTCAGCCAAGACATCTGATTCAGGGAACTATATCTGCCAAATAAGCAATGATGTTGGGTCTACAACCTGCAAAGCAACTCTTTTTGTAAAAGGTCGGCAGCTTCCCACCCAGTGTTGTTAATTGCCTTTTGTTTAACCCATTCCTATGCATGTCACCTTCCAAGAAGGGCTGTGTAACTGTTTTGGACGGATCCAAAACTCTCAACCAAATTGAGATTATCTTGATCAATTTGGATTAGATCTGGGAAAGATGAGCCTGATTCAGATTATCTTGATACATATTCAGAATGGACTGGCCTAGTCCAAAGCCATTTGGACCATGCTTGATCCATGCTAGACCGTTCTGGATCGATGCTAGAAGAATCCAAAAGGATAAAAGGTTTTTGTTGTTTTTTAAGCTAGATGATATATCTTCCAATAGCATTGTATCCAGAAAATAGTAGGGTGACAGGGAGATGGAAGAGGGGAGATGGACATTACTCATGGACACCTCTAACTATAACCTTCCAGTCACAGTGGATTTAGTGTAGGAAAGAGACACAGCGTGAAGTCACTGAACTTAAACATTCAATTTTCAAACTCAAGTCCATGCTCTTTTGCTTGATTTAGCTAGTAGCGGCAAAGCTTCTCCTGGCTTACCTACCTAGCATTGCCAATTGTTCTTGTTGCATAACTGCCCATTCCTGCACATGTTGCCTCTTGGTAGGGTATTTTAATACTTTGACCATTACATGTATTCTATAGCTATGCTTTTCAACTCTAAAATTTGGGCACTTGCAGAGGTTCCAGTACAATACGTCCTTGACTGGGGGGATATGATTCAGTGCAAAGCCACACATATAGAGCAGAATGAACTCTTTTATTTTATTTTTGTTTATTTATTTTGTATAAAAAAATATCAAGGCAGCATACAAATAAGTTCAATAAAAACAAAACAATTTAAAACAATAAAATACTTTAAATAGACTAAAATATATTAAATTCAATCAATAAATTAAAACAGATTTAAACACGTTAAAAGAGTAGGATTCGGCACTCAACTGACTGGGCACTTTTATATACAAATATATTTAATTTTTTAAAAATCATCTTTGCTAGTTCAAAAGGCCCAGCAAATTGTCTGCAGTGTGACTGTGGCTGTCTAGTCTGAAAGGACTTCCATGTTTCCAAATTTAAGACAATTGTGTGAAAAATCAGAAAGGTTGCAGCCCTTTTGCTTTCCCAGTGTAAGACAGTGAGATTGAAAGACTGGGATTTCTAAATCTCAGTTTGGGTGCAGAATTTGAATGAGGTTGGGTTGAGCCATATCAGCCTGAACTAACTTGAGACCCAATCCAGTCAGGCTCCAAACAAATTCATGGGTCCCTTGCACAGCCCTACTTGCAAGTAACTTTCACTGATTACTTAGATTGCCTCCAAGTAAGTGTGTACATAGTACTGAAGCTTTCCTTATAGTTTTTAAAAATGCCAATTCCTTTTTTTAAAAACATAAATACATGTGTGTGGTTTCTCTCACTCCCTATTCTACTTTTAGAACCCCCCAGATTTATTCAGAAGCCTAGTCCTGCTGTAGTTCTGAGGAAAGGACAAGCTACCACTTTTGAATGCCAGGTAGCTGGTACACCTGAAATCCACGTTACTTGGTACCTGGATGGGAATGAAGTGTTGGACCATGCCAAATATGGAGTCTCGTTTGTAGACAATGTTGCCACATTTAAAATCTCCAATGCCAAAATTGAGGATAGTGGGACTTATATCTGTGAAGCTCACAATGACGCAGGTAGTGAAAGCTGCAGCATTGAACTGAAAGTGAAAGGTTAGTTATAATTATTCCTTTTTCTAGTCACTCAGCCAGGTAGCTGCATTTCCCCTCTTTTGTCCTTTAAGACTGCTTTGCTTTCTTCTAATTTAGAACCTCCCACATTTGTAAGAGAGCTGAAACCTGTGGAAGTAGTGAAAAGTTATGATGCTGCGTTGGAATGCGAAGTTACAGGGACTCCTCCATTTGAAGTAACCTGGCTAAAGAATAACAGTGAGATTCGAAGTAGCAAAAAGTATACCATGACTTCAAGGCAATCTGTATTTACCCTTCAAGTAATGAACTGTGATTTTCAAGATGCTGGTGAATACCAGTGCATTGTATCAAATGAAGGAGGCAGTTGTTCCTGTAGCACAAGGGTCAGTTTGAAAGGTTAGTTCAGCCACTGCTGTAAGGGAGTGGAGAATCTGCAAAATATTATTTTTCTTTTCTCTATTATCAAAACTTTTAAACCGTACCATGACTTCACTCTGGCCTTTTTTTTTTAAAACAACAACAATACAGAACCCCCATCCTTCGTCAAGAAGATTGAAAACATCCATGCAGTTTTGAAAAGTTCGGCTGTCTTTCAGTGTACAGTGGCTGGTTCTCAGCCCTTAACTGTGTCTTGGATAAAAGATGAAAGAATCATCGAGAATGATGAGAACTTCCACATTTCCTTTGAGAATAATGTGGCAAGACTGAAGCTCAAGCATGTTGAACTTAGTCACAGTGGGAGATATACCTGTCAGGCAAAGAATGAGTCAGGAGTTGAAAAGTGTTTTGCTTTACTTTTAGTACAAGGTTTGTGAGTTTTCATTTCTATCTTTAAGACTACAAATCATCTGGTTATGGTGCAGGGAAAAACTTCAGTACATATGTCTTTTAATTCTTACTACAGAACCTGGTCAGATCATAGAAAAGGCCAAATCAGTTAAAGTGACTGAAAAAGACCCCGTGACACTTGAATGTACTGTGGCTGGAACACCAGAGCTTCAAGTCAAATGGTTCAAAGATGGCAAACAACTCATGCCCAGTAGATATTACACCATGAGTTTTGATAATAACGTGGCCCGTTTCAGGATTGAATCCGTTATGAAGGAGGACAGTGGTGCTTACACTTTTAAGGTGGAGAATGAGTTTGGAAGCAGCACATGTGAGGCTGTTTTGACAGTATTAGGTTTGTATTTCAGTTCACCAACACTGGAATTCTATTTTTTTCTAGATATGTTAATTATCTGTGTAGTTCCATGAAGGCAATTGAAATTAAGGAATCTGATACTACTTGTCTTTTTCCTCCCTTCTGGACAGATCAATCAATCCCACCTTCATTTATCAAAAAATTACCCAAAATGGATAAAATTCTGGGATCATCTATTCATATGGAGTGTAAAGTTTCGGGCTCACTTCCAATTACTGCAAAATGGTATAAAGATGGGAAAGAGATACCTGACAGTGCAAAATACAGGAGCCTATGTCATGAGAACACGGTATCACTAGAAGTCAATAACTTAGAATTGACAGATTCTGCCAATTACACTTGCAGCGTGACTAACGTTGCAGGAAGTGACTCGTGTAGCACCATCTTAACTGTGAAAGGTTTGCATTCCTGTCTTCTTCTTGTACTCTTTATATAATATACATCTTATTAACTCCAACATAATGAGTGTTATTTTAATATCTTGGAAAAGCAACTATTGGAATGTAACTTTAATTTTCTTACTATCTTTTCAATATGTTTACTTCTCTTTAAGTATGCATTATGCCCTCGCAGACAATATTTCTTCCTCTAACACTTAGTTATTTTGTTTCTTAAAATCTTTAGAACCGCCAAGCTTCCTGGTAAAACCAGAAAGCCAACAAGCTGTACCTGATTCAACAGTGGAATTTAAGGCTGTTTTAAAAGGAACACCACCTTTTAAAATAAAGTGGTTTAAAGAAGATTTAGAACTTGTGCCTGGACCTAATTGTTTATTTGGGATTGAAGGGTCAACAGGTTTCTTAAATCTTTATTCAGTGGATCTATCAAAAAGTGGTCACTATACTTGCCATGTTTCCAATGATGTTGGCAGCGATTCTTGCACAACAACCCTGAGCATAACAGGTGTGCTAATTTGTTCTGTGTTGCTCTTTTCTTATTTGTCTTCTGCTTTCTTTTTGCAAATGTATCTTGATTTTGTGTGTTGCTAAATTTAGACAATCTTGACACAGTTTAATTATCTTCTCTTATTCTTTATGAATTCAGATATGCTCCATTTTCTTTCTGTTTATTGTGCTTTCGTGATTTCTTTTATTTTGTAGAACCTCCAAAGTTTGTTAAAAAACTAGAAGCATCCAAAGTTGTGAAACAGGGTGACACCACCCGGCTCGAATGTAAAATCAGTGGATCTCCAGAAATCAAAGTGGTATGGTACAGAAATGACTCTGAACTTCATCCTAGTGAAAAATTCCAGATGTCATTCACAGACTCTGTGGCAGTGATTGAAATGAGACATCTTGGTGCTGAAGACAGTGGAGATTACATATGTGAAGCACATAATCCTGCTGGCAGGGCAAGCTGCAGTACAAAACTTCTAGTAAAAGGTTAGAAAACACTCTTCTCCAGGCCTCCTTATCTTTTTAGCCAGTAAATAACTATCTTAAAATGATAGTGATTAGCTCAATCCAATTTTTATATTTAAGCTAATTGGGTTGCATCAGACACAGTCTTCTGTGTACACAGCCCAAATATCTGTTCAAACCATTTGGAGTAGATGAGAGACATAGCTGTGTGCATAGGAGAGCATAATAAGTCTTGTAGTTTGAGTGGTGAATGGATCTTATTGGTCTATGTTAGAAACTAGTTATCATTCAACAAGGCCCACAATTAAAGAATAATAAGCATTTCCTAGCTTCTCTCTTTTGCTCTATCTGCTGAGAAGGCAGAAAGGGATTTTCTGGTAACAGTGTTGGTTTTGATGTTGGTAAAGAAAATGTGACCATCAAAGCTTTTTACCTGTCAGACAAAGGCTTGGTATTTAATCCCAAGGACTGTATTTTATTGGACAGGAAGATTTTTTAAAACGTTAATAAAAAAAATTTGCTCCATTACTGGCCCATTTTTGCTAATTATCAAAAGACATTGGTCAGATTTACTTCTGAAATGTGCAATTTGAAAAGAAAACCACCTCAGCTAAATGCATACCTTAGTACAGGTAAAGATGCCATTTGTCACATTGTATTTTCATTCATCTAGCAACATGCATTTTATATAGGTATATTTTTGAAGTGGCACCTGCTTCCTCTTTTCTTCCTAGAACCGCCTGTATTTAGCAGGAAGCCATCTCCAGTAGATACCCTAAAAGGCACTGAAGTTAGTCTTGAGTGTGAAATCTCTGGGACACCACCATTTGATGTTACGTGGTATAAGGATAAGAGGCAAATTCGCAGCAGTAAAAAATACAAGGTCACATCCAAAAACTATCATGCCAGTGTTCACATTCTTAATATTGAAGCTTCTGACATTGGTGAATACCAGTGCAAAGCCCAGAATGATGTTGGAACTGACACTTGTATTTGCACTGTAAAATTAAAAGGTAAGCATTGTTTTGAAAATACGATATAAAAACTTCTTAAGTCTTGCAGAATGCATCTTATTGGAAATCTTGACATACATTGCTTGTTTCCTCTTCAGAACCACCAAAATTTGTCACTAAAATAAACAATCTTACTGTTGTGGTGGGTGAACCAGTAGAGTTACAAGCAACAGTGGAAGGCTCTCGGCCTATTTCAGTTCTGTGGCTCAAGGATAAGGAAGACGTCATTCGAGAAAGTGAAAACAGAACAATAACCTTTGTGGAAAACACGGCTACTCTTCAGCTTGCAAAAGCAGAACCAGCAAGTGCTGGGAAATATATTTGTCAAATCAGTAATGATGCTGGAACCCGGGAGTGTATAGCCACCTTAACAGTTCTAGGTTGGTAATGGGAGGGGGAGTGCCTTTTAAAATGAGATTTAAAAAAAAAAAGGCTGAGAAGACTAGGTAACAGAAATGTGAGAATACTAGAAATCTGAGATTAATTACATTGTACAGTGTTACCATCAGTTCACATGTCCCTTTACAGAGTGCCTTTAGTTTTAGCAAAAGGGAACCAACAGAAGAAGGGAAGAAAAATTGTGGTGGAGTATATAGAAAATACATAGAGAGCCTGTATGGCATGATGGTTTGAGCATTAGACTAGGACTTTGGAGAACAGGGTTCGAATCTCAGCTTGGCCCACTCTCTCAGCCTCAGAGGATGGCAATAGCAAACCCCTTCTAAAGAAACTTGCCAAGAAATCTGCATGATAGGGTTGCCTTAGGGTTACCATAAGTTGGAAATGCCTTGAAGGCACTTAACAACAACAACAACATGGAGAAACAAATTGGCAGATATTTCAGTTACACAAGCTTAGAATTAATTATTGGGAACATAGGACTAGGAGGTCGAACCAAAGTCTTAACAGAAACTGAAAGCTAAAGAACTTTGAAACAATACGTTAATCTTGTCATTATTCCAAGACAAAAATTTGGATTCTGTGTCTTGATAAGAATTCAGCTGATAAATGCAATTCTTATAGAGCATCATATCTCAGCATACACACTTTTAATGTTCTGATTAGTGCAGAATATGATCATTATAGTTCTACAGATCACACGCACTTCCTGATATTTATGGTGATATGCTGAGATATGATGTGTGTGCTCTTTGTCTATACTGCAGCAGTTAATAGTTTTGTATGGTCTTCACTGCAGTGATGAAAAATGCATGTTACCTGTTTAGCGTGCTAGTTTCTGTAACGGCTTAGGTCTGGGAGAAATTCATTTACAGATGTATATTGTTTGTATCTCTCTCCAGAGCCAGCTGTCATTGTAGAAAAAGCTGAGCCGATGAAAGTCACAGTAGGAGATACCTGTACCTTAGAGTGCAAAGTGGGTGGAACACCAGAACTTTCAATAGGCTGGTTTAAGGATGGAAAAGAACTGACTAGTAGCCAGAAATACAAAATTACCTTCTACAACAAAATGTCCTCACTTAAAATTCTTGATTCAAAAAGAGAGGACAGTGGCTTATATACCTTTGAGGTGCAGAACAATGTTGGCAAAAGCAGCTGCACAGCTTCAGTCGATGTTCTAGGTTAGTTCTGTTGCTTATTTTCATAATATTTCTATTTAGAAATGGTTTCTCTCTACCCCTTTGTTATCTTTTCTTGGGATTTTTATCATCTTCTGTTTACTTCCTCTTTAACAGATCGGATTATTCCACCTTCTTTTACAAGAAAACTTAAAGAAACGCATGGCGTACTGGCTTCATCTGTGGTTCTTGAGTGCAAAGTAGCTGGCTCGCCACCAATTACAGTTGCTTGGTTTCAAAATGGTCATAAACTCACAAGTGGGGAAAAACATCAAATTACTTTTACAGACAATGTTTGTGGCTTACAAATCAATTCGTTGAGTTCTTCTGATACAGGATCTTACATGTGCAAAGCAACTAATGTAGCAGGCTCTGATGAGACCAAGGCAGTTCTGACTGTACAAGGTCAGTATTTGATGACTGACTAGCTCTTGGCAGAAGTCTTTTTATAATTTTATATTAATCTTTAATCCTTGCAAATATTCTGTTCTTTTGGTGATATAATTTGAGAGAATGTACATTTTCATTCCTCTTTAATTATCAACTGACCTTTTCTTATTTTTAATACCTGTTTAGAACCACCCTCTTTTGTGAAGAAACCAGAATCTGTGGATATTTTACCAGGCAGAAGTGTTACATTTTCAGCTACTGTTAGAGGAACACCACCATTTAAGGTGAAATGGTTTAGAGGGGTCAATGAACTGATACCAGGTGATAAATGTAACATCTATTTGGAAGATTTGATTACAAAGCTGGAACTCTTTGATGTAGAGCCATTCCAGAGTGGCGAATATACTTGTGTTGTGACTAATGAAGCTGGCAAAGTGTCTTGTACAACTCAACTTTCTGTAAAAGGTTGGTACCTATTGCAGTTTGTCATAATGAAATTTATAAATGTTTGAGCAACATTGATGCTCAGTATTTGACTTCTTATTGCTCACTAGAACCAGCAGTTTTTGTGAAGAAACTAAGCGATCACTGTGTGGAACCAGGCAAATCTATCATTTTAGAAAGCAAGTACACTGGTAGCCTTCCAATTTCAGTCACATGGAAGAAGAATGGTGTACCTTTAAGTCCATCTGAAAAATGCAGCATCACCACAACTGAGAAGTCATGCATTCTTGAAATTCTTAATAGTACCAAGGATGATCAAGGAGAATACATATGTGTGGTGGAAAATGAGGCTGGAGAAGATATTTGTGAAGCACTGGTAACCGCTTTAGGTCTGTCTGGTGAAGTTTTCTTGCTCTTTATAAATTACATTTTATATTTCCAAAGTGTGTTTCTCTTAAGGCTTACATTGACTCTTTGTATTCTCAGAACCCCCTTCTTTCGTCATACCCTTGGGACCTCTTGAGGTATCAGTTGGAGACTATACAACTTTGCAATGCCAAATTTCTGGAACACCAGAAATCACAATATCTTGGTACAAAGGAGATACTAAATTAAGATCAACTCCTGAATACAAGATGTACTTTAAAGACAATGTTGCCACTCTGATATTTAACAAAGTGGATGTCAGTGACAGTGGGGAATATATTTGCAAAGCAGAAAACAGTGTTGGAACTGCCTCATCAAAGGCTGTCTTGTCAGTTCAAGGTGATCACTTTACTCTGAGTTGGCCAAAATTAATATTTACAGAACTGTCACTCTTTAAAAATTGATTAAAGCATGAAGTGTATATTTATTGCATGCATGCTTTCTTGCAGAGAGAAAACGCCCACCTTCTTTTGCAAGGAAATTGAAGGATACAGAGCAAACTGTTGGCTTCCCAATCAAATTTGTTTGTCGCCTAAATGGGTCAGAACCTATCAGTGTTACTTGGTATAAGGATGGTGTACCTTTAAGAGATGACTTTAATGTGCAGGCTTCTTACATAGATAATGTGGCAACTCTTCATCTGTTGCAAACGGAAATGAGCCATACTGGGCAATACTCTTGCACAGCTACCAATCCTGTTGGAACAGCAACTTCTAGTGCTAGGTTCACCGTCACAGGTGTGTTTCATACTGACCGTTTTGTTTCCCTCTATTCTGTTGAATCTTTTCTCTTACCTTCTAAAACAGTGTTGCAATATTGGCTTTATGTGGGTTAGAAAGAGGACAAATCAATCGGCAATCTCCTCTTCCTTTTAATCCTTAGAACCCAAACAAGCTCCCTTATTTGACATCACTCCTGAATCCAAAGATGTTCCTGTTGGAGAAAGTGTTGACTTTGAATGTCATGTTACCGGAGCCCAACCAATCCATGTTACCTGGGCAAAAGATGGCCGAGAGATCCGTACAGGAGGCAACTATGCAATCACATTTGTAGCAAACACAGCCCATTTAAGGATTCTGAGAGTAGGCAAAGGAGACTCTGGACAGTATACCTGCCAAGCTGTCAATGATGTTGGAAAAGACTTTTGTTCAGCTCAACTTAACGTAAAAGGTATTGGAATTTAAGTAGGCCTTACTGAAACATGGTTTTTACACACAAGAGGGGTTTCTTTGGGTTTCTTTTCTATTCACTTCCTTGTTGTTGACTACTTGGAGTCTAAATGGAATAGATCTCTTTCAAACTAAAAATAAATGACTGAAAGCAGTTTGAAAGTCATAAAATAAGTTATTCCTTGAATTTTCTTCAAACAAGAGTAAAACAAAGAAAAAATATTTTTCTAAAATATTATATCTTTTGAGTGTGCTTCACATACTTTCATATTTAAATGTAATTTCATGGCATTCTTTAATTTTACTTGTTGCAAAAGTCAAGTGCATCTCATTTGTTTTTATTTAGTATATAATAGGGTATATGGTATTTTGTGTGGCAGTTATTTAATTATCTGCATGGGAAATAAGTATAGCTATCCTGAGCCATTAAAAATGACCTATATAGAGTTCTGCAGAACCATCAGTTAGAGCAGTAATGTGTTGCAAAAGGACTGAGGAAGGACCAGCTCTCTTCTGCACTTGGCAGACCTGACAGGTACTAGTAACCAATGGCCCAAGAGTGGGGCTGTGCCTCACCCCTGTCACCGCAGGACAGGGCACCCTCTCTGATACTGTCAGGGATGCAGTATCACTGTCTCACCCCACCAACAGAATAAGCCTCTGAGTGACAATCAACCATGCTAACAGAATTGCCAGTCTGGCCGGTGATGTGAAAGCAGTGGGATTGTTTGAACACAGACAGGCTCCATTCTCCTTTCCACCTTCTCACCCTACACTCATAGAATCTTGCTAAGAGCCTTAACTCACCAATATTTTTCTCAAATCATTGAGAAGGGAACTTCTATACTGGATATTGGTGCCAATCTCTCCCAGACTCCTCTCTGGAACTAACATCTTTTAGACTGAGGCTGACTGGGGCTTTCTGTTCTGTTGGACAACACGAGCAGCAGCAACACGAGTTGCTGTTATGGATGATACCACTGAATATGTTCTCATGAATATGTTCTTTACTATTCATCACAGTACTGAATGTTACTTTCTTTCTGGCTTCTCAGAACCGCCTAAATTTGTAAAGAAACTAGAAGCATCAAGAATGGTGAAACAGGGTGATTCATGTCAACTTGAATGTAAGATCACTGGTTCTCCAGAAATCAAAATTGTGTGGTACAAGAATGACCATGAAATCCATGCTAGCGCCAAATACCACATGACATTTAGTGACTCCATAGCAGTGCTGGTCATCGTTGATGCCAACATTGAAGACAGTGGAGATTACATATGTGAAGCCCTCAATTCTGCTGGCACTGCAAGCTGCAGTACAGTTGTCACAGTAAAAGGTTAGAAGTCAATGTTTCTGCAGCCTTCTTCCCTGTGTGCTTTTCTGCCCTGCTTTTTCTCTATGCTCTGAAGGGTTAGATTACTATTCTATAATGTTTTAGATGAATAATCAAAAGTATTTGTTAAAAATTTAGAGTTATATCAACAGCGGAATTGCTAATGAATACAGCAATCCTAACTGACCAAGAGTCAGGTGAGCTGGAACTATGCAAGCTGAAATTGTGCTGAATCCAAACTCCTCCTCTTTGATCAGCTGGCAAAAGGGCATTCCTGCCAATAGGATAGACTTGTACTTAAGACTGACTCACTAAAGCAACCACATTGTTGAGTTAGGCTTGCATAATAAAGTGGAAATAGCGAGGTACTGATGAGTAGAGCCAGTTATACAACAGTTTTAATATGGAAAATTATCTTTAAAGCTTTAAGATCAAAAGAAACAGTTTTACATTATCAGGCCCAGTGATCTTCTAGTCTTACCTATCAGAGCCTGGCATCAGACATTGCATGGCTATATAGAAGCAAATATAGTAATAAGAATAATATGTTTCATGTAAATCTGTTTCTGGCTAAGATTTAAATACATCCTATGCATCAGCCAGAATATATTTCCTGATCAACTAACTAATACTTAGGAAGTTCACAATAAGAGGCAACAGGTGGATGGATGAAAGTGGGTGATAATGCACAATATGAAGTTACAGACGTAGGTGGATACAGCTTTTTGTTAACTGTATTAGTTATAAAACCTGCTTGCTGCTTTGGTGTTACCTCCTAGCAACACTACAGTTGGAGAAGACATTAGATGTGAATAGGAATTATGTGTGTTGGAGGGAAGAGAATTGCAGCAGTGTTTCTTTTTTTAAAAATTACAACATTGGAAGGAACTTAGAAAGAATATGTCTTTGGACATGGAAGATGGACATGGACTATGGGGTGGGGAATATCATATCAAGAAAAACAGATCTGGCTGTGAGTGTGACAAAAAGTCATGGCACTTATTAAAGGTTATGTGTAGGCACACTCATCCATCCTTTTTAATTGCTTTATCTGGAAAATTCTTTGCCACATGTAAAAAGAATGTGTGGGGGGATGTCAATGTTTCCAAGTCGGTCTTTACAACTTTGGATATAGAAATGACTTCAGAATGAGCTTCTGCTGATAGACCATATATGAGAACTCGAATAGGCCCCAGGCAACTAATTAAGGATTTACAAGCATGCCTTCTGTCTTCAGTTTCTGAATGTCTTGACCCTATTAGCAAGAAAGCTATCCCAGGAGTCCGGTTACATGTTCTCATATTCTTTTTATTTTATTTTAATAGAGCCTCCTGTTTTTAGCAAGAAACCTTCCCCTGTAGACACACTTAAGGGCTCTGATGTCATCCTTCAGTGTGAAATTGCAGGCACACCACCATTTGAGGTTGCTTGGTTCAAGGATAGAAAGCAAGTCAGAAGCAGCAAGAAGTTCAAAGTGACAACTAAGAACTTCAATGCCAGTGTCCACATTCTTAATCTTGAAGCTGCCGACACTGGGGAATATCAGTGCAAAGCTACAAATGAGGTGGGAAGTGACACGTGCTCTTGTACTGTAAAATTCAAAGGTTAGTATTTATGCAAATAGATTTTCTGACTTTTCTTTCTAGTTTGCTTCCAGTTTTCTTTCCCTTCTTTGTTGATTACCATAAGTACTTTTCTCTCTGCCAGAACCACCTCGGTTTGTTAAGAAGCTGAGTGACACCTCCACTTATGCTGGGGAACCCACAGCACTCCGGGCTGTTGTAGAAGGCTCCCAGCCTATTTCAGTTGTGTGGCTTAAAGACAAGGGTGAAATCATACGGGAAAGTGAAAACATCCAGATTTCCTTTTCGGATAATATCGCAACTCTTCAGATTGCAAATGTCGAGGCAACTAATGGTGGAAAGTACATCTGCCAGATTAAAAACGATGCTGGAATGCGAGAATGTGCAGGATATTTACAAGTTTTAGGTTGGTAATGACTTCTGTCATCCTCTAAAGAATCAAACGTTTGCATTGGGAATGCTGTCAACATTTTTTCTTAGTCTTTTTTTAAACTCAGTCTTGTGGGGGTTTTTTTCTTCCAGAACCAGCTGTGATTTTAGAGAAGCCAGAGCCCATGACAGTTACAGCTGGCAGTACATTTACTTTGGAGTGTACTGTGGGTGGTACTCCAGAGCTAATTGCCAAGTGGTTTAAGGATGGAAGAGAACTTGCCAACAGCCGCAAACATCAGATTACCTTTTTGAACAAAATAGCCACACTCAAGGTTCTTTCTGCAGACATGGATGACCGGGGACTGTACACTTTTGAAGTATACAATGAAGTGGGGAAGAGCAGCTGTACTTCCTCAGTGGATATCTCAGGTTAGCCAAGGAATCTTACATTTCAGTTCCCACTTACCTTTCTTTAAGTATTTTTCTCTTTTCTTAAGTGGCTTTTTTGTTCCCTCTTCCTACACAGACCAGATTGTTTCACCTTCCTTTGTAAGACGGTTAAAAGAAACCTTTGGTGTGCTGGGCTCCTCTGTTGTTTTGGAGTGCAAGATTTCTGGTTCACCGCCTATTTCCGTCACATGGTTTTATGGAGGAAATGAGATTTTCAGTGGGGATAAATATGAAATTGCCTTTTCGGAAAATGTTTGTGCTTTGAAGGTGAATGCTTTGGATTCATCTGATACAGGGCCATACACTTGCACTGCCACAAATGTTGCCGGCTCTGATGAATGCAGTGCCTTTTTGACTGTACAAGGTCAGTAAAGGCTTGTTCAAGCCATCCAATACAAAAGTTTCTACTATCTGTAATCTTGTGATCTTGGGAATTTATTTTACATGATTTTCAATTACCTACCATATCCACTAACATTTTAAACATTGTGTGTGCCAATCTAGAACCTCCCTCTTTTGCAAAGACCCCTGATCCATTAGAAGTTTTACCTGGAAAGAGTGTCACATTCAAGAGTTTGATAAGAGGAACCCCTCCATTCAAAGTGAGCTGGTTTAAAGGAAGCAGAGAACTCATACCTGGGAAAACGTGCAACATCGTTTTGGCAGATTCAACTGCAGAGTTGGAATTATTTGAAGTCGGACCACTGCAGACTGGGGATTATACCTGCCTTGCCACTAACAATGCTGGAAGTGCTTCTTGCACCACACATCTTTTCGTGAAAGGTTGGACCAAATGCTATCCCACATATTTATGTTGGCTTTTGCACATGTCAGTATATGTTTATGATGGCATGTACACATGTGTACATATGACACAGTGATTGGTTTGACCCTCTTTTTTCTGTATGACTTTACTTTAGAGCCAGCTGTATTTGTAAAGAAACTAAGTGATTTCAGTGTGGAGCATGGCAAATCCATTATTCTAGAGAGTACATTTAGCGGAACTCCCCCACTCACTGTTACATGGAAGAAGAATGGCTTAAACATCACTCAATCTCCCAAGTGTAATATAACAACAACAGAAAAATCAGGCATACTGGAAGTTCTTAGCAGTACCAGAGAAGATGAAGGAGAATATGTATGTGAAGTTGCAAATGATGCTGGGGAAGATGTATGCCATGCGTTGGTATCAATTTTAGGTTTGTTCCTCTCTTAAGTTGGTTGGCTATTCTTGAAGTGATTGCCATTATGCAATATGTTTAGATTAAATAGGTACTGATTATCGATCTTTCTTCTTCAGAACCACCTTATTTTGTTAAACACTTGGAAGGTGCAGAGGTGACTGTTGGAGAGCCAGCATCTTTGCAATGCCAGCTGGCTGGAACACCAGAAATCAAAGTGTCATGGTACAAAGGAGATACAAAACTAAGGTCTACTCAGGCTTATAAAATGCATTTCAAGAACAATGTGGCTTCACTTGTTTTCAGCCAAGTGGAAAATGCTGATATTGGTGAATATGTCTGTAAAGCAGAAAACAGTGTTGGCTTTGCTACCTCCACAGCAACGTTGACTGTCAAAGGTGATGGCTCCATTTTAAATAATGGATACTTATTGTTTAAGTTACATTCATTGATTTGTGAGTAATATTGTAAAAACTTGACTGACTTGTACTGCAGGCACAGAAATAGGGCACTATTATTCAACAGCCCTGACATGTACACAGACAGCATGCCTGGATATTAGAGATCTCCGAGTTCCTTCTTTATCTCCATACAAGTAACCCTCCATTCCTCTCAATACTTTACAAATTACATGTCTTCTGCACATGAGTAATTAGCATCAGTCAGAGAAGAAAGTTTAGAAGTATGCATAGGCTTCTCATTACTCTTCATGTCTTGCCACAGCCTGTGCACCTGTATGTGGGGTGGAGGGGAAATGGGACTCTATCTCTTCTTGTTGATATATGACACTGTTACAGCTGTAGTGCAAGAATGTCATGATCAAAATCTTTCTGTGAATCTTATAGGAAATACTGTTATATAATGTGGTTTCTTTTTGCAGACCGTAAACTTCCCCCTTCATTTACAAGAAAGCTGAAAGATATTCAGGAGACTGTTGGTGCTCCTGTTACTTTTGATTGCCGTATCATTGGCTCTGAACCCCTTCAGGTGTCGTGGCACAAGGATGGTGTATTGTTGCATGATGAAGATAACATTCAGTCAACCTTCTTAAATAGTGTAGCAACTCTTCAGATCCTGCAAACTGACATGGCTCACTGTGGCCAGTACACATGCACAGCTCAAAATGCTCTTGGAACTGCTTCTGCCAGCGCCAGACTCCAACTCACAGGTTTGTAAATTACTCCATCCAAATCTTCTCCCATATTCATTCCATTTTAAAGAGGAAGAACAAATCACAGAGATGTGAGAGCAGGAAACTAGTGCTATTTTGAAGGGGAGATTGCAGCATGAATTACCTTGTCCTTTTCCACTCCATTTTGTAGAACACCTGAAACCTCCATTTTTTGATGTGAAGCCTTTGCCCCTTGATGTTGCTATTGGGGAAAGTGGTTCTTTCAAATGCCATGTCACAGGATCAATGCCAATGAAAGTCACTTGGGCAAAGGATAACAGAGAGATTCGGCCTGGCGGCAATTACAAGATCACGCTGGTAGAAAACACAGCCACTCTGACAGTCCTTAAAGTAGGCAAAGGTGATGCTGGGCTTTACACTTGTTATGCAAGCAACAGTGCTGGGAAAGATTCTTGTGCTGCTCAGCTGAGTTTCAAAGGTAATTGATGAAAATGGCTGTATTTCCCTCTGTGCCTCTATTTTGTAAAATTAAATTAAAGACATATGAATCATTTGGACTTTGGAGTGGGTGCAGGCAAATGGCATCCATGATATAGACTAGCAGCTGATAAACAGCAGCTGATAAATACCTTCTTGAAGTTTTGGATGAAGTTATTTCTATGAGAAACCTAATACTGCACTGAGTTTTATATTTCTTGCTCATAAGACCATCTAAAATTAGCACTGTGCAGAAATCTATGAGTCCATAACTAGGCTGGATATATAGACTGCCCTTTTAATATGTAGTGTTTAAGTGGGGCATCATCTCTTTATTTGGAAAAGGAGTAACTATTTTTTATTTTCAACTTTAGAACTTTCTAGTTCATAGTAAGAAAGAAGCTTTGTGTTTATTTTGATTTTAAAAAGAAATAATAGCCAATGCCTTCCTGAGACCAAGAAAGTATGACTTGCCCAAGGTTATCAAGTGGGTATCCATGGCTGAATAGGATCCAAACTTTGGTCTCCCAGAATCCTAATCCAGTACTCAAAATTGCCCCATGCTGGCTCTATACAGCCATCTTTCTGACACCGTGTCTGTAGAGTTACAGATTTGTATCTCTGTCTATGTCTGTCTGTCTATATCTATACCTGTACCTATATGTATTTCCATATATATATATATATATATATATATATATATATATATATCAGTAAATGATAAGGAAAGCTTTACCAGCTGAACTTCTTAGTAACCAGTTGCTGAAGGCACAAAAGCTCTGCCATTTTAAGAGACCTGAACTGCGAGTACTAGGCTACATTAGAAGCAAGCAATGTAAATATATATATACTGGAAAGAAGAGAAAGCAAGACACATCCAAGCAGCTATGTTGATTTCACTCGGCCCGGTACCAACAAAATGAGAATTGTGGGTGCTTCTTTTCACTTTTCATTCTTGATGACTGTTGTTGTAAGGTTTTCACAGTTGTCCTGTTTGGCATATGATCTTGTAGTCATAAATTTGGGAGGAAGAAAAAGAATACTTGTTATTATTGCTACAGTGTGGGGAAAATGCCAGATTCCGAATTCTCACATATCTGAAACAAACCATCTCCTTAAAACATTATCTTATGATTGTATTTTTCTTGTCTTCTCTCTTCAATAGAGCCACCGCGGTTTATTAAGAAGTTGGATACTTCCAGAGTTGTAAAACAAAATGATTCAACTAGATATGAATGCAAGATAGGTGGTTCTCCAGAAATTAATGTTGTGTGGTATAAGGGTGAAACTCAAATTCAGCCCAGTAATAAGTACAGTATATCCTTCACTGATTCTGTGGCAGTCATTGAAATGCACAATCTGAGTGTTGAAGACAGTGGAGACTACGCTTGTGAGGCCCAAAATTCAGCAGGCAGTGCCAGCAGCAGTACGTCACTGAAAGTGAAAGGTCAGAACCTGTTCTTCCATTCTTCTTGCTTTAGAAGGTGGTTGAGGTTTAGACTCATTTGCTAAATAGGCCAACCTTAGGGGCCAGAACAGATCAGCCTGAAAAGCCGGCTTCCATGGAGCTTGGGGCATGGCGTTTACATCCGACCTTCTCCCGAGACTCTTGGAAGCTGCCCTGGCTGACCAGATGTGGGTGGCTTCAAGATGCTCTGGGGGTGCAGTATTTACACCCCACATGCTACCAGAATGGCGTGAAGGCATCCTGGGGTTGTTACCAGGCCACCTAAGGCTGCCTTTTACCAGCCCAAATAGGAGTAGATCTTTTCTGCTCCCATTTGTGCCAGCTCCAGGGTGGCTTGGGGGTCACAGCATGTGGTTGCTGCAGCACCAGGCCAAGCAGCACCAGGGCGGCCCCAATCCGCCCTTTTCAGGCAGTCTGTTCTGGCCCATAGGTTACTATTAAACCTCAATACAACATCAACTTATTTTGCCTCGGAAATTTCCCTCCAGTATCTATATCTGGGCTCTCTCATCTGATTGCAGTTTGCATTCCTGCAATTCATGTTTAACAGGAATTCAACCTTTTTGTTTCAAACAGCTCCTCCAGTTTTCCACAAGAAACCCCGACCAGTAGAAACTCTGAGAGGTTTTGATGTTCACCTGGAATGTGAGCTTAAAGGCACTCCTCCCTTCCAAGTATCATGGTATAAAGACAAAAGAGAAATTAGGAGTAGCAAGAAATACAAGATTTTGTCAGAGAATTACCTCACTAGTATTCACATCCTCAATGTTGATGCTGCTGACATTGGCGAATATCACTGTAAGGCCATCAATGATGTTGGAAGTGACACTTGCGTTTGCTCCGTGGTACTGAAAGGTTTGTAAAAGGCCTTTCATCAACATCTGTTTTCCACAGCAGTTGTGTCTTTTCATCTTTATTTTTTATTTCATCATTTACACATTTTCTGTCTCTTTATCAGTACCCCCTAAGTTTGTGAAGAAACTCCATGATATCACTGCTACAGTTGGGGAGCCAGCTGAATTGCAAGCCACAGTAGAAGGGTCTGAGCCTATTTCTGTCCTTTGGCTGAAAGACAAAGGAGAAATCATCAGAGAAAGTGACAACCTCTGGATGTCCTATTCAGATAAAGTTGCTGTTCTTCAGGTTGTGAATGCAGAGCCATCCAACACTGGAAAATATACTTGCCAGATTAAAAATGATGCTGGAAGTCAAGAATGTTTCGCTATGTTATCAGTTCTAGGTTTGTATAGATTTTCTTTAAAATGTAGTGCAGAGTTGTATATTACACCATCCTGTTTATAAATGTGGCTGTGATTTGCATCTCATTCCAGAGCCAGCAACTATTGTAGAGAAACCAGGACCAATGACAGTCACAGCTGGAGATTCTTGTACTTTAGAATGCACGGTAGCTGGGACACCAGAGCTCACTGCTCGGTGGTTCAAGGATGGGCATGAGCTCTCTACAGATCATAAATACAAAATCACCTTCTTCAACAAAGTGTCTGGGCTTAAGATTCTGAATACAGAATTACAAGACAGTGGAGAATATACCTTTGAGGTGAAAAATTGTGTTGGCCAAAGCAGTTGCACAGCATCAGTGCACGTTTCAGGTTAGTTGGTTAACCTGGGGTTTTAAATTCTTCATACCCTTTCTGTCTTATACACAGTGCATTTGAACCATCTCAAATGGCTCTAGCTTGGGAAAAGTTTGCTTGGTGTGATATTAGGAATGGATAATAACAGCTCATTCTCAATTACTCAGGAAATATATGTTTATCAATGGATCCACCTTATAAATTAAGCTATGTATTTCTGCTTTTGATTTGTGCTATATCATTGGTTTATGTCCAATCACTTGAACTATGAGTATCAATGGATGAACGTGCCTTAGAAAAAGCTGCTTCAAAAAAAAAAAAACAACCCCCCAGACAAACACCCTGCCAATGAAGATATGCCATAATGGTTTTATCTTTCCTTTATTCTCCACAGACCGTATTATACCACCTTCATTCACAAAAAGGCTAAAAGAAACTCATGGTCTCTTGGGTTCATCTGCTGTACTTGAGTGCAAAGTCATTGGGTCACCACCTATCTCTGTTTCTTGGTTCCGCAATGGTTATGAGATCACAAGTGGAGATAAATATCAGGCAGCCCTTACAGATAACACTTGTTCTTTGACTGTGAATTCTCTTGAAGAGTCAGATGCTGGAAACTATTCTTGTACGGCAACTAATGTAGCAGGATCTGATGAATGTGATGCATATTTCATAGTAA
>NC_056522.1:203545487-203569744 GCF_019175285.1 Sceloporus undulatus
GAGGTAAATATTGAAATTAACATGGAAAATATGAACATAAGAGTATTCGTTTTTTAAAAAAACCTCACATTCTTTATGTTCTTTGTTTCTCTTGTAAATGTAGCCATGTTCATTCTAAACACAGGATTCAAATAACACTCTTATTTTCTGTGTACGCTCAGAACCCCCATCTTTTGTGAAGAAACCTGAACCTTTGCAAGTATTATCTGGAGCAAATATAACATTCACAAGTATCATTAAAGGAACCCCTCCATTTGATGTGAAATGGTTTAGGGGTAGTGTTGAACTAGTCCCAGGACATAGATGCAACATCTCTCTAGAAGAAACGGTTGCTGAACTGGAATTGTTTGATGTTCACCCTGTCCAAAGTGGAGACTATACTTGCATTGTTACTAATGAAGCAGGCAAAATATCTTGCACCACTCACCTCTTTGTAAAAGGTTTGTGATTTCTTTCGGGGCACAGTTGTTGTGGCTTCCTATGCTTAAACTAGAATGAAACCATAAATCTCTAGCCATTATCTAAAATGTTTGTACCTGTTACTTTTGCTAGAACCAGCCAAGTTTGTGAAGAAGTTGAATGACTTCAATGTCGAAAAAGGAAAACAGTTAATCTTAGAATGTACATACACTGGTACACCTCCTATTTCAGTGTCTTGGAAGAAAAATGGAATAAAAATATCTCAGTCAGAAAAATCCCATATTACCACTACAGAAACATCTGCCATATTGGAGATATCTAACTGCAAAATGGATGATGCTGGACTATATTCTTGTCATATAGGGAATGATTCAGGACAAGATAATTCTCAGGCAACAGTCTCAATATTAGGTTTGTAGCTTATTTAAAATAACAGCTAGTAACGCTTGTGAGATTTTTCTGAAGAACTGATTGATTGTGTAACTAAGCATCTATGTTTCTTTTTTAGAACCTCCTTACTTTGTGAGAAATGTAGAACCTGTTCAGGTAACAGTTGGAGATTCTGCATCATTGCAGTGCCAGATTGCTGGAACACCAGAAATCATTGTATCATGGTACAAAGGAGACACAAAACTAAGAGCAACTGCTACCTCTAAAATGCACTATAAAAATCAAGTTGCTACTCTTGTGTTCACTCAAGTGGATAGCAATGATAGTGGCGAGTATATCTGTAAAGCGGAAAATAGTGTTGGGGAAGCTGTTTCTGCAGCGCTACTATCTGTTCAAGGTGAATACTACAATATGGTTTCAATAGTGTAAAGGGTGATTATTTATAATTGTTTTAACAGGTGTCATTCTTCCAAAAAGAAAATATTTTTTTTAACTTGGGGAACATCTTTGCTTTTCATTCTTTCTTAATGTTCAAAAAAGAATTTCTATAGCCTCTAAACAGGTTAAGATGCTTCACTAGAGTATGTATCTATGGCTAGAGCTTCTCTATTAAGTCATTTCATCCTCATTGTACCTAGTCTTGCTGATGGTAAACAATGAAATATTAGTTAAATTTAAAAACTGAATTCCTCCTTCTATATCATGCATTATCTGTCTGATGGACTGCTTGAAAAAACTAAGATCCCTGTTCTGATAAATCTAGAACAAGTTGAAAATATCTAATTTAAATCCAATTCATTTTCATGGGATTAATTAAAACTAAAATTAGCACAATTAGCAACATATGTTGTGGCATACCTTCATATTTTTAATCTCTATGTAGCAGTAGTATCTACTGGATTATTTAGTCAGTAACCACTCAGTTAGTCTCAAAGATACTACAATATCTCTTTGCATTTATTATGCAATATTTGTATTTTTGCAGAGCGTAAACTTCCTCCTTCATTTTCAAGAAAGCTAAGGGACATCCATGAAACAGTTGGGCTACCAATTACATTTGATTGTGGCATTACTGGTTCTGATCCTATTGAAGTAATTTGGTATAAAGAAGGTGCACAAATAAGAGATGGTTATAATGTGCAAACATCATACTTAAATAATGTTGCAACTCTACAAATCGCACAAACTGACATGAGTCTTGCTGGTCAATATACTTGCACAGCTTCCAATGCCATTGGAACAGCTTCTTCAAGTGCCAGACTCATCCTTACAGGTTTGTCAATAAGTAAATCTCTTTGATATCTTGAACTGATATTTTTATGGCACATCTTCAATTATGTTTCAATTTGAAACCCAGTCAAATAATATTCTTTGACTTAAGCCTTATCTTACATTTTCAGTGTTGCTTTACTGATATTGTAACTTTATTTATTAAAATGCGACAATAGTATATGACTTCTGCTTCTTCCAAACTTTAGAAGGGAAGACTCCTCCATTCTTTGACATTCCGATTGCACCTGTTGAGGCTGTTGCTGGTGACAGTGCTGACTTTGAATGCCACATTTCTGGAACACGACCAATTAAAGTTACATGGTCAAAGGATAACCAAGAATTAAGAACTGGAGGGAACTACCAGATCAGTTTTGTGGAAAATATAGCCCATTTGACAGTTTTGAAAGTTGATAAAAGAGACTCTGGAAAATATTCATGTCATGCTAGCAATGAAGTTGGAAAGGAATCTTGTACAGCTCAACTTAATATCAAAGGTAATGGGTGTTTCATCTATAGATGGATTCCATAATAACAAAATTACTACACTTTGGCTTCTATTTAATGAACTATGAGTGGTCTCTCACATGTGCAAAGGAGCATTCTTACTCAACCTTCACGTGTGCATGTGCCTTCAGGTTGTCTGTCAAGTTATGGCAAACCCCATGAATTTCATAAGGTTTTTTTATGCAAGGAATACTTAGACGTGGTTTTGCCAGTTTCTTTCCCAAAAATATAGCCTACAGCACCTGGGATCTGGTACCTTTAGTGTATTTAAGCTTTGTCAGTCATGCATCTTGCACCCACTCAAAACCCATTCTTGTCCTGAGGGGAGAGTAGAATCATAGAATAATATGTGAAGCAACATAGGAAGGGCTACCACTAGGGCTGGGATCAGCAGAAAACAGAGATCCTGCTCTGTTTTCTACTTGTCTGTGGGGCTGCCTGGAAACCAACGGTAATAATTACGCATTGCATTGGAAAGCATTAGAACATCTCCATTTGGGAAAGTCTGCCCTTGAAGAAATCTAAGATTCTGTGATGACATATGTGGCAAATAAAGAAATATAGAACAAAAGTTTCTCAAAGGATATTCTGGAATACATCGTTCTCTGAATATTTCCTGTGTTGACAACATTTCAGGGTGTTTTTAAAAATTATATTTTATTTCAACATATGAACTGTAACTACTTAACATATGGCAGTATATGAGAATGCCCAAAATTCAAAACATGAACTAAGTTGCTTCAAAATTTTCCTTAGGATTGTGGCAAGTTGGTAAGCACTGTATTATGATAATGAAAGCCCCAAGGTGGTGATGAGTTACACTGGTTGGTGTTGAGAATATTTCTTTCTTTTTTTCTTTCTTTCTTTAAAAATCATTCTGGGTATTCCATTTTAAGATTGTTTTAGACCTTGAAATGTATCTTCCTTTCCTACAGAACGACAGACTCCACCTACATTTACCAAGAAGCTATCTGAAATGGTAGAAGAAACAAAAGGGAATGCTTTTAAACTTGAGGGTCGCGTTTCTGGTTCTCAGCCTCTGACAGTTTCTTGGTACAAAAATAACCAGGAGATTTATGAAAGCCGTAATTGTGAGATATCTTTCAAAAACAATATAATTCTCCTGCACGTTAAAAATGCAGGTCAAACTGATGCAGGCTTATATACCTGCAAAGTGTCCAATGAAGCTGGGAGCACACTATGTACTTCTTCTGTTGTTATTAAAGGTTAGTTCATTTCACGGCTGACTGTTCACAATGTTAAATTTCCCGTTATCATCTTGTAAAATGTCTATTTTCCCACTATGGCTAATTGAGTGAGATGACTCATTGATTTCAGTTGTCATTCTATGTTTGATATTGAAATTCAAACTCGTGTTATATATGCATGCTACTGGCAGGAGTTAGATGGCAGTACTAATAAGATAAATGATTTCATGTCTTGAGATTTCTGTCATTAAAATATGCTGTTGACTAACATCTTCAGTAATGCAACATAATAAAGCATGCATGTCTGAATAGGGTAGAGCATCAATTATTTCTGCAAAAAACATTTGGATTTTTTTTTAAATGATTTTTAAGCTTCATGGGGGAATTATATTTTCCTCATCTTTCATTAAATGTTCTTTATTGCTCAAGATTATCACAAAGCATTTCATTGTGTGGATCATGAAATACTATGAATTGCTCTTAAAAAAGTGGGTGTGCTACAATATTTAATTGCCCCATACTCAGGACAAGAGACAGAAAATGGAGAAATGGAATTGTTTCCAATTGGCAAGGGCTTCAGAAAAGCCTGCATTTTATTACCTAACAGTTTAACTTGTACGCTGAACATAATGATAGTTAAAGAAGAATTAGACTCACAGGAAGGTGGTATGAAAACTGACAGAACAAACTTCAACATTTTAAGATATGCAGATAACATCATACTACTAGAAGAAAATAGCAAAGAGTTGAAATGATTACTGAATAAAGTCAAGGAAGAAAGTGTAAAGGAAGATTTACAGTTGAATGTTCAGAAAACAAAAATAATGAACACAGATTATTTCTATAACTTTGAAGCAGACAATGAAGACATTGAAATAGTTCAGCATTTTCTACATCTTGGCTCATTCATTAATCAAAATGGAGAGTGCAGTCAAGAAATCAGAAGACTGGAACTTGAAAGGACAGCTGTGAGGGAACTAGATAAGATCCTGATGTGTAAAGATATATCATTGAATACTAAAGTTGGAATTGTCCATGCTACCACATTTCTAATTTCTATGTGAAAGCTGGAGTGTGAAAAAAGTTGACAGAAAGAGAGTCACCTCATTTGAAATGTGGTATTGGAGGAGAATTCAACAGATAGTGTGGACTGCTACAAAGACAAATAAATGAGTCTTAGAGCAAGTCAGGCCTGAAGTCTCCCTAGAAGCCAAGATGACTAAACTGAGACTGTCATACTTTGGACATATCACAAGAAGACATGACTCACTAGAAAAAGACAATAATGTAAGGTAGGAAAGAACAGGAAAACAGGAAGACTGTACTAGAGATGAACAGACTCAATCAGGGAAGCTGCAGGCCCAAATCTGCAAGACCTGAGGAGGGCTGTTGATAGGGTGATTTGGAGGTCTCTCATTCATAGAGTTCCCACCTCATATTAGTTGAAATGGACATGAAGGCAGTTAACAACAACAAAAATTGCTCAAGTGCAATGCAGTGCTTGTTTTTACTGGAGGCCATTAAGTATTCTCTTCATTTGTCATAACCAACTGCATTATAATTTCTGCTGTGAACAGAAAATGTCTGAAAAGATTTTTTTAACTAAATGCATTAATTATCATTTCAGAAGTCAGGAGTGTTCTCTTTACACAAGGTGTTTGTGTAATTGCCAGATGTGATGATAGATGATTGTATGTTTGTTTTTTGCATAGAACAGCTATTCACATAGTATTTATTAAAATGCTTGAAATGGCTTCCTTCTAAACAATAGCATCTTAAGTTTGTAGCTGTCATAAGGCAGTGATAGTGTGTGCGCAGCTGATACTTTCAAAAACACTTATGTAGCTCTCTTTCACTTCATTTAAAATATTACCTTTGCATGTTGCATTAAAAGTATGCAAGTTTTACATCTCCATTTTGATGTAATATCGCTATGGACATCTCTTTTTCTTGCAAAATGGCTTATTGGCTATAAAATCCATACCAGGGAAAATGGAATGCCTGCATAAGAATGAATTGCATAACATTCTTCTCCAAACTTGTTGCTGAAGACAAATTGTTCCCTAACCACTTTTCTTTTCTTGTTCTTACTTTTATTATTTTGGATGTAATTTAGAACCCAAAGAGCCACCAGTATTTGATCAGCCTCTTAAACCAGTGACAACAGATGAAGGCAAAATCTTACAGCTCAATTGCCATGTCCGGGGATCACAGCCAATTAGAATCCAGTGGCTAAAAGCTGGGAAGGAACTGAGATCATCTGATAAATGCAGCTTGAGCTTTGCTAATGGAACTGCACTTTTAGAACTCCAAGCAGTTACTAAAACTGATTCTGGGGAGTATGTATGCAAAGCTACAAATTCAGCTGGCAGTGATTCTTCCAAGTCAAAAGTGACAATCAAAGGTAAAGTAAAACTGAATGTTTAAGTAAAGTAATGACAACTCAGAACTGTACTATCAGTTTATTTAGCAAATCCTGTTATACATTTGATAATTCTTGTTGGGCTCACTGCTCCATCATGTGCTATGTATATGACTTGAATATTCATGTGCAACATGGCAACACAGGATATTGTCTACCACACCAGTAAGAACCACTCAGTTCAAAGCTTTCTCTCAGCTAATTCTTACTAGGATACATATGTTACTGAATATTAATAGTTGTACATTGCATACACACACACATACAGTATATGAGTACAGTCACTCCTCTATATCCACGGATTCTGCATCCAGGGATTTAACCATCCATAGCTTGAATTTAAAAAAAAAATATCCAAAAAACATACTTTGACTTTAGGGACAGCATTTTACTGCATCACTGAATATACCGTGTACTTGAGCATCCATGCATTTTTGTATCTATGGTGAGTGCTGGAATCAAACCTCAGCAGATATATAAATATATAGCAGATCCACCGTATATAAAAAATAAAATCATGCACAATGAATCCACTACTATATGAGCTGGACAGAGTTTGCTGTATTGGGTCAATGATATTTTGTCTAGATATTTTATCTAGATATTTATTTTCCATATTTCTTATACACCTATGTATAGATTGTCTAAATGCTGTAAAAATTAAAATTCAAAGCATAATATCCATGATATGGTTGGTAATTACTTAGTTTGAACTTGGTTGCTCAATTCCACCAATTTGCTTTCTAGAAAAACCAGCAGCTGTTCCAGCAGCCAAGAAAGCACCAACTGATGGAAAGCTTTATTTTGTCTCAGAACCTCAAAATATCACTATACTGGAAAGTAAGTCCATTTTTAGAATTACACTGTGTTTCATATCTATTGCATTTGGCAAGCCAAACTGACTATTGTTTCCTTCAGCCTGTGACAGATATTTTCTTCACTACTTTTTCCCCCACCAGAAAGTGTAGCAACATTTATTGCTAAAGTTGGTGGTGATCCCATCCCCAATGTGAAATGGATGAAAGGAAAATGGAGACAACTAAACCAAGGTGGTCGCATTACTATCCAACAAAAAGGAGATGAAGCCAAGCTGGAAATAAAGGATGCAACAAAAACGGATTCTGGACAATATAGATGTGTGGCTTTCAATAAACATGGTGAAGTTGACAGTACTGCCAATCTCCAGGTTGAGGAAAGGAAACAAGAAGTAATTGAGGGTGATCTTAGAGCAAAACTGAAAAAGTAAGTAATAAAATCTTTCGAAGAATGCGATTTTTATCTTTGATTTTTATCTCCTTATTTGAAAAAGTGCAGATTATAACTGACGTTGTATCTTAAGCATGCTTAATAAAATCTTCCATTTAACTCACTGAGACTTTGGTTTGAACAAACATGCTTAATACTATGCTACCTATTTCTTCTTACAATCTCTAACTGATCAAACAATATAGTGGTAAATATTGTGGTTGTATGACATGAAGTATTATTTTGCCTTTTCAGTACTAAAAACAAAGAATGTTGTACTAATTAGTTTTAATTCATGAACTGATCCTGTCTCTAAATTAAGGAGAATGACATGCTTAACTTTAAAATAAAAAGAAGGTAAACTGTGGTATAAATTCTATTGGTTAGACCCTACTATAGTAAAGCCACAATGTTCATTATTGGAAAATGAGTCAATGTGTGAGTAAACTTGACTGACTGAGCTGGTCTGTTGTACTTAGGACTAATAATAGTTCTACCACAGTGTGAGAGAAACCCAGCAGTGATGGCTCTAAACATGCTGTTTTAAAAAGCCATAACATTTAAGATGTTCTTTCATGGCCAGAAAAACCTTAAAGAGACACTATCAAAGTTTAACTTTGAGATCTCCAGCATCACAGTACGTAAAAAGATGTAAATTATAGTAAATATTAACATGAACAGAACCAATGTATATATGTCTGCTCAGAAGAAAGACCTAATCAGTAAAATGGGTAGATGGATACAGGACTGCATTTGAAAACTTTCCTTTATAGTTAGGAGTATTTGAACAGCTAAAGCTGCAGTCTGCTACTCTCTTACCTAGGGATAAGGCCCATTTAGCTGAATGCACTAATGGAAGAGGGTACAGAAGAAGGGTTTGGGAAGGTAACCTTTCCTAATTCTTCCTCCACCACCACCCTGTAGACTCCTAAAATTTCTCTGGAGTGATTCTCCAGAGAAGTGTGAAGGTTTCAGGAAAGAAAACAAATCAACAACAATTGCTTTTCTGACATCTTCTTCCTTTGGAAAGCCAGTTCTGGATCTCGGTGCCTTTCGTGGGCAGAAGGAGCTCATTTGTTAATTGAATCCAGCCCTATAGGACATTCTTTTTAATAGACATCTGTAAGCTTGCACAATAAGAGTCCTTTGGCCATTAATAGTTTATTAGGATGCAAATTTGTAGAACCATATATACACTTGGTAACATCAAACCATTTAACAAAAAGTTTAAGAAAGGGAGCATTGATATCCATTTGCTTAACTAAAAAGTTGGATATTTTGTAGAACTCCAACCAAGAAGAAGGAAGATGAGGAAGAAAAGGCCATTGATATCATGGAACTTCTAAAAAATGTAGATCCCAAAGAATATGAGAAATATGCTCGTATGTATGGAATAACAGATTTCCGAGGTCTCCTCCAAGCTTTTGAACTGCTAAAACAAAGTCAAGAAGAAGAAACCCATAGACTGGTAAATATCATTATTTACATTTCTTTTGAAGTACTTTTTTTTTAATGTTACTCTGTTAATGCCTTTAAAATGTGCTCAGTGTTTGAGAAGCATAATTACTATTTAGAACAAATCCTCCTGAGCATTTATTAATGATCCTTGAGACTCTTCAGTATTGTAGGGGGCGTTCATCCCCTGAAAAACATGAAGAGAAGAAAAGTTCAGAGTATTTCACGTACTTCCATGGTTTTCTGGGGCATTTTTTTGTAAATTCGTCTCCAATAACTTTCCCAATAAAGCTTGACTGAAATTTTGGCCAGGCTCTTTCTGGCTATGAAACAGGTATTGTACTTTCATAACTGTCCTCAGTGTTCTTCCAGAGGATATGAATAACTGGTCCATAGATGAGATGCACATAGTCCAAGTTGTTTGGAGGGGAACAGGAAAATAAATGAATAGTTTTAAAAACTTTGGAAAGCTTTGCAGGGGGAGGGGGTCACTTCTGTTTCCTTTATTTCATTTTTTACATTTCAGAAGGATTGCAGTTGCACTATCTTGTGGGTAAACAATATTAAATCTCCAGTGGTTACACACAGCAATATTAGGTTAATGAGGTTTTCCAAACTTGAAAAGATAAAAGGATAAAAGGTTTTTGTTTTTTGTTTTGTTTTTTTCATTTTGGTCTTTATTTCAACAGGAGATTGAAGTAACAGAAAGATCAAGAAGGGAAGAACAAGAATTTGATGAACTTGTATCATTTATTCAGCAAAGGCTTACACAGACAGAGGTAATTATGGCTGTATGTTCCTAAAACTGATGCTAGATGTTTACATAATTATTACACAGCATGCTCTGTATTTTGGAAAAGATATTCAGATATATGAAACATATTTTTCAGCCCATTACTCTGATCAGAGATATTGAAGATAAGACTGTATTAACAGATGAAGATGCTGTCTTTGAATGTGAGATTAAAATAAACTATCCAGAAATCAAACTGTCCTGGTACAAAGGCACAGAAAAACTGGATTCTAACAACAAATATGATATAAGAATTGAAGGTGACAGACATATACTTAAAATAAGGAATTGTCAGCTTGGAGATCAAGGGAATTACAGGGTGGTTTGTGGACCACATATTGCCAGTGCCAAGCTTACTGTAATTGGTAAGTGTAACATTTCTATTTAATAGTAACTTATGGTTTGAAGTAGTCTCTACTTGGCATTTTCTAAAATGTGCACTTTAACCTGCTAACAGAACCTGCAATTGAACGACATCTGCGTGATACTGCACTCAAGGAAGGCTTTACATGCTCTTTGGTTTGTCAGTTCTCTGTTCCAAATGCAAAATCCCAATGGTTCAGAAATGGAAAGGCCATTAAAATAGGAGGAAGATATTCCACAGAAGTCTCAGAAAAGGTACACAGGCTCATTATCAAGGATGTCAGAACAGAAGACCAGGGGCGCTACACCTGCAGGTTTGACCAACTAGAAACAACCGCTGACCTCACAATTGAAGGTGCGTAAAGCAATATATATATTATAACAAGAATAAATCTTAACTAAGACAAAGAGCAAAGCAAAGAAGGGTGACAGGGAACACTCTCAAGCCAATTTTTCTGTACATCCTTCTTTCTTAGATGTCCAAAGTTTATTATATTTTTAGCTTCCTTTTTCTTCCAACATTCTTGTAACTGTTTTCTATGATGACTGATATTTTAACTTTATTTATTTATTCTTTCATTTGTCATTCTTATGATTTAATTTTGACTAATATCAAAAGACTTTCCTTTATCCTATTATGTAATAATAACTTTATTACGGCCAATTGGCCAGCACGCCTTTGTCTATTGTCTTTGTGGCTTCTCTTGATCCACAGTAAAGTTCTTTGTCAACTGTCTTATTATTTAAATCCATTCCCAGTTAATGATCTTAGTGCTGTGGAATGCTGAATCTCTTTTCTCTTAATTTCTTTGTAATTAATTTGCTTGTTATGGTTTGAGCAGAGTCATGCCCACATGCAGAACTTTCTGTAAGCAAGAAATAAATAGAAAGGAATAATTTTAATGTTTTCCACATTTCTTTCAAAAAAACAGCTGAACCTATTCAGTTTACAAAGACCATTCAGAATATAGTGGTGAGCGAATACCAGTCTGCAACCTTTGAGTGTGAAGTGTCTTTTGATGATGCAGTCGTCACATGGTATAAAGGGAAAATTGAACTCAGGGAAAGTCATAAGTACAGCTTTAGAAGTGAAGGCCGTTGCCATTACATGACTATCCACAATGTTACCGCAGATGATGAAGGTAAGATTGAAGAGTTTTTTCTTCTTCATTTCTTGTGACTTTTTCTGTAACTTCCAGGAAAAACATACACTAAATTACCTTTTTAAAAAAATTTTAGGAGTATATTCTGTAATTGCTCGCCTTGAGCCAAGAGGTGAAGCCAGAAGCACTGCTGAACTTTACCTGACTACAAAAGGTCAGTATGTGATCTCTTCCTATAAATGTAGTAAGGCTAAAATAATGTGCTTGAAGGCAACAATCCAAATTACAAATTTTATTTCTTCTCTTGCAGAGATTAAGCTGGAAGTCAAGCCTCCAGGTAAATAATAATAATTATGTATGTCATTTGCGTCATATATTATTTTTGTGTTTGATATAGCAAAGAGGTTCTTCATGTTCTTAAATGAGCAGCAGTTTTTGCAGATGTGGTCAGAGAATTTACAGAGTAGTTTGATGACCAACCATGACAGACAGATGTAAATGGTTTGAATATGGGCCACTTTATTGATCTATACCCTATTTAACTGAACTTGGATCTAGGGCCAGGCAAAGCAGAGGACAGCAACCTGATGCAGGTCCAACTGAGGCCCACGAATCAAACTGTGACTAACCTCCCCAGCCTTCCATTGGGTGAAACACCTGACCCCAGGGACAATCCAAAAACCATTAGTTGCTGCCTTCCAGTAGTATACTGGAAGGCAAGCCTAGTGGGCTCCCCCACAAGTTGCAAGACTTCATAAGAGAGAGTAAACACTCAGAGCATACTCTTCAGCCCCAAGAGCATACTCTTCCATCCCCTCAGGTCCCATGACCCATAGAGGCAGTTCCAGAGCCCAGCCCTTTACCAAAAGGATGTCAAGGTATACACTGATCTAATAAATTCTCCCTCCATAATCTGCCAAGGACAAGAAACTGCTTAGTTTCTTTCCCACACCATCCAGCCAGCATGGCCCTCATCCACTTCTGCAAATCCTCAAGAAAAATCCCCCTTGCCTTCAGACAAAAAATAATACCATCAGCCCTGCAGAGCTCAGGTGATCTGAGAACTGAGAAAGAAAGTGACTATTAACCAAGGCATTTGCATAAATGACCTGCCTCCAGACATGGTTGAGACATCTTGGGTTACCTTTGCCCCACCAAATATGGCCTGGGAGTCTGACACACCAAACAATAAAACCGCAGGCCACTTCTGAATAAATGAAAATGTTGTAAAGCATGGAAGATGAGAGCCTTACCCTTCAGAAAGCCCAAGTCATTCCCACCAAGGCGAAAGACTAACACTTCAGTAGGCAGCCCCATGTGCTCCTCAAACAAAAGAGGCAGCAACCACTCCACCATAGGCTCCTCCTATTGAGCAACACCACTGTGGTAAAATTGCTCATAGCCAACTGAGCCCAGGTTAAGACAAAAGACAACACTTCAAGAGGTGGCCCTGTGTGCTCCTCAAGTGAAAGAGGCCACAGCCTCTGCACCGGAGGCTCCTCCTTCACTGTGATAGCACTTCACAGACATAGGTGAGCCCAAACAGATAATCTCAGGCCTGCCATGCCTCCCAGTAAACCAAGTCATGGCTGTGGGCCAGGACCCGATGTCTTGACGTACTGTGCCTAGGAGACCATCAAACTGCCATCTCTTCTTACAGCGTTGTTTATCATGTGGTCGGAGAAGTGCATAATGTCTATAGACTAGAACAATGTAATGCTGTGGTCACTGCAGGACATGTCACAGCAAGTGTGACACCCTGACATAACTAGGGTTCTCACATTGCTCTAGACTTTTTAATTTTTGCGAAGTTGCTGGCATTGTAAAGGGTTCCATACTGCTCTAAGTAAAACATAGGGGGCTTACTGGACCCTCACATATTTAAGCACTCCTTGCTTACCGCAACAGGAAATGACAAAAACATTACTAAACTGCAGTTTGGAAATGATTAGAAAGTAAAAAGTTTCCCCTTTGACAAGATAGTAGGGGAAGGTGCTCATCCCTGTTATAGGTTGGCAGAAGCTGGGACTAGTGATGGGAGCTCATTCCTTCATGTGGCGCTTGGGTCTTGAACTGCCGACCTTGTGATTCTCAAGTGTCAGCATCTTAACCACTGAGCCATTTAAACTGCAAATGGAATACACTGCTCCTCTCTAGGAGGTGATTTTAACTAGTGGCAAGCAAAATAATTCTTTGTAATGAATTACTTCCAGACTTTGATATTTGGGTACAGGAAGATCCATACTTGGAGAATTAATATCCTTTCAGTCCATAAGTTAAAACCAAATTAATTAACCTTGTCTATTGGCTTTCCAGATGTCCCAGATGCTAGAGTGGCAGTTCCAGTTGAAGTCCCAACTGAAAGTAAGATTTATATTACAAGTGCTCCTGTTAACTGTGGCAACAAAGTAGTTTAGAACTGTGACCATGATTGTGTATTTATTATTCTATTATTCTAATCTGTTATTTCTATTTCTAAGAAATTCCTGCTCTTCCTATCATCATTCCAATGCCAGAAGAGAAGAAAAAGGAAAAAGGTATCACAGCATTACTTATCTAGAACATGCATATAACAGATTTTTTTTAATCTAGAACATGTATACAATATATTTCCACATGCCAAGTGTTTAGTTGATTTTTCTTCCTCTTTTTTTACAGTGGTTAAAAAACCAGTTTTGCAGAAAGTCCCCAAAAAGGTTGTTCCAAAACCTCCAGAGGAACCTGCACCTCCTAAAGGTAGTATCAAAAAGTTTATTCCAATAGTAGAAAACTGATTTATAAAGAAAAAATATTATTTCAATGTGGATAAGAGCAAAATAGTAGCATGGTTTTCACATGTCAGACATACTTCTGTCATTGTTAACTCCTTGGGAAGTTTCAGGGGTGGTAGTGAGTGCACAGAGAACATGGGCAAGCACCATCCCAAAGTCTTTTTTGTGCCTCCAGAACCTGAAATGTTCTGCAACTGTGCTGATGTCAGGGCTGCCAATTTTGTCACTGAGCTTTGATAGGGGGAAAACCCTGGCTTTTTCTGTTACCATTGCTTTCTTCTTGGTAAGAAGCCTCTGGCCTTTCAATAAAGTGCTTCCAGACTTTTGTGAACATGAATCTATTCATAAGCAAGGCAGGCAAGGAATCTTTTGCTCACCATTAAACTCTTATGTTGTCATTCAGTGCAGGAGGGCGTGGGGGTGGGGAAACAAGAGGAAGGAAATCATATTGAATTGATTATTAAAAGCATGATGGTGTGATTCTTCATTTCCCTTTCAATTGTTTTAATGTCCATTCAATCATTTCACCTTACTTAGCCAAAGATAATCCTGGCGATCTCTTTACTAGATTATCCTGATAATATTAATATAAATATCCTTGATTTGTTCATCATTTACGTACTCTCTGAGTTTGTCTCCTATTAATTACCATGTGTGTGCCTGTGCTTTTAGTTACTTGCTGATTTATGGTGACCTCATGAATTTCATAGGGTTTTCTTAGACAAGGACTACTCAGAGGTGACTTTGACAGTTCCTTCCTCTGACATATAGCCTACAGCACCTGGTATTCTATCCCAGCACTAATCAGGGTTGACCCTGATTAGCTTCCAGGATCAGACAGAATCGGGTGCCTTTAGGGTATTTAGGGCTATTGGTCACTGAGTAAATTAATTATCCACCGAAACAAATTTATTAACATTATTTACAAAATACAGATATCACCATTTCTTTCACTGAGCAGATAAAATATTGTCCATCCATCCAGCAATAAGCTATAATAAATACCATTCAGACAATAAAGTTGCTGTTGCCATGACATAGCACTGAAACTCCTCTACTACTCAAATCAGAATCATAGCTCAGACTAGCACATGTAGTGCGTTGAAGTTCATGTCTTTATTAATCCATTTGTAATGGATCTCCTGATAATGCAAATATTATTAACAATAAATGCAAATATTATTTTTTATTAAAGTCCCTGCGAAGAAACCTCAAGATGTGAAGGCAGTTGCTGTGGCTAAGAAGAAGGAAGAAGTTTATGAGAAAAGGGAAGAAATCTATGAGGTTCGTAAAGAAGCATATGAAGAATGGGAAGAGGACTATGGAGAGGAACATGAATATTATGAAAGAGAAGAAGGTTACGAGGAAGGAGAAGAGGAATGGGCATACGAAGAAAGAGGAGTAACTTATGAGAAAAAAGTATATCATGAAGAAGGTATATTTCTTTAAGAATATCAACAATCTGCTCTATGTTATTTTTGTTTCCTTCTGTGGTTACCTTGTATCTTTTGTTTTACTGACCTCTTGGGAGTGGATGATAATGATTAGAAAAGCTGTCACTGCTTTTTCTACAAGCTTTTCTTTTCTTTTTTTGGCAGCAGTTAACTGTCAAAGTTTAGTATGTTCAGATTTACCATGCATGATCTCTTTTTGAAGTGAGGGTAGATCATGGAAAAAATTAAATAACAGTCATTCAACAGTGACTGTGCATAAAGAGTCTACAGTATTTAAGTAAATGATGGTCAGTAGTGAATCATACTTAAACCAAGATTACACCAATGTTAATGTCACTCATGATCAATCACTGCTATAGTTATGCAACGTTGATATTAAGTGAAGTATTTCTAAGATAGTTTGGTATAGATGCTGAATGGATATAATCTGTGATTAAATTAAATGTTTTCTTTAACTGCCATTAAATACCTTGAGCCAGGGCAAAAAGGAAATAAAGTAAAATAATTAAGATCATGCCTAATCAAACTGATCTATTAACTGGCCTGAGCTATTAAAGGTGAATTCTCCATGGTTAATCATCACCTCTGCATAGTTCTAATAGCAACATTGTCTCTTTCACAGTGGTTGAGGTTCCAAGAAAACCAGTGCCAGGGCGAAAACCACCAGAAATTTCAGCCAAGAAGGCAGAAAAGAAAGAAGTCATTGTACAGAAAGGTATCACAACATTTTTCAATGCAGCATGATCCATTTCTTTTTAAATCAATATTTTAATAACTTTTAAAAAGTCTGATTACACAGTAGCATAAAAGATGTTAATGATTAGGATATATACAAATCCATATAGTCTAACCTTCATTTCCATGTTACACCCCCTTCTAGTTGATAAATCTATGTTTGAGTTCCCTCCCTCGCAGAGTTGATTTCTTGTGATCTTAATAATTCCCTTTCCTTTATCCAAACTATTCCCTTCTACTTTCTACAACTCACTTGTAATTTATAATTATTCAATGTGGTACTTGAGGTTTCTAATCATTATTCCATATCTATTTAATCCAAGATTCATCCTAACAATAAAACAAAAATAGGTTTTTCAGATATTCAACCTTGTAGTAATATAATGAGGAGGTACAAAAACTAAGATAACCAAGAGCAATATAGATGCTAATGTGTTATATAGTATATAATTATATGAATTTAATGTATTGAATAGGGTGAATGAGTATTTCAAGTAGCTGCCAGTTAACCTCCAAAATAAAGTACTGCTGATTATCTCTAACTTTGTTTCCAGAATTTTATCAAACCTTTCCAATCTTCTTCATATCTATTTAGTGTTTTGTCTTCCATCAATGCCATTAGTTCATCTAAGTCCACCATATCACAGAGCTTCACTAGCTATTATTCTGGTGTCACAGCATGATTCATTTCAAATTCTCACAATCATTATTTCATGTGCATGTCTAGAAATAGAAAGAATATTGTCTATTATTTGTTTCCTGGTTGAAAAATGGATTTCCTGACCATCCTTAACTCCTATCAAGAGCAATAACAGAGCGGCTACACTTTTGTGCAGTTCTCTTGCAGTATGGGAATGTCCTGAAGTGTCCCAAAGGATTTTTCTGTGTGGAGAAACACATGGGTGTTTGTTTGTTTGTTTTTTTGTACAAAACACACTTTGAACACAGAAAATAAAGTTTCTGTACAGTGTTTTCTCTGCAGAAACCTCTGTGTGTGTGTGTGTGTGTGTGTGTGCGCAAGAAAAGTAGGAGTTTAGTGTGTGTTTTTCTACCAGAAAAATCCTCCAGAACACTTTGGGATGTTTGAATACAGAGAATACTATGAAAAATATTTCTCCTGCAGCAGAGAGAAAACTACAGTAATTATTTGTCCTTGTATGCAAGAAAGGTATAGCCTGCACCCACATTACAGAGTTAATGCAGTTTTGCTGCCATGGCTCATGAAATTATGGGGTTTGTAGTTTTTTTGAGATGCTTAGCCTTCTTTGTCAGAGCGCTCTAGTGCCACAATAAACTGTAAATCCCAAGATTCCATAGGATAGATCCATGACAGCTAAAGTAGTATCAAACTGCATTATTTCTGCAGTGGATAATGGCCCTAACTGAGAATTTACATCCAGAGACTTTGCTAAGTTTATATAAATAGTAAAGGAGCCAAAAGAGGAATTTGTGAACAACTTTTCATGATCAGGGTTCCAAACTGTTGAATGCATATGGGGTCTTTTAAGCTTTGTCTTGCTTCTCCAAAAGTACCTGTGTAGTCAAGGGAGCTCTGTAGAGTAGCACATAACAGTAAGAGGGTAACAGTAAGAGGGTGCTGTCTGTCTTAAGACCAGCCCGAAAATGGGCAGCAACCACAAGCACAGGCCTTTATAGGCTTGGCAAATCACACTGCAAATCTCAAGTGATTTTGTAGTCCCGCAAGATTTACATGTGGTTTGGGGCAAAATTTCACTTCAAATCCCGCTCCAAATCTTGTGATGGTTGGAGCCACTGTGAAATTTCATAAGGCTCCCTCCAAGAAGCCACTCAGAGAGAATGCAGAGACCCTGGTGCCGGCCCCCATGGAGGTCCAGTGCAATGAAAAAACCCCTGGGAGATGTTGGAGTACGCTTAGTCTTAGGAAAATTTGCTACTGATTTCATCCAACTCAATAGTTTATCCCAATCCTTCTTCCCCATTAGTTTAAAATAGAAAACAAACAAACTCCATGGACATTTTAGACTGATGGATGGGGAAAAGAAACATAACAGAACCCACAGCATGAGAATTTTCAAAATACGTAAGAAATACACTTGTACTAGATTCTAGAACTAGAAACCATGCAGCAATGGCTACATTCTGGCAAACACCATGTCCTTTTCTCTTCCCCAGAATTTCCCCGAATGACGTGTGATCTTTCCAGGGTGTTTAGGGTGGGGAAATATTGGTTGCTACATTTGTAGTGTGGAGGGTAGTGGTTGTTACAAGGCATCCACTAATGCAGTGATCCCCATACTGTGCCCTTTAAGAGATTTTGGACTTCAGCTCCCAGAAGCCTCAGCCATGTTGGTCAATAGTCTGGGATTCAGGGAGCTGAAGTCCAAAATCCATTAAAGAGCACAGTTTGGGGACTACTGCACTAATGAGAGAACTCCCCCCCCCACAAACACATATAGATGTTGGGGGGGGGGGGACAGACAAACGACCATCAAAGTATACGCAACTTTTTTTGTTCCTCTGATAAATCACTAAAATGCATCTCTGTATGTTTGCATATTACCAAGAAAGAAAGAAAGAAAGAAAAAGTTGTTATGTGAGGGAAGGGAAGCACTTGACCTTTTTCTCTCTCACAAAAAAGGAGAAAAACAGAGAGCAGACCATTAAAATGATAGATAGAGTCTATCTCAGAAATTCCAGGAACAAGAAATGCTGTTCTTAAAGTGAAATCCAGCAAGATAGAAAAAGCATTTTCATTCCATGCTAAAAATCATAGTAATTTGCATGTTGAAATAACTGATTCCAGGCTAATGTGGAATGTCTTAAATCCCCTGTAGTTACTCGAAAACCTGTAACTGAAGAGGTTGAAAGAACTACTCAGAGAATGGAAGAAGAACACCTTAAACGAGCTAAAGGTATTTTTGAACAAAATACATTAAAGGGAACCCTCTCTTTAAGTTAACATCATTTAATCGTCTGGTTTACACCAATAGTGCTACTTTTCCACTACAAAATTATAGCATTTTGATACCACTTTTGCTGCCCTAATTTACATCCTAAGGAGTCCTAGGATATGTAACTTATTTATTTTATTTATTGATTCACATATTTATATCCTTTCTTTTATCCAATGATCTTATCTGGTTTTTAGAATTCTTAACTATATTGCAAACCCCATAATTTCATAAGTTCTTAGAGTGCTCTTAAAGTGTATGATTAGAGTATTAGCCTATCTAGCCCAGTACGTTTTAATATATTTGTTTGCGTCTCACCAGGATTTTAGGGAAGCATCTTTCCTAATATCAACCAACCAACCAATCAATCAATCAATCAATATTTATTGGTTAGCCCATAGGCCATCTCAAGGTACCGCAATACAAAATAAAAAAAACAAGATAAAATTCTATATAAAACTCTGTGTAGAACTCTAAATAAGAGTTATATAAGAGAACATGAGAGTACAATATATAAAAATATGAATAAAAATATAATAAAAATGTATAGATACAATACATTAGGCAATACAATGAATGCAACAAAACTAATAAATCACTCTGTATGTCTCTCCGTAAAAGGTTAAAAAGAAAGATAATGAATAAGTAAAAATAATCATAATACAAAAGTCAGTCAGACACAATCATACATCTTTCCTAATAATTGTTCCCTGAAACTTTTAGGATATTATCACACCAGCAAAAAAGATGGAAGCATAGCAGTATGCTCCCATCAATATTGTGCGGGAAAATCCCCATGAATAAAAAGCAGTGCTAGAATTCCTCTTTATTCATGGAATAATCACAGGATAATCATGAAATTTTGTGAGTAATCTTCAAGTTATGATGCATTATTGACAGGAGCATACCGCTATGCTCCCAGTTTTTGTTTGTTTGTTTGTTTGTTTTGCTGGTATAATAATCTCCTTAGTTGAGATTGAGCCTGGAGTGTTCTATATGTAAAGCATGTGTTCTAAAACTGATTTTGTTTGTTTCTATATTTCTAAATATTCACTACACTTTAAGGGTAAAAAAAGAGTAAAATTAATATTATGGGGAGGAAGTTAAAAACATGATGCTTTTTCATGTGTGCAGTTATTTGCATATATTTCTAGGCATAACTCAGGGACTCAATACCTTTTAGTTGTTAATATGTGGAAATATTTGTATCTTCTGTGTTTAGCAATGGAACAGAGCACAGCATCCTATAAAAATGCATACATGTGCAAGGCTTATGATGACTTATAAAGAAAAGAAATCAGATATAGTCAAGTGCACTTTTTTTTTTACTCAAGTCTCATGGGACTTGCCATCTTTCATGATACTTCCTTGCAGGCTGACTCCAGGCCGTTGCTGGCATGCCTGGAGCATCAGTGGGTGGCCAAAAAGACTCACCACAATATGAACCCCTTCAGATGTGTGCCGGGGTAGCCCTTGGATCTAACAAGGAAATTATATTTTTAAATTTAGCCCATGGTGTCAAGTATGCTATTAATATTTAAAATTTAGTAATAAGCCATTTGGGTGGCCCTGTAATTACCTGGAAAAATATGCTACCACAACAGAAACAAGTTTGAAGTAAACTTCTTATTTTGTATAAACACTCACCTTTAGCTTCTTTCTTGGGAACAGAAACCCGAACTTTTTCTTCTGCTCTTTTACGGACCTCAGAACTTTAAGATATTAAGTTTGGATTTATCTGATAACAGTGATTACTAATATTTTCTCCTACTACTCTCTGCTACATGTTGAAATTCATAGGGTGTTTGCTAATTTATTAAGATTTAAACATAAACACTCCGAAACCCAGGGTAGGGGAACAAGGATTCAAAATAATTACACGGACTACGATTTCTGTTAATAAGAGTTAGGTGAACTCACATATTATATATATTATGTGTGTTATATATATATCTATATACTATATATATATCTATATATATAGCGAGAGAGAGAGAGAGGAGAGCGCAAACTGAATGGAAATGCTACCTTTAGGTGGTTTATTTCAGGAACTTCCACATGGAACCTTTCTTCATCACTTCATCAGTTCTTTAAAAAGACTTGTGTGATTGAAATTTGTATTTATTTTCTCATAACATTGTAATGTAACACACAATCTATTTAGATGTCTAATGAAAATGTAGAAGAGTAGGAGCCAGAATCCCTCCTGCTGTCCTCATTCCAGTCTCCAGTGTCCACTTTCCACGAAGAGGTTTTGTGTTACATTTACATGTGCTTATGTTCTATTTATAAAATCTCGTTCTTGAAAAAGGCAAGTAAGATTGAACAAGAAAAATAGGTACAATCCTAACTTTCAGTATTCCCTATATTTATTGATGATCTAAACCGTACAAGTTTTCAGAAACTTGGGGAAGGATCAGCAAGGGTGTACAAAACACCCCTACACCAATCAAGCTTACTGCATAAGATTTAGATGAATTTACATATACTAATGGATAAAACTGATACAGAAATAAGACTATAATAACCTACCTTCAGCTGGATATTCCACATAAACGCTGTCCTCTTCATACTCCTCAGGTTCTATAATAGAATTGAATATTTAAGTGAACTGGTGCTCCATTTTAGTTATACAGTGGGCTTTATATCTGTTGGGTTCCAGGACAGTAGCCCTTGGATACCAAAATATGTGGATTCTCTAGTGATTAATCCCATTGTATACAATGGCATAGTAAATGGCATCCCTTGTATAATGGCACAATAAATGTTTGATTTGGGGAACTGAAAAAATATTTTCAAGCTATGGATAGTTCCATCTGTGGATGCAGAATCCATGGTATGGAGGGCCAACTGTACTGAAGTGGTACATAAAATAATGAGAGCCAGCAGGGTGTGGTGGTTTGGACATTGGACTATTCCTTTGGAGACCAGGGTTCAAATCCCCATCCATCATGGAAACCCACTGGGGGATCCTGGGCAATCACACTCTCTCAGCCTCAGAGGAAAGCAAAGGCAACTCATCTCTGAACAAATTTTGCCAAGAAAGCCCCATAATAGGATTTTTTTTCAGGTGATCTTAAATCAGAAAAGACTCACAGGCACCACAAGAACGACAACATTAACAATGACAAAATAAATGTTGGCAACCCAATCCCTACTACAGTACTGCCCTCAGTCATGAGCTGTACTTATGCTTATGTGCATGAGTTCGTTTGCTCCATTCTTGCATGCTGAAGAATGCTTATGAGTGTTTGATTTACGTGCCAGTAAAAAAAAAGAGTTAACTGCTCGCCTGGAGAGTTCCCTGTAGCACAGTATTGTATCCACAAAATACCAATGAATCAAGACAAATATATTCAATAGGCACAATTTCACACAAGACTAGATGGCAAGTTGAGCAGAGAAGTGAAAGATTTAGTAGCTACCTGAATATGTTTATTCTTCTTCCCTTGGTATGAAACGGATCCTTTTCTTCTGAAATAGTCCATTTTTGTTCTGTTGGAACTTTAAAGGCAAGAATTCACTTCAGTACTTTTAAATTTTAAAAAAAATCTGTAAATAATGAAACCTCTTGTGGGTTTGGACACCCACATATTACATACAGTGTACTAAGACTAGTATCAGGATGTGAATAAAAACATTATGCAGAAAAATATTTGAGGCCAGAAAGGGTAAATGGCCTAATAAAAATATTAAAAAATAAATAAAAAGAAAGTATAAATGGCCTGAAACATCTTTCAGTGTTAATCTTCCAAAAGAAACAAATACATGCTACAGTATTTTCAAAGAACCACCAAGAAAATAAGACTAGTGGACAATACAGATACAGTTATGACACACACAAAGATGTATATTTATTTTCATTTACTTTTTAGAAGAATGAAAATATTTAAAAGATAATTCAGAAGGAATTCCATCAACACAATTCTTAACTTTCTAGATTCAGTGTCCCTGAGTCTTCATAGGGCTTAACAAACACATGTTGCTCATCACCCTACTTGAAACATGTAAATCTTAAAGGGAAGGTGGACTTCACGAGTCGTTCTATAGCTTACTATATACTGAAACATTTTGCTTCATAAGCCTTTTGTTTTTTTCAGTGTTCTACTGTCCTGTGTTTATGAGTTGCATAGCATATTGATATGATTTTCATGCCCAAGGTAAGTGTAAGAGGACGTAATTTTCTTAAGTGCATAGGAATCTGGTGATGTCTACTGCATATTCACTGTCCCTGCATGGATGAGCATCATGCCCCTGCTAATTTTTAGTGAGACTAAGGAGCAAAACAGACCACCCTGGAGGGTCGTCTTGAAGCCACTCCTTCCAAAGATGAGAACGGCAACTTCACACCATGGCTCCAATCTGTCTCATTACACTGGCAAAAGTGTGCTTTCCTGCCCTGCTGCAGATGAAAGCTGGCTTTATTGTTCTCTGGTCGTGTGCAATATGTAAACGCCTCACTGCCAAAGCTCCCAGAAGCTGGCTCATGTGTTGTTAGCTGGAAGCTGGCTTCTGAGCATGCGGTGTCAAACAGCATGCTCTGAAGCTGCCCAGATGGTGGCGCAATGGGCGGCCTGTTTCATTCCTAACGTCAGAGCAGAAAAGGTTGGGAAAAGTGTGGCCACTGGGCACAGCACAGATAAACATGGCTTGACATGCATGTACAGAAACAACTGTTAATCTTTCATGCAATGGCACGCATACAGTACAATTTGTAAAGAGAGGAAATTATGACATTTTGTACCTTTTCTTTCTATAACTTCCTCATGGACCAGCTTCCGTGCAGGTTTTTGGGTGGAACTTCAGAGCTTTAAGGATATGAATAGTTAGTCCTAAGCATGTTAAGACCCCCCAAAACTACCCTCTAACTATAGCTAATAATAATAATAATAATAATAATAATAATACTAACACAACAACAACAACAATAATTTGTTTTATTTATATACCGCTATTCCAAGATCATAGCGGTGAACAGCAAGTAAGCTAATTAGCAAGTAAGCTAATTTGCCCCCAACAGTCTTGGTCCTCATTTTAGCGACCTTGGAAGGATGCAAGCCTGGTTGAGCTTGGGCCCTTTGCTGGTCTTGAACTCGCAACCTTGTGGTTTCGAGTGAATGGCTGCAGTACAGGCATTTAACCACTCCGCCACCAGGGCCTGACAAATTTTACTATTTTTTTTCAATTGT
>NC_056522.1:203569769-203636640 GCF_019175285.1 Sceloporus undulatus
AGTTACATAGCTTCACTTACTTTCCAATCGAATCAATGATGGTAGAGCAGATGCCTTAAACTCTGAAGTACTATATACCATTTCATAGGTGCTGTACAGACTGGCACTTTGCGCCAGCCTGCACACGTACTAGGGTTGCCTCAGGGCATCCTTTCCAGATGCCCCGCAACCCTAGTACGTTGTAATGGCGGCGCCCCTTCTACATGGGTGCCGCCATTACGATGTCACAGCCGCGCCGCCTCCAAATGGGGCGGCGTGGACGTGGTGCCAGAAGAAGCTCAGAAACAGAGCTCCTTCCTTTGTTTGTGTTGCTGGCGCAGCCTTTACACGGCTGCGCCAGCGACACAAAGGAGAAAGGGACTGAGTGGCCCCTTTCTTCCTTTCCCCGCCGCTGTCGGGGTGTTCTTGGGGCATGAAGCCCCAAGGACACCCCTTTCTAGGCCACAGGGAAGTGGCCTTTTGCCGCTTCCCCGCGGCCTGGAAAAGCGATGGATCAGGGCCTCAGGGCAGTACAAATTGATGATCAGCTGGACCGCTATTATACAACATTATTACAGTATATAACATTACTATACTATTTTATAACATTAATGTTATCTTTATCTCCCTTGATGATGTATTTTGTACAATCCAGCTATTTGTTATGGTCTTTTAATGTTTTTAATTTTTTTGTATGATAATTTGGTTTTAGATAATGTATGGTATGGGTGGTTGGTTTGCACTTTGCTGGGGATATATGTTGTTTTTTGCTATTTCTTGTTATACTTTTTCATGTTGGAAACCGCTGTGATCTGCACAGGAACAGCGGTATATAAATAAAAAAAATTATTTATTATTATTATTAGAGATACTAGAGTAAAATCCATCCATCCTCTTTGGGGAATAACAGCCACATCAGCAGAAGAGAAGTGATAGCTGAGGGCAGTGGAAAAGTTGTTAAGGAAAAGCTATGGGACACTAGCAGTACTGCAGTGGCATTTTTACAAATTCTTGTTTGTACTGCCCAAAAGAACACATTGATAAAGTACATCTGAATGTTTTTTCCTGTAAAAAACCCTATGATGAGACAATCCAAAATGAAGTAAAAGATAGTGCTGAGATTCCCAGCTCAGAAGGCATTCAATCAGTTACAAGAGGAAAGGTAAGAAGAAGTATGAATAATTCTGTATCTAATATAGCTTGGACATTGAGCTGCTGATGTGAAAGGAAGGTACAAAGCTTCATAACACATATAACAAGAACATGGAATACGAGAAGCATGAATTAGGGGAAGCCAGAAATTGAAGAAAAAAATAAATATAGAAGCATTGCAATACTTGATGTGAGTGAACTAAAGTAAATGGGAATGGAACGTTTTTGGTCAAATAAGAACATAATGTTTTATTCTGGAAATGTTAACCAAAGAACAAAAGGGGGGAACATAATGAAAGTAGACAGGATATATTGCAAAGTCTCACCAAATTGTACCAATAAGACTTGCATGGAAAACCTGTCAAGAAAATCATATCCTAATTTTTGCTCCAGCTACAAAAGCAGAAGAGGAAGAAATTGAAAGATTTTGTTCTAGTGTCCAGGTAGAAATTGATCCACGCCAAAAAAAGACATATTTATAATTGTAAGTGAATTCCAAAGTAGGAAACAGAGTAGGACCAAATATTGTTGATGGTCTTTGCTGGAATCAAGAATTTAAGAGAATGATATAATCAAATTTTGTGAAGTCAACAGTTTGTTCATTGCAAACACATTCTTCAGGCAACTAAATAGACCATCGTATATGTGGATGTCACTGTAAGGCTAAAATAGAAATCAAACAGGGTATATAATGTGAAGGAAATGGTGAAGAAATGCCATTCTCTCTGCAGAAACAAGGGAAGAGTCTGTGACACAGACCATGAACTGCTAATATCAAAAATGAAAGCTGAAGAAGTATATTAAGTCAATCATATTGCCAAAATTCAATCTAAACAATATCCCTGTAGAATTTTAAAACCATATAAAGAACAAACTTGCATTACTAGATTTGCTCAATTATGAACCAGAAAAATGGTGAGCTGAAACCAGGGACATTATTAGGATAGAATACAAAAAGTCATACTCTGTAGCTAAAAAAGGAAGAAAGGTGTCATTGGATGACGGATGATACTCTTCAAACAATTAAGGACAAACAAGAAGTAAAAATAAAGGGTGATAAAAATAGGGTGAGTTCAGTGATTTATGCGTAGTGATAAAGAGAACTACTATAATAATCAGTGCAATGGCATAGAAAAAGACAACCAAAATAGAATAGTAGACCTCTTCCACACATCCAAGAAATCAAAGAGAAATGTAAGGATATTATATGGTCATCAGAATAATGTATTATATCATCAGGGCAAAATAAAAATTTGAGGGAGGCAGTGCACTGAGAAACTACAACTGAGATGAAAGAATGTCAAATTCCTTCAAAGTAGAACCTTGTGATGAAGCACCTACAAATTTAGAAAGCAGTGAAGCCTGAACTCTCACTAGAAACCAAAATGACTAAACTGAGATTTTTTTTGTATTTTGGACATATGATTACATCATTTCGTGGAAAAGACATTAATGACTGCTAAAACTGAAGGCAGTAAAAAAAGAAGGAAGTCCACATAGCAGATGAATTGACTCAGTCAAGGAAGCCATGGCACTGAGTTTGCAAGAAATGAATAGGGCTGTTGATAACTGTTGGGTGATGGAAGTCTCTCATTCATAGAGTTGCCATAAACTAAAGCTGCTTTAACAGCAAATAACCACAATAGCAACAGCAACAACAAAATCACTTTACTGATGACTCTTTTTCACCTCATTGCCAGATTTACTGGTAATTAGGATACATTGCTGATTTGATTTGGATTCTTATAATAGCTCTCAAAAGTTTTTGTTGTAGTGAAAACTGGGGATTGGAATACATGGCTCTTGCGGTCTCATCCAACTATGATTCTATGGTGTTTGCTATGTATTTAACTTTACTGTCCTGTCTTCTTAAACACATTTTTGTCTTTTATTGAGGACAGTGGGATTGTGACATTTGAAGAGAGTATATTTACAAACAGGGAGCATAGCAAGTGAGTGATTTCTTGTGCAATTCTGTATCAGACTCAATAGCAAATAAGCAACCATGTAAAACAAGATAGTTATTTAGTCAAGGGAATCTGCTCTGACAGCATCATAAACTAGAAGACAGAAGCTGCAGTCATTTAAAGTATCAACAGAATCTTAATATCCCAAAGACATCATTTTTATACACGAATGCTTTCCTCTGACCCATCCACATAATAAATAAAGAAGCACATTCTCCATCTATTTATTTTGTCCCCTTATGATTAAATAAGGTGGCCATGTCATTTTTTCACCCTCTGGCAAGTCTCTCTCTGGTGCCTTTCAAGCTGAAGACCAGATGGAGGATCTCATAGAATCACCTTTCTTTTTCTACACAGAGACTGAACGATGAGGAAAGCTGCCTTTATTGTACCTGGTTATAATTTAGCTATTATGAAATATCTACAAAGAGTGGAAGGAACTCCTGCTCCCTTTTTAATACTGGAGATAGCTTCTGTATTTTCACTCAAGGCAGTAGCCTAGATCTCTCAGTGCCAACACTCTTTATCAGGCTAAGCTTGAGACTTTTACTCTTGCTAGGTTCAGGGTGTGAATGTTTAAAAGTAGCTTGGAGGGAGAGATAGGATGATCACTTTTGTACTGCCCAAAAATGGGGGGAGGGTGGCATAACCAAACACACACACCTGAACAAGATATAAAAATTTGTCTATGCTAATTTATACAGATCTGTACAGTGAGATATAATAGTTGTGTGCCTTTGAATCTTTTCCATCTTAAGGCAACCATAAGGCAAACCTATCACAGGGTTTTGGGGGCTGAGAATATGTGACTTACCCTAGGTCACTTGCAGTTTCCATAGTCAAGTAGGGAATTGAACCCTGATCTCCAGATTTGAAGTCCAATGCTCAAACCACTACACCACAGTGAGTCTCTGAGACATAATTACTATAATTTAATTAAAATATGTCTCACTGTAGGGGAGAAGACTGACTGGTTGTCTCAGAGAGTGACAGGCAATGTCATCATTCTGCCTCTTTATCTTTAAACTGGACTTGTTCTAGATACCCCTTCCAGTAGAGGACTGTTCTCTGTAAAATAAGACACATGTCCTTCAAAAAGCATAGATCAAGAGTGAGAATAAACCAGAAATCCAAGGTGTGTGTAAACATGGAGAACCTCTCTCTGAAAAGAACCTCTTGTTTAGTAGGGGACAACCATTCTCCAAAATTTTTATGTTGCATTATATAATGCTATGTTATTTGTTGTTATTTGCCATCAAGTCAAGGTGATCCTATGAATGAGTGACCTCCAAGAACCACAGTCATCAACAGCCCTACTCTGATCTAACTAACTCCAAACAATGTCTTCCTTGAGTAAATCAATCTACATGTAACACAGTCTTCCTCTCTTCCTACTGCCTTCCACTTTACTGAGTATTACTGTCTTCCAATGAGTCTTGCTATCTCATGATGTGTTCAAACAGGGTTATAAAGGTCTATATGGGTTAGGTCCAACCTGTCTGAGGGACTGTATCTTCCTGTATGAACCTCCCCAGACTCTAAGATCTTTGAGGGAGGCTCTTTCTTCAGACCCACCATCTTCACAGTCACATCTGGTGAGAATACAGGAGTGGACCTTCTCCTAGGTTGTTCCCACGCTTTAGAACTCCCTCCCTAGGGAAGCTAGGAGGGCTCCCTCTTTGCTGTACTCCCCTTAACAAATGAAAATGTTCCTATTCTGATAGTGGGATATTTTATTCACTTCTGCCTTTTCTTTTTTAAATTGTTCTTTTCAGTGATGCAGATTCAAGTCAGTTGACTCATACTCAAGTTGGACTCGAGTCATTTCAATTACTTGACTTGGACACGTGGCTCCACTCCTGATTATGATTGTTGGCTATTGATGAATTGATGAATTGTTATTTTAGAGAACTAATAAGAATGTCGGTTAGTTCAGTATTGGTATTTTATTGATCGTATTTTGTCTTATTGTATCATTTTACTGATGTAAAATCAGTAAAGGATCGAGGCAGGAAATATAAATATAAATAAACTTTATTGTTGTTATTATTATTATTATTATTATTATTATTATTATTATTAAATGATGCACTGACTCAACTCGTGACTTCTATAATTTTGATGACCGAAGTGCTAGCCTAACTTGATCCAGAAACATTACGGAATGTAAAATGGTTTTCTTCCTTTGAACAGCACTTCCATCTCACTACTTTTTGCCTACTGATCACATTACAAAAGGGTTACTTTACCCCCAAGCCCATTACCATGTTTCTTGTGCCTATCTGAGAATTACACCCCATGCTATAGGGGTGAGTCTTGTCTGCTGTTCTTAGGAGAAGCTTTAGACAGCCCTTCTGATATGCAACAGGGATGGGCTGTCATTGGAGCCCTGGTGGCGCAGTGGTTAAATGCCTGTACTGCAGCCATTCACTCAAAACCACAAGGTTGCGAGTTCAAGACCAGCAAAAGGGCCCAAGCTCAACTCAGGCTTGCATCCTTCCAAGGTCGCTAAAATGAGTACCCAGACTGTTGGGGGCAAATTAGCTTACTTGCTAATTAGCTTACTTGCTGTTCACCGCTATGATCTTTGGAATAGCGGTATATAAATAAAACAAATTATTGTTGTTGTTGTTATTATTATTATTATTATTATTATTATTATTATTATGCTATAGTTAAGAGGGTAGTTTTGGGGGGTCTTTAACATGCTTAGGACTAACTATTCATATCCTTAAAGCTCCTGAAGTTCCACCCCAAAAACCTGCACGGAAGCTGGTCCATGAGGAAGTTATAGAAAGAAAAGGTACAAAATGTCATAATTTCCTCTCTTTACAAATATGTACTGTATGCGTGCCATTGCTATGAAAGATTAACAGTTGTTTCTGTACATGCATGTCCAGCCATGTTTATTCTGTGCTGTGCCCAGTGGCCACACTTTTCCCCAACCATTTCTGCTCTGACGTTAGGAATGAAACAGGCCGCCCATTTGCGCCACCATCTGGGCAGCTTCAGAGCATGCTGTTTTGACACCGCATGCTCAGAAGCCAGCTTCCAGCTACCAACACATGAGCCAGCTTCTGGGAGCTTTGGCAGTGAGGCGTTTACATACTGCACACGACCAGAGAACAATAAAGCCAGCTTTCATCTGCAGCAGGGCAGGAAAAGCCAGCTTTTTGCCAGTGTAATGAGACAGATTGGAGCCATGGTGTGAAGTTGCCGTCTTCATCTTTGGAAGGAGTGGCTTCAAGACGACCCTCCAGGGTGGTCTGTTTTGCTCCTTAGTCTCACTAAAAATTAGCAGGGGCATGATGCTCATCCATGCAGGGACAGTGAATTATGCAGTAGACATCACCAGATTCCTATGCACTTAAGAAAATTACGTCCTCTTACACTTACCTTGGGCATGAAAATCATTATCAATATGCTATGCAACTCATAAACACAGGACAGTAGAACACTGAAAAAAACAAAAGGCTTATGAAGCAAAATGTTTCAGTATATAGTAAGCTATTAGAACGACTCGTGAAGTCCACCTTCCCTTTAGAGTTCCTATGTTTTCAAGTAGGGTGATGAGCAACATGTGTTTGTTAAGCCCTATGAAGACTCAGTGGACACTGAATCTAGAAAGTTAAGAATTGTGTTGATGGAATTCCTTCCTGAATTATCTTTTAAATATTTTCATTCTTCTAAAAAGTAAATGAAAATTAAATATAACATCTTGTGTGTGTTCATAACTGTATCTGTATTGTCCACTAGTCTTATTTTCTTGGTGGTTCTTTGAAAATACTGTAGCATGTATTTTGTTTCTTCTTGGAAGATTAACACTGAAAGATGTTTTCAGGCCATTTATACTTTCTTTTTATTTATTTTTTAATATTTTTATTAGGCCATTTACCCTTTCTGGCCTCAAATATTTTTCTGCATAATGATTTTTATTTCACATCCTGATACTAGTCTTTAGTACACTGTATGTAATATGTGTGTGTCCAAACCTCACAAGAGGTTTCATTATTTACAGATTTTTTTAAAATTTAAAAGTACTGAAGTGAATTCTTGCCTTTAAAGTTCCAACAGAACAAAAATGGACTATTTCAGAAGAAAAGGTATCCGTTTCATACCAGAGGGAAGAAGAATATACATATTCAGGTAGCTACTAATATCTTTCACTTCTCTTCTCAACTTGCCATCTAGTCTTGTGTGAAAATTGTGCCTATTGAATATATTTGTCTTGATTCATTGGTATTTTGTGGATACAATACTGTGCTACAGGGAACTCTCCAGGCAGAGCAGTTAACTCTTTTTTTTTACTGGCACGTAAATCAAACACTCATAAGCATTCTTCAGCATGCAAGAATGGAGGCAACTGAACTCATGCACATAAGCATAAGTACAGCTCATGACTGAGGCAGTACTGTAGTAGGGATTGGGTTGCCAATACATTTATTTGTCATTGTTTTATGTTTGTCGTTCTTGTGTGCCTTGGAGTCTTTTCTGATTTAAGATCACCTGAAAACAATCCTATTATGGGGCTTTCTTGGCAAAATTTGTTCAGAGATGAGTTTGCCTTTGCTTTCCTCTGAGGCTGAGAGAGTGTGACTTGCCCAGGATCCCCCAGTGGGTTTCCATGATTGAGTGGGGATTTGAACCCTGGTCTCCAAAGGAATAGTCCAATGTCCAAACCACCACACCCTGCTGGCTCTCATTATTTTATGTACCACTTCAGTACAGTTGGCCCTCCATATCCATGGATTATGCATCCACAGATTGAACTATCCATAGCTTGAAAATATTTTTTTCAGTTCCCCAAATCAAACATTTATTGTGCCATTTTATACAAGGGATGCCATTTTACTATGCCATTGTATACAATGGGATTAATCACTAGAGAATCCACATATTTTGGTATCCAAGGGCTACTGTCCTGGAACCCAACAGATATCAATAGCCCACTGTATAATCTAAAATGGAGCACCAGTTCAACTTAAAATATTTCAATTCTATTTATAGAACCTGAGGAGTATGAAGAGGACAGCGTTTATGTGGAATATCCAGCTGAAGGTAGGTTATTATAGTCTTATTCTGTATCAGTTTTATCCTATTAGTATATGTAAATTCATCTAAATCTTAATTGCAGTAAGCTTGATTGGTGTAGGGGTGTTTTGTACACCCTTGCTGATCCTTCCCCAAGTTTCTGAAAAACTTGTACGGTTTAGATCATCAATAAATATATGGAATACTGAAAGTTAGGATTGTACCTATTTTTCTTGTTTCTAATCTTGCCTTTTTCAGAGAACGAGATTTTATAAATAGAACATAAGCACATGTAAATTGTACACACAAAACCTCTCTGTGGAAAGTGGGCACTTGGAGACTGGGAATGAGGACAGCAGGAGGGATTCTGGCTCCTACTCTTCTACATTTTCATTAGACATCTAAATAGATTTGTGTGTTACATTCCAATGTTATGTAGAATAAATACAAATTTTCAATCACACAATTCTCTTTTAAAGAACCTGATGAATATGATGAAGAAAGGTTCCATGTGGAAGTTCCTGAAATTAAACCACCTAAAGGTAGCATTTTCCATTCAGTTTGCACTCTCTCTCTCTCTCTCTCTCTATATATATATATATATATGTGTGTATATATATATATACACACATATATATAATATGTGAGTTCACCTAAACTTCTTATTAACAGAAATCGTAGTCGCTGTAATTATTTTGAATCCTTGTTCCCCTATCCCTGGTTTTCTGAGTGTTTATGTTTAAATCTCTTAATAAATTAGCAAACACCCTATGAATTTCAACATGTAGCATTAGAGTAGTATGAGAAATACTCTTAGTAATCACTGTTATCTGATAAATCCAAACTTAATATCTTTAAAGTTCCTGAGGTCCGTAAAAGAGCAGAAGAAAAAGTTCCGGTTTCTGTTCCCAAGAAAGAAGCTAAAGGTGAGTATGTTATACAAAATAATAAGTTTACTTCAAACTTGTTTCTTTTTTTGGTAGCATATTTTTCCAGGTAATTACAGGGCCACCCCAAATGGTTTATTACTAAATTTTAAATATTAATAGCATACTTGACACCATGGGCTAATATTTAATAAATATAATTTCCTTGTTAGATACAAGGGCTTACCCCCGACACATCTGAAGGGGTTCATATTGTGGTGAGTCTTTTTGGCCACCCACTGATGCTCCAGGCAATGCCAAGCAACTGCCTGGAGTCAGCCTGCAAGGAAGTATCATGAAAGATGGCAAGTCCCATGAGACTTGGAGTGAGATTTGGGCAGGCTTAAAAGGGCTTGGCTGGTGACCACTGTTGGCCAAACCTTCACATAAGCAGGCCATGTGGCATTAAGTATTTTTTTCTTTCTGGGCCCTTCTGCACAATCTGGTGCTTCTTCTTCTCTTGGTGCAAAAGGGGGATTTTAATTGAAGTTGATTTATTGTCTGTGTTATGAATTACTTTAAGCCATTAGGACTTTGATAAACTTTTATACCTGTGTATCTTTATAGTTCCAGAAGAGCCAAAGAAACCAGTTCCAGAAAAGAAAAAACCTGCCCCTCCTCCCAAAGTAGAGGCTCCACCAGCTAAAGGTATATCAGTTGTTATAAGAAAAGCATCTTGCTTAATCTTAATTCTTTTGCATTCCCCAGATATGTATCCATCCATATGTTACTTAGGTAACTTTATTGTCTTCTGCAAACAAAGACTGCTATATCTTCTGTTGGTTAGTCCCAACTACAGTAGATCCATTCAATCAGTTGTTGACTGGTGAGTAGGTAAATCCTATTGATTCAATGGATCTACTCTAGTCATTACTAATAACAGGATTTAGGCCAAAATGTGTATGTGGGAGACACGTATGTGTAGACACATGTACTGTACACTAAACAATAGAGCAAATAATAATTGGCTACATTTTACTTTGTAACACAACTAACACTGTTTTCTATGTGTATGATATTGTGATTATTATGTCTGCATACTTTGTAAAGCATTTACTAATCAAGACACATTATTACAGAAATGCATATGTCTGTAGGATGCTTGTATGTTGCAGCCATGTTTTTGGCTGCAGCATAAAACTTTACCCTGGCTTTTTCTGTTGACACAGACAATTTATTATGATGCTTTCATCTGTTATTTATCTTGCATCTTAACTTTTCTGTGCTTTCTTTGGAATCTTTGGATTCTGAATCCCAAATAAGATTTCCAAATACTAAAACACCTTTTTTAACAATAATAAAGTGCCAGAAGTACCTAAGAAACCTGTTCCAGAAGAAAGAAAACCTGCTGCAGTTCCCAAGAAAGAGGCAGCACCACCAGCTAAAGGTACTTATCTAACAATGAGAGTTCCCAATATCTTCTGTGTGTTGTCTTACTATGTTATCATATTTATGAGTTACCATAAGTGTATATGTGTCTTTCTCTATCGAGCTACCAGAGCTAGGATGGAAATTTCTATTTTTATGTGGATGTGAGAACTGGTAACTGCTGGGAATGTTATCCAGAGCAGCTTCTAGAAGCTGGGCCGGGCCATTTCTTTGCAAACAACTGTAATCTCTTCCTCCATGTCTCTGTGTAATCACTAACAACTGGGTGTTTTTGATCATCATATACCACTCCTGATGTGATTCTGAAAATCTGGTTTTAATATCTTTCAAGTGCCTGAAGTACCAAAGCCAGTCCCTGAGAAAAAAGTACCTGCCCCCATTCCTAAAAAAGTGGAACCACCAGCCAAAGGTATGATAACATAGCTGATAAGCAGCTTTCCTTCACTGTTATTTCAAATACCATTTACTGTATCTGACCTTTCTTGTGAACAAATATGAATAACTTAACAACTCCATATCTATGTTTTTATGTTGTAATTGTTGTTTCTCTATATTGTTGTTGCTAAATTAAATCTTCACAAGTCTTTGATTAAACACAATGGTCTGAAACTTTTAATAGGTGCATTAATAATGCCACCCTTGCGTTATTTCATGTATATGTTCAGCAGTTTAGCTGTGATTAAAGTGTCCAATTCCAATGTACTTTAGTGATCTCACACATTGAGAAAAGCAGATCCCACTTCACTTTGATTAATAATATTAGAAATTAATATTGTTAAACCTGATCTTTTTAAAGTTCTGGAGAGAGCAGTTCCAGAAGAGAAAGTTCCTGTCCCAAAGAAAAAAGAGGTTCCCCCAGCCAAAGGTACAAGATTAACATCTGGATATTCGGGTGGGTGGGCTGTCTTACCATTCTTTTATCCCTCTCTTTGTCATTCTTCTCAGTTTTATGTGTGTCTAGTCACACCACACTTAATTTGTGTCTTATGCAGTACATGCTTGTGGATGTTGATGATCTTGATTGTAATTATAATGATAGTTTCTACATATTCTTATATATGCTTCTTTTAAAATTATTAAAAGTACCTGAAGAAAAAGTACCCCGACTACGGAAAAGAGAAGAGGCTCCTCCAGCAAAAGGTATGCTATCTTCCTTTGAAACAAAACATAATGAGATAAAAGCCAGATCACTCATGTGTGTGATGTCCTATATGTCTTTTTAAACATTCAAATCTCTTCACTATAATTTAAATTTTAATTTAAGTACTTTTGTTCTTACGCTTGTCTCTTTGGAAATTCTAAAAATGAATGATCTCTTTAAAGTGCCTGAAGTACCAAAGAAAGTTATCTCAGAAGAAAAAGTAGCTGTTGCCGTTCCCAAAAAAGTGGAAGCTCCTCCTACCAGAGGTATGTTCTTGTTCATTCTTTCTTTATTCCTTGGACACTGCTTCAATAATTCTATTGTCTAAAGGAGCTTCTTCTTTTCTCTTTTATGTTGATCATAATTTCTGTGTTTTGCATGGTGTCATAATACTAACAATTCAAGATATCCTTGTGTTGTCAGGGTGGGGGCAGAGTTTGTTATGTTTCTGTTTTGTGATACTATATTAGCTTTTTTAAAAACACGTTGCTTGTTAAAGAGAATACACAGTTTACTTGTCATTCTTGTGTGTTTTGATTGCATCAATTCTTAGATAAATATCTTCAAAGAACCAGTCTTAATCGTCAGTCAGTAGCGATGGAAAGAATATTTTTTTAATGGTCTAAAAATGTGTCTGACAAGAATCTTCACAGTTTGAGACGTATTTTGCACAAGAGTCACATGTGGTTGTTTTGAACAGAAAACAGTATTTTCTGTGCTGAATGCAGCTTAATGTTTTTGCATAGAAATATTGTTTTCTGCTCAGAAAATGCAGTTTCCTGCACACACACACACACACAAAATATTTTCTTTGCAAAACAATCACATGTGAATTTTGCACACGGTCCCAAATTGTACAAGTCCCAAATTATAGATAGCCTTTGAAAACTATGGTTTGTGAAGACTTTCTTGCAGTGGGAAGAAATTTAGAGAAGAATTACATCCCTGTTAGTCAGGAATGTTACCTATTTCAGTTAAAATTTCACATATTTAATGTCTTTCAAAGTGCCCGAGGTGCCAAAGAGAGCTGTTTTAGAAGAGAAAGTATTTGTTTCAGAAGAAAAAGTATCTGTTTCCATTTCTAAAAGAGCAGAAGCTCCTCCTGAAGGTATCTTGAAAGTAATTGCAGTTGTGAGAGACTTAACCATTTTGAGGATCTTTTGGTTGTCATTAAACAAATGTCTGCTTGTTTTGCTCATCACATCTTCCTGTTAACACAGATAGTTAAAATACTGTGTTTGTGTTTGTACGTATTGAAACAATTATACACGCTAGAGCATTTTGCACCCAGGAAGTATTCCCAGAGAAAGTATATTTTCTCAAGTCCTGTACCATGACCAAGATGATACAGGATAGGTTCATATGCCAGTTTAAGGCATGGGCAGTACTTGCATTCTCTCAAAACTTGTGGAAGTATTACTAGAAGACATTTTACAGTATTGGAATAAACAATGGAGAAAGGTAATTCAAACTATGGGCCCCAACAGATGGGCCAAAATAAAGCTGCTTTGGGTTACTTTGGAGGTATGCTATTTACATGATGCATGCATCCTAAGAGGCCAGAAGCCATGCCAAAGCCATGCCAAAGCCATGCTTTAGTCTTAAGGACTGGAGCACAACTTTGGCGCAGCTTCTGGCCTCTTAAGATGTGTGTGTCATTTAAACAGCATACTTCCAAAGTGACCCGAAGCAGCTTTATTTTGACCTGTCTGTTCAGGCCCTATATGTGCAAATTCTGGATGAGTTTGTGTAAATGGAGGAAATTTTTGAATCTGTAATCCAGAATGGGGTTTCTTCTAGTGGTTCTAATCCATTATTTTTGTCTCTTCTTATACAATATGCAAATAAATCAACATGATCTAAACCTACAGGGCATTTATAATATACAAAGGCCTTCTTGCATTAATGCTGCATCCGAATATCTGAAAGGAGCACTGTCTATTATAAAGACATAATAATAACACATGATCTCACACATTAGGAGAAAGTCTTAGCAGACCAGATATACCTTTATAATGCTTAATTTTGACTTAGTTACTTTGCTGTTGGTTTGTACCTGCAGTGGGAAAGTTCTGACATTCTTAAAATTCAAACTGATACCAAGCATTTGATTGTGTGTGTGTATTTTTGTGTTTAAGATCCAGTTAATGTCCTTCGTGTGCATGTCTGTAACAACTAAACTGACAAGAATGGTTACATAGCACCCCTTAATAGCAGTGTTAAGAAAATAACCTCCTCTTTAAAATATCGACAGTGACAAAATGGACTGAAGAAGTGGAGGAAGAACAGGTGGAGGAAGAAGAAGGAGAGGAGATTTCTTATGAAAGAGAGGAAGAGATTTCCTATGAAAGAGAGGAGGAAATTTCTTACGAGAGAGAGGAAATTTCTTATGAGAGGGAGGAAGAGATCTCAGAAGTGTCAGGTATGCCACAATTCAAAGGACAACTAATGTCAATGCTGGTGGAACAGACATAATGTTGATGCCGTTTTGAAATTAAATACTTTTTATGGTGCTCATAATGATTGGTCCCATTTAGAAATGTGTAGATTAATCTGAATACAAGGTTAATGAGTAAATTTTAGACTAAGAGCATTGTCTTTCTATTTTTAAGCTTCTAAATCACGTTAACACTGGTTTAGTAAAGGGCTGAATAGCACTGTTTCAACAAAATCAACACAGGACTGGGGCTGCTGACCCCTTGATATTTGTGTATATAATGTATCCGCAGAGAAGACTTTATGTGAACAACTGTACACAGGAAACTGTTTACGTTATCTGGATGTCTTCCAAACCAAGGAACTGTGTTCAGATATATAGCTGTAAGTTCCTCCTAGAGAGATCTCACTGTACATACAGATATCAGAAGACAGGGCATGCCAGTATGGTCCTTCTCCTCATCCACATATTGATTCAAAATTCCACCACTTATTTTGAGCAGGGCTTAAGCCTTTCCTGCTGTAACTCCATTGCTGTTAATCTCTTCCTTTTACTATTCTGTAGTTCAAATGAGAGGGTCACTATAAGTTAGAAATGACTTGAAGGCACACAATAATAACACTCATATATTAGCCACATACCTTTAAATAAAGCAGAAGTACATGGAATGTAACTTATTTTGAAAACATTGCCTCAAAAGCAATAAAGCCACATGGCATGATCTAATAGGGCATGTAATGGGGGGCTTTCAAAATTAGCGCTTTATAAATAAAGGTTAATAATAATAATAATAATAATAATAATAATTTCTTTAAATAAATGTATGAGATAAAACTCATGACATAATCTTTTCAAGGGGGATTTAGACCATCTTTGCTGAAATTACTACTTTCTTCGGAGGGAAGTAATTCCATTCCAATAGATATCATGTTCTATTATATAGGGAAAAGAAAGAAAAAAAAGTACATAAATAAATAAACAAGTCATTTATATGAACCAAGCATATACAGGCTGTTGTCAGGGGCCTAGTTCAGAAGTTTTGGCAGGCATATGTCTTTTCTATAGCCAATAGAGAATAGTCTCCTGCATTTAGTGGGCATAGTGCCAGTTCTTAGTAGAGAATGCATCTGCCAACATAAATAGAAAACAATGGCAGACCCAAGGAAGGAGTGTGATTCTCTTACTGAAAATTCATAGCATTTAGTGGTGGTGATGGTGGTGACGTGTGTGTGTGTGTGTGTGAGAGAGAGAGAGAGAGAGAGAGAGAACTTTATCAATGTTCTTATGCCAACATTCAGGCAGGACAATCTTAATCCTACCTTTACTTTGACAGAGGAGGCCTACTACGCTGAGGAGATAGTACATGTTACTGTTCCCGAGGAAGTGCCACTAGGTAATGATATTCCAGTAACTCTCACCATAAAAGTATAAATTCTTCAGTATAGAAGTTTGATAACTGTTTGCCTCATATACTTTTTTGTTGTAGTAGTTGGAATATTGCATGCTTCTTTCTTTCTTTCTTTTTCTTTCTTTCCAACTAATATCTAAGTCTCTTTTGTTTGGCTACATTTTAAAGATATACTATCGTATTTTGAACTGAGTCCAATTAATGTTGAAATATCTTTACCAACCATGGCCTGGATCCACTGTTTTTTTCATGCCAGCAGAAGCTTTGCCTCTCCTCAGAATGTCATTGCCAGCGGAAAACAGAGGGGATTAGATATCCTTCCTTACTGATTTACTGTTCTATCAGGAATCCCCAATGTCATCACCCAGATGGTTCTGGAAGGTTCATCAATCCTCCAAAACACAAATTATTCGGAGAACATCAAGGATTGCAATGGGAGGGGGGCACAAAAGATTATCTCTTTCCCTGTTCTATCAGTGGAAACGCTCCTCTGAATGAGAAGCTGTCTGTGGAATAGCAATCCTGGATCCAACCCAAGGGCTCATCTTGATTTTTTTTTTAAACCACCGCCTGTGTCTTTTTATTCAGCAGTACAGATTAATGTAGGGCTTATTGCATCTGTGTATCTTTATTTTTAAATATGTTTCTTCATTGGGCATTTGTGACATTGGGTCACACAAAAACAAAAATATTGATCCTAAAATATTCTCTCTAAAGTCCCAGAGGTTCGGAAGAGACCTGAACCAGAAAAGAAAGTACCAGTTCCTGTTCCCAAGAAAGTGGAAGCTCCTCCAGCTAGAGGTATACATATAAACAGCTTCTTGATGAATTTTAAATGTGAATTGTACATTTAAGATTGAACATCTTATTTGTCTTTTTAAACCGGTGTGTGTTTTAACTGATGTCTTTTAACTGATGTTGGTCTGTTGATTGTTGTTGTTCCCCACCTCGGTCCATGGGGAGAGGCGAGTAAGAAATTATATTATTATTATTATTATTATTATTATTATTATTATTAATTTGTTGTTGTTGTTGTTGTTGTTCCATCATCTTATCTTGGGGGGAGTGGGTGATATAGACGACTTTAATCTCTTTTGCATTAAGCATCTAACAACCTCCTTGGGTGTTTCTTTAATGAAATATGTGTGTGTCTGCTTCTCAATATGTTCTTTCCTAATGGTATTAAAGTCATTATTATAAAATTATATAATATTTTAGGTTCCCCTAAAATTTAACCTAATACTTGAATAGACATTAAACTCTTTTTGAATTACATGTGCCTTTCTCTAAGCAATTTAGTTGTTTGTTTGTTTAATGACTGTGTGTGTATGTAGGTCTTAATGGTATTAAAATAATACCAAAATGATACAATTATATAATATTTTAAAGTGCCCAAGAAACCTCCTGCTGAAGAACGGATACTACCTAAAGTAAAAGAACCCCCACCAACTAAAGGTAAATTAAACAAAACAAGTCTTCTCTGTAATGTATTTTGTCTACATATTGATATCTATTCTCTGTGGGTCAGTTTCACTTGGGATATATTTGTGTTCCATGAACAGTAATATCTTGTGGGATTGTCACCATGTTTTGGGTCTTCTTTCACTTTTCTGTCAATGTTGTCAATTCTTCAGACTTTTGCTGTTCCCTATGTATTTTACATATAATAAAAAAATCCATCAGTATTTCTTTAAAAGAACGAAATCTGTTTCTACCCATTGGAACTGCAAACCATGTCTCTACTTTTTTCTTAAAAGTAACTGAAGTCCACAAGAAAAAAGTAATCACTGAAGAAAAAGTATCTGTCACTAAAAAGGAGGAGGCTCCACCAAAAAGAGGTACATCTAGTTATTAAATCTCTGGAAGAAATATTCTGAGAATTAAATAACTGTACAGAAAGTTCAATAAACCATCCCTTTCCCTGACATGGTGAACCACTTTTGACCTTGGGAGCACTTATAAAAAGCAGTTTCTGGAATTGTGTTGGGGTGGGGTAGACAAATAAATTGGTCTAATTATGTTAAATACTCTTTGCTCCCCAATGTTGTTGGTCCCCGATGTCTTCATATCTGTAATCCTTTGTTGTAACTGGATTATGTTTGTCACAAGTTGAATAATTCCAATTCTCTGATACATAATATCATTAAATTAAAGTGCCAGCTGTACCCAAGAAAGTTGTACCAGAGGAGAAGGTCCATGTTCCAGTTCCTAAAAAAGAGATGGCACCACCAGCTAAAGGTACATTAGCTTTCTCTTAGTGTACAAAAAAAGTCTGCATAAATCAAGAACAGGCAACTGATAAAGTGGTGAAGAGGCATCTTTGGGGGGACAGGATTAAGCTTTTGCAGAGATGTTCTTAACCACCTGTTTTAAAAAGGAGAATCTTACATATGTTTCTACACCAGCTAGTTTTAACCTTGAAATGCTTTGCACTATTTACCTCTTTTTTCTGGTGCAAACTTTAATCAGCAGCTTAATCAAATAAAGCTTTATTTGATGAGGTCCAATTGTAAAAGTCATTTTTAATGTCTTCAATGTGTGTTAAGGGCACTCTTGTTTAATTCTGGAGTTCTTTTGTAATTTGTCTGTCTCTATAACAATGCATTACTCAGTTTTAAAAATGTTTAATTTCAGTAGCCACTTTGGTTTCCCACTTACAGCAGCTGCCCTATGCTCATCTGCAACAGCTCATTGCAATGTGTCAGTTTATCAGTTTCTTAATCCGTAATGTCTTTTTCGATATTATTTATTATTTACGTCAATTTGTCATTTTCTTTTCCTCTTATGAGTCTTTTGTTTTCTGTTTGTTACATTTCTCTGTGGCTGATGGGAAAAACTGCACTTGAATACAAACAATCTTCTCTTAATTTTGTACTACTTATATAATTATAATCTTTTATTTGATTTGGTTTGTGGTGTGCAAAATCTTGATTTTATAGATATTATTTCTATTTAAAATCTATATTGTATGTTTTATATGTTGGTTAAATTATAGACAAGGAGAACTAATTTTGTTCGTAGAATTAATTCATGAATGATATAAGTGTAATGTGGAGTCTGTAGTTTATGCTAAATGTGTATGTTTCATATGCTGTTGCCATGTTGTTCTCTTTTATTGGAACAATTGTCTTAATTGTGCCTTAGTTTATGATTTTTGTCCATAAGTGTCTTGCATAACTATCAGCACCAACACTTCACAGAGAACAGTTCAAAATCACAGTATGATTTTCTTATAATTACTATCTTTCAAGTGCCAGAAGTTCCAAAGACAGTTGTGTCTGAAGAAAAAATATCTATATCTGTCCCCAAAAGAAAACCAGCTCCTCCAGAAAAAGGTACTTACATTTTGAATGACACTTCCCTATAGATAATTTAATGTGCCAAAACTCTACCTATTAGTTCTCATATTCAAGACTGGAACCTATCTTTCTCATCAAATATATTTGAGGAGATAGCACTGTAGACACCTCTCTTCATTCTATCTATTTTAATGCTGCAGACAAGTATGTAGACTCTAGTACTTGGTGTAACAGTTTGATTGGTCTGATAAGACTTCTCACTGTGTGCCACAAATAATGTTCCCTAGACTATATATTAAACGTAAATACTCTGTTTTTAACAACAGCAGTGAAAGAGCATTGGGGATACGCAGAGGAAGTGTCTGTCACTCTTCATGCAGAGGAGGACGTTTCATATACAGGTATGAAGTCAAACGGGGGGTGGATACCCTGATCTAAGGAACAATATAGTTTAAAAACAGAGTATCGCCTCAGTTTGAGGGTTTATATGAAGTCAGTATTTATTGCTCTTATATTAGTTTTCTGAAGAAAACTAAAGCTTTGTTATTATGAGTTTTAATAAACAGTAGAACTGGTAACTCACTTATGGGTCCACAAATATAGAAAAGACTTTGCTTTCCATAGGAATTCCTGAGGATGCTACACTTGGAAAAATCAGTTAACCAAGAAAAAATGCTTTTGACCTAAAGCACAACTCCTGAATGTTTGATTTTTGTTTAAGAAACAAAGTCGATTTAACAGTATTAAGTACATAATAAGCAACAGTTCTTCCTCCTATTCTTTTTTTATTTCTATGACTCCTGCAGTTCTTGCAGCTCATAAAACTGATGGCTCCTCACTCACTTAAGATAGCAAAGTAATTCAGATGCATTGTAAGTTTTGAGGAGGCAACATTTAGAAAATATGTAGAAAAAGCTTAGAGAAATTCAACAGCTCTAACCTAGATTTGATATAGTAAGTTCTTAATGGAATCAAGAGTTCCATTACTTCTACCTATCTGACTTGTGATAGCGATTTACAATTAGAAAATATATGTCTTATGTCAAAAAATTAATGATTAGTACTCTTATTAAGTACTTTACAAAAATTCACCCTAAACGATGAGAAAATTGAGATAGTAAAAGAGTTCACATACCTTGACTCAAATATTGATCAGAATGGAGACTGTAGTCAAGAAAGACTAGGATTGGGAAGGGCAGTTATGAAAGAACTGGGCAATATCATTAAGTGTAAAGACATAACTCTTAACACTAAAGTGAGGATCGTTCAAGCCATTGTATTCCCCATCACCAAACGAGAGAGCAGGATAGTGAAGAAAGCAGGTAGGAAGAAAATTAATTCACTTGTGAAGTGTTGCTGAAGAAGAGTGCTGAGGATACTGTCTATAGCCAAGAAGACAAACAAATGGGTCCTAGAACAGATGAAGCCAAGATGACTAAATTGAGGATGTTGTAGTTTTGCCACATTATGAGGGGAAATAAATCATTAGATAAGACAATGATGCTAGGAAAAGTGAGAGACAGTAAAAAGAGAGGGAAGACCACATGCCAGATGGTTAGATTCAATCAGAGAGGACACAGGCCTGGGCCTGTAGGATCTGAACAGAGAGACTGAGAACAGAGGGGGTTGGAGATGTCTCATACACAGGGTCACCATGAAATAAAGTACTCAAGGGCAATTAACAACAGCAACTACTACTCTTATTAAAACAGAACCATTCTGTCTGGTGTATCTCTAGGTGATTTTTTTTAAAATACAGATTTTTACAAATTATTTACATACATTCAACTTCTAAAATTCCCCAACTGTTATCAAACATCTGAAAACACACACACACACACAGAATGCACCTGCAGTACACATCAGAATTGTCCTTTCTCATTCAAATGCTTTTTCATTTTGTCTGGCAACAGATATGTTTCTGCCAAGATTCTTGCTGCTTTTTGTAGTCCTTTGTATGTGTCATTACAAAACCTCTTAAATGTAAATATACTATGTCTTTAAAGTTCCTGAAGAACCTGAGAGAATTACTACAAAAGAAAGAATACCAATATCTATTACCGCAAAAGTGAAGAAACCCCCAGCTAAAGGTATATTTGATGTTGTATCAATATGTGTTCTTTATGTGCTATATGTGTGTGCTGTGTACTACTCCAGTACTTCTGAGTATTCTGTTTTGGCTTAATTCTTACATTACAGTGAATTACAGTGAACTTTTGTGAATATCTCAGCTAAGATGCTTGAAAATTCTTATTTTTAAAGTGTCAGAAGTTCATAAGGCTGTCATCAAAAAAGAAGTGGTCCATGTGGAAGTTCCCCAATATGAAGAGGAGGAGGAGGAGGCTGCACAGTATGAAGAAGAAGAAGAGGAGGTTCCACAGTATGAAGAGGAAGAAACTGTGCAATATGAAGAAGAAGTCACTCAATATGAAGAGAAGATTAGCCATTATGAGCAGAAAGTAACTCGCTATGAGGAAGAGGAAGAAGTTCCTGAATATGAAGAAGTTCCTGAATATGAAGAAGAGGAAGAACTCCCGCCTCCACCTCCTCCAGCTAAAGGTAAAACACAGCATTCAAGTACATGGGCAAATATGCCTCTTTACTCATATGTTAGAGACTTGTTTTCTTTTGTTTTGCATCCAATTCCTTTGATTTGTCATGAACATATTTATGATACTTCAAGTGATGTGTGATTTGAGAAGCATGTTGCAATTACATATATCTGTAGTGAAAACAGTGAATATTTCAAAGGATTTGGAAGGTTCCAAAAGCATTTCATCTTGGGGGGGGGATCCTTCTCATTCCTGTTCTTTGGCTCCATACAAACAAGTGTCAGTTGAACAAACCATCTAATTAACAAGTCAGCTCCTTTTGAAAAATATGGCAGTACAATCCTCTCTATATGTGTGTTCAAATGTTAACCACATTGAATTAAATGAGATTTTTCTGGATATATGTATGTTTTATGGAGTTTATCACATGAGGAAGAAAGCAGAAGTTCAACTGGATATTAGCTCCTTTTTGTTTGCCTTACCACATGAAGTTATAGTCCTTCGGTTCTCTTCTCATAGGAGATAGTTGTAAAAGCAAGTCTTTTTTTTCTAGCGGGAAAAATCTCTTCCACAAAAGACTAACTTTTATGTCCATTTCCCATGGGAAGAGAACTGAAGAATTATGAGGTCATATGGTAGAAAGGCACTACTATCTAGCTGAACTTCTGCTTTCTTTCCTTGTGCGATAAGCTCCTAAGATTAAAATCAGATAAAATTAATCTTGCATAGCACAATCCTGAGCTCAGCAGTAGCAAAAGAGAATGGAATCAGGAATTAGATGACTAGTGTGAGATGATAGACCTCCTTCCTCCATCATTGTCAACCAATCCTCTCCATGGATCACGGCAGCAGTAACCGTGCATAGCATCCTAAGAACAAGTGTACATGTACACTTATGCACATGTACACATACACATTGTTTCAGGATTATTGTAGCTAAAACCTTAACTAAAAGCTGCTACATGCTAGCAACAAAATTATTTGAAAATACTATTGATTAAAAATATCATTTGAATCATATTTCCCCTTCCTATATCCTCCCATCCATCTCCTTGACCTACATCTCCTCAGAGGCATAGAAAAACACAAAGTTGGGAATGGAAAGCTGATATGCAGATTGCAGGCATGTGTTCTGGGCTCCACTCCCTGCTGGATCTGCAGAACTGGCAGCCACCACTGCCATCCACATCAGCTTCTTCCCTGCAGGAGGGAGAAAGGATTCTCTGCACTGCTGTCTCACAAGATTCTTTGTTGTGAAGGGAGGCTCTAGGACAACTTAGAGAGCTGCTGCAATTGCCATCAGATTTTGTGATGACTGTGCAACAGGAGCAAATTCAATGGCTGACACCAAATTTTGGCAATAGTACCAGGACATCCAGTGGCAGTCTGATCTTCAAAGACTTCTGGGTGATCCAATGCTAGAACATTGTCGTCTTCATCTCAGTTTCTCCTCTGTCACTTTGGGCAAAATCTACTATCATGCAAACTGGCTTCTACTCTCATAATTAGATTTCCCTCCCTTCTCATCTCCTCTTTCTCCTTTCCTCTTCATCCACCCCACAGCCTTCCATACTCACAGCCCTCCATTTCAAAAGGATTCCTGAATTAATAATAACACAATAATCTTAATTCTGTATCAGACCAAAGGCCTATCCAGATTTGTATTCTGTTATCACAGTGGCCAACTAGATGCAGGACATCAAGGCAACAAAACTTTTCCATTCAAGTTAGCCACCAATTGGTATGCAGAGCCTTAGTGCAATTCCCCCTCCCCATTGTTAAGGAGTCCCACCACTCTCACTCCTTCACATTGACTTATTCTAGGAACCAGGCCTTAGTGTTACAATACAGCTGTCTGCTGGCAGTGTATAGAACTCTTTTTTGTGTCTACATTCTTTTAAATACAACTTGCTATCTTTAAAGTGCCTGAGGTACCCAAGAAACCTGTCCCTGAGAAAAAGGCTCCTGCTGTACCTGTTCCCAAGAAAAAGGAAGTGCCTCCAGTGAAAGGTACATCATTTCTTAATTGATATTCTCAAGTACTTCCCCTCCCCGTCTTTTTCTTAAGTTTCTTGATCTAAGACCATTAGTTGAGGGGGGGGGAGAATAATCCTAGACCTGTTTCTAGTAGTGTTGTTGGTTGCCTTTCTGTTTTAATGTGATATGGATGGTGTGGTGTCTTTGCCAACAATCTCAAACTATATCTTTAAAGTGCCAGAAGTGCCAAAGAAACCCATTCCTGAAGAAAAAGTGCCAGTGCCTAAAAAGAAAGAGGTCCCACCAGCTAAAGGTAAATCAAATTGAGATTTGCCATGTGCACCTAAATCTAACAGTCCTGACTTGCTTCTGTATTGTTACATGTTACCTGTTGAGAAATATTGTTCCTCTTCTTTCAAATGTCTTTTTATGTCTGTTTCTTGTGTCTTGAGAGACTCTTCTCTGTCTTACATTGAAACGAAATGGTGTGCTCAAAATATTGTTATTTTTCCATCCAAGTGCCCAAGAAAGTGATCCCTGAAGAAAAGGTGCCTGTTCCAGTACTTAAAAAAGTGGAGGCTCCTCCTGCTAAAGGTACATCAACATCCAGATTATTCTTAGCACTGCTTGTGCATCATTGTGAGCAGTTACCCCGTTACATTAAATCAATAATAAACCAATGAATAGTAGTGATGTGAGAAACAGCTGGTCTGTACATCCCCTGACCCTATGGGGTTCAGATAAAGTAGCTTACACAGATCTGCTTTTGATTCTTTAGTTTTGTTGCATTTCAAAATGAGAAGAATAAAAACAAATTGAACATTAATGTCTTTTAAAGTGCTGAAAAAACCTGTGCCAGAAGAAAAAGTACCTGTTGCAGTTCCTAAAATACCAGAACCCCTTCCATCCAAAAGTAACTGAAATATTATTCTGCAACTATAGATTATATTTATATGTGTAACATTTATGTATAACGTGCAAATATGTGGTGAATAGCATTAGGTGCAAGATTAACCATGCTAAAAGATCAGGTACATTCAGCTTGGCATTTATGTAGATATAGACATTGTTCAGTTTTTGTCTTCTGCTGCTTTGCATTCTTTCTCTTTGTGATCTCATATATCTACAAAACCATTCTTTAATATCTTTAAAGTGCCTGAAATACCCAAGAAAGTGCCTCTTGCTGTGCCTAAAAAGCCAGAGCCTCCACCAGCAAAAGGTATACGCCCATCAAATCAGTCTTCTCTTGTATTTGTTCAAATAATTTTAAATGTGGTTCTTGTGTGTGTAAATATAGTGGTGCTTTGATTGTCAACTCTTTGTGTTGTGGTTTGTTTGTTTGTTTGTGACACTACACTGGTAAATCACTTTCTTCAAATTACATCTTTGAAGTGCCACCAAAAGAACTTGTCCCAGAGGAAAAGGTGCCTGTTTTTGTACCTGAAGAAGTGGAACCAGTACCAGCAAAAGGTACATCCACCCATAATTAAACTTCTAGTAAAGCAAAAATCTTGAATATTGCATTTTTGTATCAGAAGCAGAGTAGATTAATTATCCCCTTCTTCTAAAATCATGACAGTACCTCTTTGTTAGTCTTCTATTCATATTTCCTTTATTTTTATCCACTAGTAAAGCCCACTAAGTTCAATGGAGCTTACTCTAAGTAAGTGGGCATAAGATTGCAGACCCAATTTTAATAATAAGCCAAATCTTCCTTATTTCAAACATTATTGATCTTGTTTAATGCTTCATTTTCTCTGTATATTTGTTTAAAATTGATTTGCAGATATTTCTAAAAATTTCTAAAAATAAATAATTACAGGCAAATATCCATAGCAAAGATTTCTGCAGCTATTCCTAAAACAAGAGCTGGAACCAAGACTAAAGGGGAAACAGACAGGCAGACTTCCAGCTGCCCCTTCCAAAGGTGGATTAGGGCTGTGGCAAACAAATGCCACAGCCCCAATCCACCTTGAAGCCTGCCAAAAAAGGAGCTGCAAAGATCTGCTCCTTTTTTGGCCGGCAAAAAGCCACTTTTTCCCGCTGCATCGCAGCATGTAAATGCCATGCTGTCAGAGTACCTTGAAACCACCCACATCTGGGCAGCCATCTGACTGCCAGGCGACTTCAGGACAGCGTCATTTAAACACCTGTGCTTCAAGGTCACCCAGATGGCGGTTTAAAAGGGCCACCTGTTTGGGCCCTAAGTACAGAGGAATTTTAAGCTGCAGTCTTAGACATATTTACCCGGGAGAAATGTTTTCTTGGGGTGTGTTATAAGTCAGTAGTAGAGCACATGATTTTCTGAAGATCCTAGGTAGGGCTGGGAAAAGAACTTGGAGAACAACTGTTAGTCAATGTAGATCCAAAATGCACTGCAAAAATAATCCAGTTTGGGACTGCTTTCACTACCCTGGTTCAGTGCTGGGAATCTTGGGGATTGCAGTTTATAGTGGCAACAAAACCCTGACAGAGAAGGCTAAATGTCTCACAAAAGTACAGTTCCCAGAATTCCCTAGCATTGAGTCAGGACAGTTAAAGCGGTTTCAAACTAGATTATTTCTGTAGTGTGTTTTGGACCGTAGACAACATGGAGGCAGATGACTAATGGTTTGACTGAGTATAAGGCATTTGCCTATATTCCACTCTGTACTGTGGAATTTATTTCTAAGTTAACCATGCGCTATATGGTTTCTCTTGAACAACAGACTTGCATGTTATATGCTAAATTGCTTCTGAAACTGCATGGAGTTTCATAAATAGTTTTATCATATGGCTTGCCAGGTAGAAGGGATACTATATCCATTAAAAATGTCTCAATTTCCAATAGGTTAATGCATGAGCATAAGGAACAGTGTTTGCCTCTCCCCACTGATGTATGTAGTAGTGCTCTTTTTGAAATGGAATAAACATAAATAGTACTTAATCTGGAAAAAATATGTTTAAAGTCCCAGAAGTTTCAAAGAAAGTCCCAGAAAAGAAAATTCCTGCAGCTGTTCCCAAAAAAGTGGAGCCTCCTCCTCCGAAAGGTACATTAATTTATATAGTTCATCAGCCCTGCATTATCTTCTTTAAACTGTACTAACAACCTGAGCCTCCATGCAAATCAAAAATCTTGCTTGCTACTGCCTTCAGTGAAACTAGAATGATCATATACACAAAATATTTCACAGTTGTGTGTCATGAAATATCTTGTGTTGGTTCTGTCTATTTAATGTCTGAAAATTCCTTTGTCATTTTTATTGTGTCTACTATTTTGTCTACTGAGTTCTTGAATTGCTGCTGCTTCTTTCTTTTGATATTGTGCCAATTTCTTGCCTTTCACATGAATCTTATTGTCTTTCATGGTTGTTCTTCTTTATTAACATTGTGTGAGAAGTGTGACATGAAAAATATATTCTTAAACTACTATAACATCTTTTAAAGTGCCTGAAGTTCCTAAACCTGTTCCAGAGGAGAAAATGCCTGTTCCCAAAAAGGTGCCAGTTCCACCCAAAAAAGGTACTTCCAATCTTTAAAACAAAACATAAAAACATTAATTCATACTTTTGTAATTATTTAGATTATTCAGTTAAGTATTAAAGCATCCTAATAAATAATTCAAACTTTGTGATGTTTAGTAAAATTATTTGCAATGGATTGAGATCAGATTCTTAACATAATATAATAATATCTTTAAAGTGGCTGAAGTACCTAAACCTGTCCCAGAAGAGAAAATGCCTGTTCTCAAAAAAGTGCCAGCTCCTGCACCAAAAGGTATATATTCACCTATATAATATATGGTAACATCCATCGTGTGATTAAGCAACAATGTTATTCCATTAACTAAGAACTCAAATTAACTAAGCATCTTCTGTATGTGTGCCATGCTATATGTCTGTGCACTGGTTATAGTCTTCTTGTTTGATCAATGCTGTGCCAAAAGTTAAAGTGGTGTTATGTCTTTCAAGTACCTGAGGAGCCCAAGAAAATTATCATTGAAAAGAAAGTATCTGCTGTTCCTCCTAAAAAAGTGGAGGCACCACCTGTAAAAGGTACATCTGTTCTTATTTGTGATAATCCATTCTTCTATCATGTCTCTAGATTCTGCATTTTTGCTTTTTAGTCTGTCAAATATGTGTTGAGCAATTCATCTCATGGGTGGTTGTCCATGTTTCCATAGTATGTGTTTCTTTCTTATTCATATCTTGCAAACCATTTTAAAATGTCTACCTAGATTCTTTCTATTTGCATTCTAAAACAGCTATCTACTAGTAAAGTCATTGAGATACATAAGTTGGGGGGATAACAATATATGCCCGTTGCTAAACTATTTACTTTCCCTGAATGTCTTGAAAATATCATTTTCTCTTAATCCCCTCTAATATCTTCCAGTCTATTAGTATTAACTGGCTTTTTACTTTACTATTATAGATATTCTTGTTATTCTTATTTAGAATTTATTTATTTATTTAGAAGTTATTTAGAATAACATCTTGTACTTATTTTCATTTTGTTTTGTGTGCCTTTTTTGTACCAGCAAGTCTTTGAAATAATAAAAAATGTTAATAATATCTTTAAAGTGCCTATAGTACATAAGAAGCCCATCCCTGAAAAAAGAGTTCCTGCTCCCACTCTCGAAAAATATGTTTATGAAGAATATGAGAAGTACGAGACTTATGAAAAGACTGAAGAGTTCCTGCAGGTAGAAGAGGGTGAAGAACCTGAAGAATATGAGGAAGCACCAGAACCTGAAGTATATGAAGAAGCTCCAGAAGAACCTGAGGTATATGAGGAAGCTCCAGAAGAACCTGAAGTTGAGCAATATGAGGAAGCTCCAGAACCAGAAGAACATGAGTATTATGAAGAGGTTCGGGAGACTAAGGAGATTGAAGAATATGAAGAAGTGTATGAGGTTCCAGCTGCAATAGGTATATCAATTCTTCTTTTGTTTGTTGTCTGTTTCCCCCAGTTGAAACTCACCTCAGATCTCCTATTTCCTGGGTCTTCAAGGCTTCAGTATTTATAAGAATCCTCAGAGAAATAATTCCCATGGTGGGTGAGAATTGTTGTTAATGGAGGGATTGTAACCAAACTCACTATGATTAAAATCTTCTGGACTTGGTACAGTACTTTGGTTTCTTTGCAAATAACTAAGAATTTATTCATAAAATATTTTTAAGTGCCTGAGGTGCCTAAGATAATCATTCCTGAATAAAAAGTTCCAATTTCTGTACCTAAAAATGAAGTTCCATAAATAGTTTTTTGTTGGTTTTTCGGGCTGTGACACCGTGTTCTAGAAGAATCTTTTCCTGATGTTTCACCAGCAGCTATGGCTGGCATCTTCAGGGAGTTCCATCAATACATCCTACTAAGCCTGTTCCTTTATGTAACTTGAAAACTCAGGTGTGAAACAGACCATCCCAAAAGTTTGGGCTGGTGGTGGCCGGTTTTCCTGTGGAGGGACACCGCAACAGCCAAACTGCCCAGCGTCCCTCTGCCCCCAAAAGAACCTGGGAAAACCAAGTTCTTTTTTAGATGCCACACATACGTCACAAATGTGCCATTGGCACACTCGTGATGTAAGCAACGCGCAGCACTGTCTATATGCTGTGCATCGCTTACGTCAAGATAGCGGCCCCCATGTGGACGGGAGGCTGGCATGATGGTGGCAGCAGCACATTCTAGGGTTCTGGAGTGTGCGGTTGCCAAGCACTCCAGAACCCTAGAAATGGCCCAAGGACGGTGCTTCCTGCCCGTCCGTCCCAGGCCTCAGATAACCTTTTATAGGTGGCCATGATCATTACATTTCAGTTTTTACTAGCTCCCAAGTTCAAAGATGGAATAAGAAATAAAACAAGATCGATTTTAATAATGCACTTATTGGTGAAATAGATAGTAGCCATTATTCATAGCACTTCAGTTACAGATTAAGATATTTGACAATGCTTCCAAATAAGGCAAAAACAAAAGTGGGGAACACGTAGAAGGCCCGTCACAGCAAATAAGATATATTTTGTACATTAAATTAGTTAATATTTTCCCTCTCAGCTTATACTAGAGTCACAGTATCCAGTTGGTCTTGGATCCAAATTGGATGGTTGAGAATGCAGTATAGTACTGTATATAGCCTAATTGATCCTAATTGAGAATATAGTATATTGCCTAACTGGGTCTTTAATGTGGAAAAAAATTAGACTAAGGGGGGATACAGACAGGCAGAAAGAGGCGGCAAGACACCACCCCTTTTTCCTGCGGATCGTTGCTGCAGTGACCGTATGTCACAGCCACAATGTGCCATGAAAAAGGAGCCACGAAACATGGCTCCTTTCTCTGCTGCTGCCAAGGTGTCATTAGCGCCCTGGAGCAGCACGGTGGTGTTTCATGTGCGCTGCACCGTTTGGATGCAGCGTATGAGGCACATCATTGGCGTGAGTGCCAAAATGGTGTCTGGACAGTGTGGTAGGGCTTGGGAGCATGCGGACTCTCCGCTCTCCTGAGCCCTAAAATCAGCCCCAGGCTGGTGCTTTGTGCCAGTCTGTACCAAGCCTAAGTTAAAGTTAAATATTCATAAAAATGGAGGCTTGAATTTAAAGACCCTTCCACATACTGTGGTACTAGAAGCCACTTACACATGTACCACATGTTTGCTAATGTCCCTCTGTCTTAATCTCCCTGCAAGCATGAATCTAACCCTTGAGGTTTGAGAGATTTTTCAAAATGACTTTCCAGGAGATAGAGCTGTAGAAGATAGGATCCAAGTCACATACGTTTCAGTATGTTTGGTGACATATTTACCAATGTTCTTTATCTGGAAACCAGAGACAGATCCATTTAGTTCAGTGATTCTCAACCTTTGTACCATCAAATGTTTTCCATGAGGTGAAGTGGTGTCAAGCCACTTTGGAGGTGGGGCATTTAGATGGCACTTGCTTCCAAACCAGGCAGAAACCACATCAATACTGTACTCCAGGTCTAAAACCCAGAGCAAAAAGAACTCAGAATATTCTGACTTAGCCAGGAAAATACGCACCTTCGACTATGTACAGTATAAATATCCTGATTCCTAATGCCAAAGGAGCGGTCTATCCTAACCCTAACGCTTCATATTAACGCCCCAACACAGGTGTGCATTAAAAAAGGACAGAGTCGCCATAATCAAGTGGTCAGGGTAGCAATGCAAAAAACTGAAAGTGTGCCAACTCCAATGAATGTAATTACAACTTACACAAACCAGACAGTCCAAGAGGGGGCATGGGGTCACCCCATGGAAAACATTTGACAGTACAAAGGTTGAGAATCACTGAACTAAATGGATCTGGAGTCAAGAGGGGTGAAGGGAGCATGTAAGGGGGGAGGGCGCTCCATGATTGTGCTTTGCCAATGTTTTACTGGGGGACACCAAAGCTCTGATTCTTCAATCCTGGTGGATTGAAAGTGCAACTGTGTGGCTGTTCAAAGGGGCAACCATCCAATGGGATGGCATCTAGGCAGCAGACAGTCACCAGTGGTGTGTTTGTGGGACAGTGTACATGCATAATGGGGATAGGTCAAAAAAATTACACAGTGGCTTGGCTTGACGCCACCCTGTGCAGTTGGGTCGTGCACATTGGGCCACCTTGGGAGCTGCCGGTGTGGTCAGCAGGGTTTCAGACAGCTTTTTGGAAAAGTCACTTTTTCCTGCCTGTCTGTTCCACCCCTAGATCTACCAGCCATCATGGCTAGTGTTCAGAGATTTGGAGAGATTAATCCTAAAATATATGGAGGACAAAGGTTGAGAACCATTAGCATAGCATAGAGGGATGTTAAAAATTATTTTATCTGGGGATTGGACATGAGCTTTCATCCATACTGGCTGCTTTTAAGTTTGTGTGTCTTCTTTCTTTCTTTTTTTGTGAGTTTGTGTGTGACATCTTCAGCCTATTTTGGTTATTATTACACTTCATGATGAATCATTCCTTCTTTTAAATAAAATCAATATTTTTAAAGTGCCTGCAGTGAAGAAGAGGCCAGTCCCAGAAGAAAAAGTACATATTGCTGTTCCTAAAAAAGAAGTGGCTCCCCCACCTAAAGGTACACATGCTCTTCACTAGCATTGTGATACAAGCTGCATTGACTTGAATCTTGCATCTTGTCTCATTCACAGTATATTTGTGTATACGTATATATATGCCGTGTTCCTTCATTTGTATGTATTGATTATATGTGTCTGTGTGTCCACTGTATGCGACCTTACATTTTATGTTCTCTTCTAAGATTCCAAAATAAATTAATAACTAAAAATAAACACTCTGTCTTTAAAGTGCCCGAAGTGCCTAAGAAAGCGGTTCCTGAAGATAAAGTGCCTAAGACTGTGCCAAAAAGAAAAGAGCCTACACCACCTAAAGGTAGATTCAGAACTAAAAGGGAACTTATTTTTAAATTCTTATATTTTCATATCTTTAATATTAATATTACTGAAATATCTGGAATAGTTGGAAACATAGTCAAGCATTACAAATAATGGTCCAAAACTTCTGGAGGGCTGAAGGTTCCTCACACCTGCTGTACATGTAGAGGTGAAATGCAGTAAGCCAGTCAGGAAACAGCTACAAATGTCATTCTGCCTCTGTAAATATGACAAATGTTGAAAACAGAATAGGTATTTTTTAAAATATATATATAATTTTGTTTTTGATGTTTTAAACATATATATATATATATATATATATATATATATATATATATATAATTAAACATTCTAAGAGAAATCCACTATTTTTAAAGCTCCTGCTGTTCATGAGGAAATTTTCTTGGAAGAAAAGCTTACTTATATTATGTCCAGGGAACAGGAAGTGCCTCCATTTGAAGGTAAATCAGCATTTTATTTTAAATCACAAAATAAGTTCAGTTTAGAAAATAGTCAGTCATAGTTCCAGTTTGCATTAAATATAGTAAAAAGAATGCCAAGGTTCCTTATTTGTAGAATGGATGCCATCAAATCACCTTATCAGGTTTTGTGGCTCTTTCATCAAAATCTCCCATTATAAATATTTGTCCAGGTGGCGGTTGGACTTAAAAAAGAAAAATGTTCCATGGTGAGTCAATAGCTGATCTGATCGAATATGGAGGTGCTAATTGCTGCGCCAAAACATGATGCAAAGTATCCTATTAAGCTTTTCTCCTCCAATAGTTGGAATACAAACTTGTCTGGCCAAGTAGAGGTGTGTGGGAAAGGTTCTGGGCTATAAATAAGCAAAAGGGAATGGCTTGTCATTCAGTAGGGAAAAGAAGAATAATTCAGCTAAAGGAAGAAAATTAATTGTTTGCTCTGTTAGCCAGTTAAAGTTTAAATGGCAAGGAAAATAGTATAGACACGAAAGTGCATGTTATAAATGAATGATCTTTCTTCGGTGTTTAATAGTTCCAGTGTTATTACTGTGTAGCTTCCTATGTTATTTTTGTCTGTTCGTATTCATTGTGTTCTGTCTTCTTGTCTTTTTTAATGTTTCCTTGTAATTTCTAAAACATACTAATATCTTCAAAGTGCTTGAATTGGAAGAAGAAATTCCCTCAGAAGAAAAAGTTCCTGTTGGCATTCCCAAAAAACAGAAAGCTCCCCCAATTAAAGGTACATAACATCTTGCCCAAAGCAATGACCTTCATAGTCCTTTAAACACTTTTTAAGTCTGTTCACCATTTACTTTTGTCTCATGCATTTCACATTGTGGTCTTGACACTCAAAATGACACTAATATCTTTAAAGAGCCTCAAGTGCCGAAGAGGGCTGTACCAGAAAAGAAGAAACCTACTCCTGTCACTAAAGGAGAGCCACCACTTGTTACAGGTAATGCACCTCTAGATGGCAATTCGAATCAAGCCAGTACTGTCTCCATTTTATTTTCTCCTTTCCCCATCTCTTTTGGAATTGAATGTTTCAATCAATGATTGATTGATTGATTGAATGCTTAGTGGAAGACAGACTAATTAACTGCCATTTTAATTGAAAATAATGCCATGCCATTTTGGAGAATAATAAGATGCAATAAAATTCTTTTCAGTGTTGAAAATCTGACCTCTTCCAGTTGGATGCTTATATAAACCAGATATTTCACCTGTAGCTAAATGTTTCTCACAGTATGTTAATCAAACCTGAAACTCTCCCAGAGTGATTTGTAAGAAAAAAGACTTGCTCTTCAGCATGTTTACTCTAAAGTAAACATGGGGTTTGTGTGTGAAATGTGTTTAGGACTACAGGCTTTTTATATGCTTTTTAATCCACAATTTGAGCTCATCCAAAGCACAAATAAATATAGAAAGAAGAATTGTCCATAAGGGCTACTTTTCACTGTAGTTCTGGACAGGAAGAAATTATATCTACAGAATATTTAAAATATGTGTTTTGCTACAGTACTTTGTTTTGTCTTTGTTTTGTCCTGTGTTTCTGAATAATACTAATATCTTCAAAGCACCTGAGATTCAAGAGAAGACTGTCCCGCAAGATATAATTCCAGCTACCACAATCTCTAAAGAACTGGAAATTCCAGTAACTAAAGGTACATCAAATCGTCAGTGAAAAAATTGTGTATATGTTTGAAAGCATTCAAACAAGCCATAATCACAGTGCATTATTGTGAATTTTTTGAATTTAGTATACTAATGTCATAAATTGTTTCTCTTTGTCTCTCTGTCTGCCTGTTTCTTTGTGTTTACCTTTTTTTAAAAAAATCTTGCAACAAACTAATATCTTTAAAGTGCCTGTGATGCCAAAGAAAAGGATCTTTGACGAACAAGTATCAGTTCCAGTATTTAGGAAAGAGGTCACAGAAAGAGAAGGTATATGCACTTTTAATTTGGTGTTTTTTGTTTAAATCGTATCTGTCCAATGTTCTGTGTTGCCCATCCCAAGTCCAGGTTTTCAGGTATGTTAGTGGTATTTCTGGTAGCTTAATGATATACTAATTGCCCATTTACATTATTAGAGTAAATACTGAATAAATATATATTTATATACAGTAATAGACAGAAATAATTTTAACATGTTTTGATAGGCTTTCTTTTGTCTATCTGGTCAAGATGTAGTATATATGAAAACCCTTTCCATAAAAATTTAAACAAGGCAAAGAAAAGCTGGGAAAGCAAAAGGAAGATAGAATGACAAACTGATATAAGAGGTGGAAGTGAAGTTTTTTTTTTCATAGCTTAACTGAAGATTTGAACGGCCAAATTTCACATCCATTTGAGGTGGAGTATGTGATTTATCAGGAAAATTATTATAAGACACTTTAGGACTGTAGTTTTTTTAAAAAAAAACCTGTTAGTACTGGTTTCATACTTTAGGCCATAAGTAATAAAGGGGGCATAGTACAGTACCTCTAACTCACACGCTGTGTTTGCCTTTAATCACATATATCCTGCCACCCATTTTATATATAACTGAGGAACACCCAATTCTGCTGGCAAATTGACGTAAAGACACCTCACTTCAATTTCCATATCTTTATAGAAGACATAATCGTTTTAAATACTTAATCCAGAAATTGACCTGTTTCTGAAGTTACATAAGAACTATAGAAGTATATTACTAAATCAATGCGGTTGGGGTTCTATGTGTTCAAAGTCTTTGTTTACCTCTCTCTCTTTTTGTCATATGATCCCCTAAGTATAATTTTGTATGTCTTTAAAAAAAACTAATATCTTTAAGTGGCAGAATCTTATGAAGAAATTATTCTAGAAGAAAGAGAGGAAAGAGTTCCAACCATCATTCCTAGGAAACAAGATGTTCCAGCTACTGAAGGTACATTGTTTCTTCAAGGTTAAAGCAACAAAAACACAAGAATTGAAATTTTTTTCAGTCACTTCATTCTTGTTAAGTTTGATGTTACTGTATTTTTTGTGGTTGATAAATTCTTATAAGGAATTAATTTTATTTAAAGTGCCAGAGATGTCCAGAAAAAGAGTGACAAAAGAGAAGTTATCTGCTGCTAAACTTCAAAAGGCAGAGCCAACCCCTACACATAAAAAAGAAGAATCTGCTTCTATACATAAAATAATACAACCTCAAGTGCCAGAAGAAAAGAGAGTTGTTTCTAAACCCTCTGAACCAGAACCTATTAGTATATCAAAAACAAGAGAACCCCAAGCACCCAAAGAGAAAAGAGCAACTGCCAAACCCAGAATAGAAGAACCTAGTGTGGTACTTGAAACAGCAGAGCTGCAAGTGTCAGAAAAGAAAGTAGCCATTGCTAAACCCAAAAAGATGGAGCCAGTTGTGGTACCAAAAGCTATAGAAACTGAAGTACCAGAAGACAAAATAGCTAAAAAACTAGAACATATTGAGATTCTTGAAACGGTAGGGACTCAAGTATCAGTAAAGAAGATAGCTGTTGAAAAAGCTAAAAAAACAAAGCTGGTTATGGTGCCTAAAGAAGAGCCCCAAGTGCCAAAACAGAAGATAGCTGGCACCAAACCCAGAAAGCCAGAACCTATTGTGGTGTCTGAATCATTACAGCCTGAAGAGGAAGAAGAGGAGATAGGTGTTGCGGTACCTCCCACACGAGAACACATTGTGGTGCTTGAAGCAGCAGAGCCACAAGTATCGGAAATGAAAGTAGCCATGGCTAAACATAAAAAGCCTGTGCCTATCATGGTGCCTAACATCACAGAGCCTCAGGTGCCCAAACAAAAGATAGCCATTGCTGAACCCAAAAAACCAGAACCAATTGTGATGCCTGAATTATTTGGGCCTGAAGTGGAAGAAGAAGAAATATCAGTTGTAGAATCCTTAAAAGCAGAACATATTGTTATGCTTGAAACATTAGAATCCAAAGGTCCAAAAAAGAAAGGAGTCATTGTGAAACCTAAAATACCAGAGGCTGCCCCAGTGCCCAAAAAAGCAGAGCCTCAGGTGCCAAAACAGAAGATAGTTGCAGCCAAACCCAAAAAAACAGAACTCATCATGGTGCCTCAAACAATGATGTCAGAAGAGGAGGAGGAGGAGGAGGAGGAAAAAGTAATTGCCAAGCCCAGAAAACCAGTACATTTTTTGGTGCCTGAATCAATTGGGCTTGAAATGGAGGAAGAAGTAGAACTAGAACATACTGGTATGATGGAAATCCTAGAGACACAAGTGCCAGAAAAGAAAATAGCCATTGCAAAACCTAAAAAACCAGAAGCTGTTGTGGTGCTTAGAAAAGGAGAGGAACGGGTGTCAAAAGAGAAAGTAGTTGTGGCCAAACCCCAAAAAATAGAACCCATCATGGTGCCTCCAACAACAGAGACCAAAGAGGAAGAGGAAATAGTCATTGCTAAACCCAGGAAACCAGTACAGCCTCAGGTGGAAGAAAAGAAGATAGTTATTACTGAGTTCAGAAAGAGAAAACGTACTGTGACACTTGAGACAGTGGAGCCTCAGGTGCCTGAAGAGGAGGTGATGGTTGTTAAGCCTGGAAAAGCAGAACCTGAAACCGTTGAATTCACACCATTAAAAGGTAGATGTCATCTCAAGCAGGGGAGGGCAAATCTTAATATCTTAATAAATGTTTGTCTTGATTCATGTAAAAAAAATTAAATTTTGTAATACATTCTTTGTGTCTCATAATATGCAAAATTGTAATATGTCAAAGCATGCAAAGTTTTAATGTCATGTCTTGGTCCACATGTCTTGTCAATTTTCTGTTGTTCATATTTGTCAAATCTTTTTGTACAGCTGATACAAACTAATATCTTTTAATGATTGAGTGTACATAACGAATTTCTTCTACAAAAGTAAGTAATAGTTCATTTGCCTGAAAAATCAGTAGTATTGGGCACTGGAATGGAAAAAAAAAATCTCTTTCGGTTTACTTGAGTATGAATACCTGGTCAGAAAATGTTTCTTTACTACTTATTGCATAAATATATGACTCACAGCTTCTTTCACACCCAAATATGCATACATACTTCCTTTTATTAAAAGGGACACATAGCATAATGAATTATAAACCATAAGATCGAAAATTATAATGAAAAAAATAATATTTTTTAAAAATACTATACAGAAAGCAACTTGATTTGTATCAAACACCCATTTATGTGATTTTCTTGCCAAAATATTAATGTCATTACATGTCTTTCTGTCATATTTTGTCTGTCTGAAAATGTATTTTGTTATCTTTTGTACTTCTTTATATTGTGTTACAAACTATTGGGAATTTTTCAAGTAAAGCGTACTAATATCTTTAAAGTTCCTGAGGTGCCCAAGAAGGCTGTGCTGGAAGAGAAAGTAACTGTCGCAGTGCATAAGAAACCAGAGCCACCACCTACTAAAGGTATACTTTATACCTAAGCCTTAATACGATTGTGGTGAAAAAATGTGATAATGCCCTCCTCTGGAAAAAAATTACATTATTTTTACTTCTTTCTTTGAAAATGGACTCCATTTCTTAATTGGAAATCTTATAATGGGCATCAGCCACAATCCATAGAGCTGTGGATGCTTACACCCCATTGGTTTCAATGGGACTTAAGTGTGCACTGGATTGTAGCCACTATGTTGCCATCATCACTAAGCTTCCTGATACTCCTCAACAGATGCCTCTTGATTCTTAACACGTTAACCTAAATTTAAATATTCTGAAATGTAACAGAAAACATTGCTATTTTTTTAAAGTGGCTGAAGTGCCCAAGAAACCTGTCCCAGAAGAGAAGGTGCCAGCTGCTGTGCCAGAAGTACCTCCAGCAAAAGGTACATATCATTAAAGTAAACAGGAATTGGATGATTTGTTTTTCTAAAGGTTTATTATTGATTGTTGTGTTACAAATTTTCTTCTCCGAGTCTTCTTCAAAGCATAACCAAAGTCAAATCTCTTCCTTTAACAGTGCCTGAAATACCAAAGAAACGTGTCCCAGAAGAAAAAGTTGTACCTAAAAAACCAGAAGCACCACCTGCTAAAGGTACGTATGAATTTTTAAAATTACCAAATAAGATGCACTCCTGTCATTAATTTATTGTGATAATTTGTACCTATATTTAATTTCATTTGGACTCCTATGGGCGAAACAGACATCCAGGGAGGAGCGGCCTCCAAATCGGGCTGGGACTACAGTGACCAGAATGCCTGTTCCCAAAGTAGCCCGGCGCCTACGCTCTAAAACCACACCGCCTGGTCCTTTGGACCAGAGGGCAGCATCGGAGTGGCTTCCAACAGCTTTGGAGGCATGAATCATGTAAATGCCATGCCCCCAAGGCGACCAGAAGCCATTTCATTTAGCCCATATATTCCGAGCCTTTGTCATGCTGTATGTACAGTGTGATCATCTGCAATTTTTCTTTGATAGAATTAATATAACAGTAATATTTTAAATGCTTGGAACATGTAACATTAACATAAACTATTATTATTTTTAAGTCCCTGAGGTACCAAAGAAGCCTGTCCCAGAAGAAAAGGTTCCAGTTGCAGTACCAAAGAAGCCAGAATCCCCACCTGCTAAAGGTATATTTCCTTTTTAAGGCAATAAGAAAACATATTTTAAGAAAAATGCTTTATGCCAAGGCCAGCCAGGCTCCTATTGGTTTGGGGAGAGGAAGAGGAGGCTCTTCCGCTCCTCGGTGCTGGGGACTACATTTCCCAGTGGGCACTGGGAGCAGAAGTGCTTTGGGATTGGCTGCGCCACGCCATGCAACATACCAGATTGGTTTTGGGACTGGGGGAGGAGTTACCTTCTCTCTTCCTAGCCCCTGATTAATAGAATGGCCTATTTAAGGGCCTCATGGTGCACTGATTGGCGCCATTCCAGTTCGGCTCTTCCTGCCCTCCCTTCCTCTATGGGATTCCTGGGCTGTGCTGTCACAACTTTTCAAGAGTGGTAGCATAGGTCTTAGATCTGGTAGACATGGTTTCCAGGGTTGCATAGTGCAGGATCCGGAGTCCTTCGGGGACCCAGGAGCAGTGGGGCGTGTGGTGTTGCCATTGTGGGGGCAACACCGATTCAGCATATCTCAGTGACTGGGGGCAGAGAGGCAAACAGGTGATTAGTCGGTTACCTGAGTTGCTAAAGGGCATTTCACCAGTTCCTCCTATGTCATCCTGAAGCTTGGCTGTGACCAAGCAATTGGGTTCATCAACCAACCAGGGGTTGATTGATGACAGATCCAAACCTCATGCTTTGAGGCCAACCCTACTTTTCAGCTGTTATATGTTAATAAAGTTGTGGCCTTTTCCTTCCAACATTATGTGTTTGTTTTCTTTGTGACTCCCCTCCAACATATTTTAAGAAAAAAATCTGACATTGTTATTGTATTGTGTGTCCACTATACTTAAATAGTGTAGGCATCTCAGCCTTGAATGATGAGATGTAGTAATGTTTCATATTGGTTTATAGCAGCGGACAAAATTGTTTATTCTTTACATTAGTTACTTAAAGTACTGGTAATAAAATAATACTATTTTTTAAGTTCCAGAAGTGCCAAAGAAAGTTATTCCAGAAAAGAAAGTTACCCCTGAAGTGCCTAAGAAACCAGAAGCTCCACCTGCTAAAGGTATGTATTACTCATTATATTATGAAACCAGGTCAATATTTAACACACATTTTCTCAAGGGAAGAATATTATACATCAGTGTCTGTGTGTTCTTGCTGTGGGCTCTCTAAATATATAGAGAAAAGCTTCACTTCTGTGAGTTGTGTCAGGCTTCTACTAGTTTAGTTTTGTCCATATCTATGAAGTCCAGTATGTTGTTTTTTTTAGTTCCATATGTTTGTACTATTTCATACACATCCTTGAAATTTCACCAAATAAAATAAATTCTTGTCTTTAAAGTTCCTGAGGTACCCAAGGAAATGGTTGCTGAAGAGAAAGTACAGCTCAAAAAGCCAGAGCCTCCACCTGCTAAAGGTAGATATCATAATGACCATCACCATCAAGTACTTTGGCATGATTACAAGCGGAAAATCCATTTGTGTGCATTTGCATAAATGGATGACCACAAATACTTACTTAATAGCTTCTCCCTCATTTGAGGTCACTCTGTATAGTGGAAATCTTGCCACATCATCATATGTAATTATTACCTTTCATGTTTATGTTAAAAAGAAATAGACATTCACATTGTGTATTCATGTTAGTTTTCTCTTCCCTGATTCCCTTCATCTTTTAAACCTGAAACACTTTACTATTTTTGAAGTTGCTGAGGTGCCAAAGAAAATGACCCCAGAAGAAAAAGCATCTGTAAAAAAAGTCTGAACCTCCAGCACATATCTATACATATTGGAGGAAAATAAATATATATATGTTATCATTTTGCCTATTTAACTGTTAGATTTGTCTTTTTACATGCACTAATTCAAGATATTACCCTGTATTGTTTCAATGTTTAAAAAAAATCTTTGGAAGTAATTCTGCTCATTGTCTTCTGTGAAAGGGTCATGTCTAAGTAGCATTACTTGAACTTCTCATACAAACTTATTCTTCTTAATGTTTTCTCATCTTTTCTAAATTTAAAAATTAAAACTGACTAATGTATTTTCAAGTGCCAGAAGCTCCCAAGAAAATCATTCCAGAAAAGAAACCTCCTGAACCAGAGGCTCCACCTGCTAAAGGTACCTATCAACATTATTTTAAACATATAGAAGCACCTTTATTTTGATAAACATGGTATATGTTGTCCTACTTGTTTTCTCCTATCATGTCCATATTTCCAACTGTGAGAAACTGTGAATACTTTAAATGTTGTTGTTGTTGTTGTTAAAAATTCTTAAATAACTTATTAAAATAACTATTAAAATTCTTAAATGACTATTTTCAAATGAGCTTTCCAGTGGTCTTCCAATCATGTTGTTGACTATGTCCATATCTATTTAGTTTCCACCAGTCTATAGTATGGAATGCTCTTAGACCATTAATTGGGACATAACTTTCAGTCTTTTATATTGTCAACTACAATTGTGTGCAGACAGTTGAATTCTGCATACAGTCAGTATGTAGAGGTTAGCAGCAGGATGACAGCAGTAAGGACCACTACATTGATCACATCATGTAAACAAAGTCAATAAATATACAAACTATACTGAAATGAGCTGTCTTCATACAGTCAAGAGAGTTTCCACTTATGTATATGTGCACCAGCATTTTCTCTCTTTGAAACCAAGTGTTTTTCTGTCACATATATTGCATCACTGTTGAGAGTTGGGGGGGGGGGGGAAATGGATCATTCTAGTGCTCTTATGGAAACCTGAAATAAGTGTATAATAGAGAACCATCCCTAACACTCAACTTTCTGAACATCTTGCATTTATTGTGTTTACTGAATGGAAGGAGTACAAAATGGCATGACAAACTGCAAAACTTTTGCGATCTATCTGTTTCCAAAGAATGAAAATCTGAAGGGAAGCAAACCAATTCAGAGACATTGCAGTGTGCAATGAAGAAAAATAAAAGACACTATACCATCTGTGTTGGTAGATAGCAAGATAAAATTGTATTTGAATGTTAGTACATGTTATCATTTTCATGTTTTGTGTTTATTGTTTTCAAACTTTTGATAAACTTTTATTACAAGTTGAAAACTATAATATCTTTTCACGGCCTGAAATGCCCAAGAAATTGTTCCAGGATAAAAAAAAAGTACCTATGCAAGCATAGCTTCCTGCAGCCAAAAGTATTTGTCAATACAATACCCGGAATCAAAATATTTGGATACAGTTCTGCTCATATAGAAACCAATGGTAAAACTCCCACAGATGTTAATAGAGCAGGGTTCCATTTTTTGTCTTGTTTCCATAAACTTAATCTCTATTTTATTTATTACTTGCCATTGAGATTTGACACTATTGCATTTATTCAACGTTATCCAACTAAACCTAAGCACTATTAATGTTGAAGTTGTATGCCTAGTGAGACCATGAGATTTACTTCTGACTAAATATTATAGGATTGCCCTACATGTTCCCTTGATCTCAGAATAAGAATTCACTGAACGTCCATTGAAATCAACAGGAATAAGATAAATAGTGGGTTTCCCTGCCTGAGCAGGGATTCAAACCCTGGCTTCCCAGAGTTGAAGTCCTACACTCAAATCACAACACACTGACTGTACCTTTGGGTAGTTTTACCATTTGTAAAGGTGTGGAACATCATGCTTCATTGTCACAGAGGATCTGAAAAAATATATTCTTAAGGTGTATCTGGTATCTCTGTATGTATGTGTATGTTTGTATTTATAGTTGTTTTAGTGAAAAGGCCATACGCTGAAATCAATATTTAATGTTGTCCAATCAAGTTTTATATCTTCATGCATTATGTCCTTATGAACATCTTACATCTTCATGTGTGCTGCCATATTTGTTCATATTTTATGTACTCTGTTGTAATTAATAATCAAACAAACAAATATCTTTAAAGTGCCTGAGGTACCCAAGAAACCTGTGCCTGAAGAGAAAGTCCCTACACTCAAAAAGAAGGAACCACCACCAACTAAAGGTATATGTTATTTTTGATAAAAGTGTGAAGAAAAACCAATCTTTTTCTCGTTCTCTTGGTTATCTTTTAGATACACTGTCAAGAATATTTCTTGTGTTCTGTTGGATTTGTTATATGTATATGGCAGTTCCATTGTTATAGTTGATCTGGAGGTACACATGATTTATAGTTAATGATAGCTGCATTTGGTACACTATTTTGAGGATAGGAGCATCTTAGACACTTACTCAATCTTTGTTATTTTCCTGTCTTTTTTGTTTAATTGTTCTTTCAAGATACAATAGTAATTATTGATTAATGTCTTTAAAGTGCCTGAAGTGCCCAAAAAGACTGTGGTGGAAGAGAGAGAACCAACTCCTATACTAAAAAAGCCAGTACTTAAAAAACCAGAACCTCCTCCTGTTAAAGGTACATTTCACCATTGATACATTTGTAAAGAACATTGTTTAAATGTGCTTATAAATCAATGTCTAGCAATTTCTTGTGCTGTCTGTGTTTTGTTGCTCAATATTTCTTTTGTAGACAACACTGTTGGCACAGTCAAGTGACTTTGAATGCTTAGGTTTGCTTAATTTTACCAGTATTGTTTTCCATGTGCCCTAGTATGAGATTGAACAAATGCAGATTTTGTTATACTTGTCCACTGTGTTTCACCTTCTTCTTCTTTTTCTTCTTCACCTACTTCTTTGTTTGCTCAATATCTTTAGCCATTCTTAAAGTAAAAACTAACATCTTTTAAACATTCAGAGTACATCAGAAAGCTGTACCAGTAAAAAGTAACTGTTCTTTTATCTAAAGAGCCAGAACGTTTTGCTGTACCTGAGGAACCAGAACCTATTATGACTTTTGAGGAAACAGAGGTCAGTGTAGTATATGAAGAACCTGAACCCACCTATGAAGAACCAGAGGTTATTGTTGTTCCTGAAGAACCAAAACCTGCTATTGTGCCTAAAAAACCCAAACCTACCATTGTGACTAAAAGACCAGAGCCTGCAATTATGCCTAAGAAACCAGAACCTGTGTTTAAGAAACCAGGACATCCACCAGCTGAAGATCTGGAGCATGAAGAAGAACGAGAAGTACAGACTTTTATCGGGTACAGAGAACGAACTCACATGTCATTTCACCAAGACATAGAGGCCATCACTGCATTTGAAGAACCTGAGCATGCTTCAGCTCTTGAAATAACAGAGACTGAAGAATATGTTCTTGAGACACGAGAGGCTCTTTTTTCATATGAAGAACCAGAACCTGTTGCTTTTCCTGAAGAAGAAGAAGAAATCATTGCTGCCCCTGAAGAACCTGCTATTGTACCTAAAAAACCAAAGCCTACAGCTGTACCTAAAAAACCAGAACCTGCAGCTACTCCCAAAAAACCAGAACCCATTGCAGTGCCTAAAAAGCCTAAACTTGCTCCTGTACCTAAAAAAATAGAACCTCCAGCAGTGCCTAAGAAACCAGAACCCGTGTTCAAAAAACCAGAACGTCCACCAGTGGAGGATTTGGAGCATGAAGAAGAACGAGAAGTACAGACTTTTATTGGCTACAGAGAACGACAACATGTGTCTGTTCACCAAGAGGTAGAGGCCATCACTGAATTTGAAGAACCTGAGCATGCTTCAACTTTTGAAATAACAGAGCCTGAAGAATATGTTGTTGAGGAACGAGAGGCTCTTATTTCATATGAAGAACCAGAACCTGTTGCTGTTCCTAAAGAACCAGAAGTTGCAGCTCCTGAAGAACCTAAACCAGTCAGTGTACCTAAAAAGCCAAAACCTGTATCTGTACCCAAGAAACCAGAACCTGCAGTTATACCTAAAAAACCAGAGCCTGTTATAGTGCCTAAAAAACCAGAACCTACTGCAGAGCCTAAAAAACCAGAACCCATTGCAGTGCCTAAAAAGCCCAAAATTGCAGCTGTGCCTAAAAAAACAGAGCCTCCAGCTGTGCCTAAGAAACCAGAACCTTTGTTTAAGAAACCAGAGCGTCCACCAGCTGAAGATCTGGAGCATGAAGAAGAACGAGAAGTACAGACTTTTATTGGCTATAGAGAACGACAACATGTGTCTGTTCACCAAGAGGTCGAGGCCATCACAGCATTTGAAGAGCCTGAGCATGCTTCAACTTTTGAAATAACAGAGCCTGAAGAATATGTTGTTGAGGAACGAGAGGCCCTTATTTCACCTGAAGAGGCTGAACCTGCTCTTGGAGAACCAGAGGTTATTGCTGCCCCCGAAGAACCTACTGCAGCACCTAAACCTCTTCCAGCAAAAGGTACATGGCATATTGATTTCTTCAAGAATGAATTTGTCTTTTTTAGTATTCTGACAGCTACTGTTGAGTAATTTTTAAAAATGGTCTTGTTCATATAGTTGTATGTATGTTATATGTGCAAATGAATGTGCATATCCGTGTGTGTGTATGAGAGAGAGAGAAAGAGAAGGTCAATAATGTTCTTTCAGATTCTGCAAAACAATTTGTGTGTACTTATAAGAGTATAGAGTCTTTTATTAATCACTCTACTAGGAAATCTAAAGCATAAATATATGTATGGAAGCAGAATCAGGAAGAATTTGAATTATTCGTTTTAAGCTGTATTGTTTTACATTTGCTACATCTTTGGCTTTATGTGTTCTTTTCTTGCATTTTAACAACTGAACTAATATCTTTAAAGTTCCTGAAGTACCCAAGAAAGCTGTTCCAGAAAAGAAAGTACCAGCTCCTGTGCCTAAAAAAATCAAACCACCACCACCTAAAGGTACATGTCAACCCAGATATACGCACCTAAAGAAGATAATTTCTTTGTCTTTTTTATATTAAAAAAGCATTCTTTAAAAAGCTTTCTTCAGTATTATCTTTTCTACAGTTCTGTCTTGAGAGAAATTAGTACAGTTCATTTTATAATCCAGAATGTGTATGTATGTAATGACTGTATTTTTGTGTGTAGCACTAGTCTGGCTTTTGGTACGTCTTTGATGACCTGTTTCTTTTTTTGACGTTTGGTATATTTTACTTCAAGAATTCTCAAATTAAAACTGAAATATTATCTTTAAAGTACCTGAAGAGCCCAAGAAAATTGTTCCAGAAAAGAAAATACCTGCCGTTGCACTTAAAAAACCAGAGCCTCCACCCACCAAAGGTACTTATCATCTATTTGAATACTTTTAAAAACAGACTTTCCCTTTGTTGACCCTGTTGTTGATCCTGATGTGTGTAAAATGTGTGCTTGTGGGGAACAAGAGAAAAGAATTCATGTTCATATACTAAAGGGTGCACTATTTTTGGCATCATAATTTGCATTTTTAATGTTTTATGCACACCACTATTAATATCCACAAAAGTAAAGCAAATTAATATTTCTTGAAGTGCCTGAGGTGCCTAAGAAACCTGTTCCAGAAGAAAAAGTACCTCTTGCTGTGCCAAAAAAGCCAGAGGTCCTGCCACCTAAAGGTACATGTCCTTATTCATGCTGTCTTTCTTCTTCAGTTCTTTCTACTTCATTTGGTCTAACATTTTATGTGGTCTTACATGTAGATATATAAATATGTTCAACAACGTATTTTGTGCTTGCTTTATGAAGTATGTCTGTTTGCAAAACTGTCTAACAGCTTAAACATGTATGGTCCAAAACACACTGCAGAAATAATCTAGTTTGAGACTGTTTTAACTGCCCTGGCTCAGTGCTATGGAATTCTGGGATTGGAGTTTTGTGAGAGATGTAGCTTTCTCTGTCAGAGAGCTCTGGAGCCACAATAAACTACAATTCCCAGAATTCACTAGCACTGAGCCAGGGCAGTTAAAGCAATCCTATAGTCAAGCTAAAACAGGATTATTTGTAAAGTGTATTTTGGCCCTATATTAAACAGCTTTCAAACCTTAGCCTTTTAAGGATGCAAATAATTTTAAATTTGGGGGAAAACAGGTTTGCACCTTGAAAAGACTGAACTTCACTTAACATTTCCTTTGTAAAAATCAACATTTCACACTATAAAATATATCCAGACTCCTGAGGGAAACAATTTTCTCACTCCTATAAATCACAACCCACTGTCCATGTGGCTTCATCAGTTCTTTTAAAATGTGTATGTGTGTGTATTTGTGCGTGTATGTTCCACATAGCACTAAACAGTTTTAGGTTCCAGTGCCCTGCAGAAATAAGTGTTTAATATACAAAGAACACAATGTTAAGCATTCTTGCAGTCAAGCAAGCAATTCTTGCCCACAGTTGCATCCAACCCCAGCTCTATACAGATGAAATGCCTACACTGTAACATTAGTGTGCTTATCTGTGAATCAGTGTGTTGATAAAATGTCCGAGCTGGTATGTGTAACATGTCTGCACTACGTCTTGCCATCCAATCTTTTAAATGGCACTCTTATGCTAGTTATCAATATTCTTTAAAGAGCCTGAAGTTACAGAAGAAATTGAACCTGAAGAAACAATACCTGTTCCTATTCCAGAAAAAGAAGAGATAATTCCGACAGAAGAAGGTATCTATATCAGAGTGAGGTTAAAACATACTTGGTTTGTTTTATATCATCTCTCTCCATCTTGCCATGTAGGTGTTATGTGTGTATGTTGAAAGTATGTTTGTTTATGTACATGTATTGTCTTCCTTGTATTTGTATCATCTTAATTTATGTTGGACATTCACATTATTCTTATCCATGAAAACATTCATCTATCTAACACTTTCCATTTCAGTGACTTGAAAGTTTGTTAAGAACTCATTTACAATCATTCTTATATTTGGTACATGAGACATTTTCATCTGAATTATTACTTGTTGCATTTGAATTACTGGGAGTTTTACTACTGGAGTCTATTTAAGCAGTTTGTTTTTTGAGGGTATTAATATTATTGCATTTGCACTGAATCTACCACCATATCATTTAAAGAACCAGAACCAGAAAAGAAGATACCTGAGAAACCCAAACCCCGTGTACCTTTCCCACCAAAAGAGGAAGTTAAAGAGGAAAAGGTTCCATTTAAAGGTATCAACAGTAACCTTAAACAGTATTTAACAGCAATACTAAGCCCCATTCTGTAACTAATGCATATTGACTCCTAATAGCATTCATGGGAGTGTGATCTTTCAGCTGCCATCCTATGCCCATTTCATTGGAATAAGCCCAAATTAACCCAAAGGGACTTACTTCTGCATAGGCGAGTATAGGATTGCGCTGTTAATGTTAGTCACTCTAACTGAATGTTGTTTGAATGGTTTTTGGTCTAATCTCCCTACTTACTGATGATTAATCAACAGAAAAAACCCAGTAGTGCCATTCCTCTGGTTGTAGATTTTAATCCAAAGGAGAGAGAGAGAGAGAATTAAATTGTCCTACTATCTTCCAATATATTTTTGTAGTTCTCTCAAATCATATTTTGGGCTCACAAGTAATTTATGTGATATAGCAACAATAATGTTATATCATATTGCTTTTGAAATTGTTCCAAGTTTCAAAAGCCATTTGTAATTTGTCATGTAATATATCTGGTGAGAGAGGGCATCTGGTCAGGGAGATGGAATCATGATAGACCACTGCAACTCCACCTCCCCGACCCCCAGGTCTTTCCTGCTACTGCATAGAGAATCCTGGTGGACAAAGCTGAGAGAGATTATCCCCCCCCCCCCATCTCGTCCAACCTAGTCTCTGTAATACAGTCCAGGTCAGCATGCTCACCCATTATCAAATCCTGAATGGGACTTGTTTTTCCATTAACTGAGTTGGCATAGTTATAAACATATGAAAGGCAATGTATCATTCTCTAATGAAAGTCTACAGCAGATTATCAAAATGAACAAATGCATGTAGCATTGATTTCATTTTTATTACTGGTAAATGTTCTGAAACTCATAACTTGACATCTTGAACATTTTGAGATGCAACTTTCTAATGTCATAGGATATCATGAAAAGGATAAAATTCAGTTCAGTTCTTATGGCTTCCAAAGCCTACACCTATAAGAATGTGTGACTTTTTAATATGTAGTACTTTCCTCATTTCCCAAATATAAAACACTGTATAGTAAAAAACAACAACACTTCATTGGCACACACACTACAATTTCTGAATGCTGTTCCTGTCATTTCCTGCTTGTTCTTTTCTAGTGAGCTTTGAATACAATTCCACCACCATTACTCTTTCCAAGAGAGATTCCCTTTGAAGCAAGTTTGAAATGTTGAGTCTACAAATGATAGCAAAGTTTCAACAAAAGTTAAAAGTTGTCATTCCAGCTATGCCAGTAGTCTCCAATGGAAACAAATTATCATATTACTGGATAATTTAAAGTCTTCATGGTTTTATGTCAGCCCCCTAGACCCCTTCTCCTTCCTACAGTGACACCACATGAGGTTTCACCTCCGGGCTTATGTGTCTTGTTTTTGTCTTTTTAGAGCACGAGACTGTATTTTTAGGCGTTTATCACAATGTACTCAATTTCATTCCATGTGTGACTTGACTGTGTCTGTTCTGTGTTCATCATTTAACTCTCTTTTTATTTAAGCATGCTTTTATTTCAGACTGAATATTCAAACTAAGTTCTTAAGCATGATGCTAAAGTTGTGATGAAGAAGAAAAAACTATAGAGTAGAATGCAGAAAGGAGATTTCTTTCAAAAATGGTTTTTAATAATAATAAAAGGGAAATCTCATTTGTGAGGGGAAAATGTATTTGAGTAACAGATGACCTGAAACTAAATAAACAACTGATTTATCTATGTTTTCTGCAGTTCAAATGGAAATGTAAGTTATATATCTCTCATGAGAATTTTTTTCAGAAGCAAAATTTATCATTATTTTTTTGAGAATCAATCTTTGATTCTTATACAAAGCACTCAGTACAAATGGTGTATGATATAAATACCTTAAGAATAGCTCTGATTACTGGGAGACTTATTGTGAAACTGATATCATTTTAAGCACCTGGACTGAAACCACGAAGACAACTTCCTGAACCTGCTCCACCACCCAAGGAAGAGATTGTTCTGAAAAAAGGTATTGTTATATGACAATCTAATTTTTCAAAAAGTCATAAAAATCCAGTAACACAGTATTCCAATATAACAGCTGTGCTTACATGATTATTAAATCAGATCACAGCCAGCCAAACCAGTTGATTTGTCAATTTCCCTACATGACCACTCTTGGGAAGCCCACAAACAATTGTTTCAAACTGGTAACTCATTTATCAGTTGTAGGAAAAACTAACCCTAGTTCTGTTTAATCTAAATACAAAGATATACAAGAAATAACTGGAGCTAATGGAAACCCCCGGTAATCTGGAATCACCATATTTTTCCCAACATAAAAGCAATGTGCTGCTCTTGCCCTTGTATAGAGTAATCGATCTTACTATCGATAAATTCCTTATCAATTAGCTGGGTTGTTCTTGAAAGAATTTTTTTTCTTTTTTAAAGTTCCAAGAACAGTTAAGAAGCCTGAGGAAGAAGAAGCTAAACCAGAGAAAGAACCTAAAGTTGAACCCAAGCCTGTTGTTGAAAAGATTAAAAAGCCTGAAGGTACAAGTGAAAATCAGACAGTGATGATGTTAGCCAGCGAGAGACTCTACCTAAATCCCTGTTTTCATAAATACCTCCTGGGTGTCAGCACTTTCTGGGTGTCAAACATGAATTTTTAATGATTCAGTAGATCTATGGAAAAGATACACCAAAATATTCAAATTTGGGAGCCGCCCTCCATAGCGCCACAATTTCACTTCTAATCTGTCCTTGACATATTCTTTGCTTATCCATCTCCACTTTGTGTGAAAGAAACACTTTAAAAGGTTATATTTAATTCAATATTCTGTAAGTGCTCATCTTATTTCATCTTTCTCAGTTATCTTCTATTGCAACAGATGTGTGCTGTCTGCTCATCTTTGCCACATTCGGCTAGCTAAATGTTTCTTGCTAAAGTCTATTAATGTATCAGGGAAGCCAAAATGTTTAAATCCTGTTTTCAAATAAAATTAATGTTTTTAAAGTGCCAGAGATTTCAAAGAAGAAAACTGAGATCCTACCTTTGAAGAAAAGGGAGGAAAAAGAGAAGCCTGTGCCAGAACCAGCCAAAGGTATACAGATGTGATACTCTTTACTTGCTGCTGCAACTAAAACTTGCATTTGATCATGAATCTGCAAGCTAGACTAATCTTTCATATTGCTAGCCAAAAAACTACCATCTTCTCATCTTCTACCTCTTTATTCTTCCTTCCGTACCTACTGATTTCTTTTTCTTTTTCCGCCTCATCTTATTTGGCAAGTCAACTGTCCTGTTTTGATTTATTAAAGCCTCTAATAATTTCAAAAATAATAGTATCTTCTCTTATCTGTGGCATCTGTCTCACAGTTTTTGTACATCCTGTTTGCATTTGCAGTTCTGTCTCAATATTTCTTTAATCTTACATACTATTTTTGCATTTCAAGTTCCAGAACCTAAACCAGCAAAACTTCCTGAACCAAAGCCTGCTGTAGGTAAGACATTTTAAACCTATGCTTACACAGGGCTTCTTCAGTCACATTAATTGTGATATTGGTATAAAGTCAGAATATATTCAGGTAAAGGCTCATTTATATAAAAGGACCTTTGGTATCTACCTAGATTTTAACTGAATGCATGGTTAAATTTTGGGTAATTTTTAAAGGCAGGTCTGTTTTCATTGTATCAGAGGTTCTTGTTTCTTTTTGTAAATTGTCATACATGCTGGGTTTTTTTTTAGGGGGGGGGTTGCCAGAAAGACAAAAAATAAATTTAATAAATAAGTGAAAACCAATATCACATTAACTTGTGCAAACCCCTGTGAGCTTATGTGATGGTGTAACTCCCAGTTAACCAAGCTACAAGTTTGTTAGTTGAACAAATATTCCAGTTACTATCACATCCTAATTCAATGAAATGCCAAGACCAGGGAAACTGAATACTTCATGATCCAAAGAGGTACTAAAAAGGATGTAAAATGGCCTTTAAAATGCAGTCCTAAGCATAATTTCAGAGGTAAACCCAAACCCCATCCCACTAAGAAATGAAATGTACTCTTTTATCAGTGAATAGATGAAAATATTTTAACTCATGTAATTCTTTCCACAGCCCTAAAATCTCCTAAGCCTACTGCAGAGCCAACACCTGAGGCTGCTCCTGTGACAGCTCCAGTGGTAGGGAAGAAAGCAGGTATGTGAATATTGGTTCATGTACTAAATTAATTTTGGTACAAGTCATCACACAAAAATAATCAGAACTAAAACAATTAGAATGCCAGTTTTGTCTTGCTGCCACAGATCCTGACAACTTAGTTCATCAAAGCAGCACATCTTATTGGGCTACACTGCAAACATGTGTATAAACCCCAAGCCTCTACCCCAGCCCAATTACCAAGAACTTTACTGGGGCCCAACTCAGGGAGCATCTGCACTGCAGAATTAATGCAGTTTGTCACTGCTTTAAGTGCCATAGCTCAATGTTGTGGAATTCTGGGATTTGTAGTTTTGTGAAAAAATAGCCTTGTCTCTCAGAGAGCTCTAGTGCCGCAGCAAACTACGAAGCCCAGGATTCCATAGGATAGAGCTACGACAGTTATTTCTTACCTAAGGGGAATGGAAACGTTTTTGTAAAAAAGCTGAAATGAGAAAAATAATATTAAAATGAACCAGGATGCTAATAATCTCACCCAGCTTTTGAATTTTTTTGATTTTACATTAGAGTATGAAAGATGAAGATTTGCATACCTAGTTTACAGTGAACTTTAGTTTTCCAAAACAGTTTAATATTCTCAGGAGAAAGGATACAGTTATTCTCCTTTATTTAACATAGTGATCGTGAAATTTATATATGTACGTATATACCTGTGCATTCTCAGGGGTAATGCATACAGAGACAAGCAACATGTTAAGGGAGTAGTGGTCAACACACAATCATGCCACTCTCCAAGGCCATTTTTGCTATCATTTAAGACACCATTGATATTTAGCAGCAAAGCACAGCCAGATTTCAGCAGCAATGGAAGAAATATAAAACAAACATTTTGTTTCAAATAAATAGCCTTTAACAGTTTGCTGTCACATTTGAATACAAATAATCTAGCCCTTAGAGGGTCGGGGTGGGTGGGAAGGTGTGGGAAAATGAAACATTCCACCCCTGCTTTGAGGATATTGTCCCATTTTAAAATGTTTCAAATGTGCTTTCAAATCTAACAATGTTGTCATCATTTTCTGCTAGAGCCTAAGACTACACCAGAGAAGGATGCTGCCAAGGGTAAAAGTCCCATTAAAGGTAAGAAAATATTATCTTAACAATAAAACACACTATCTACATAGCTTTATACCTGTAATGATTTTAGTCAATAATTCAAGTTTTTGTGTTCTAACTATGCCAAATCACATGATCAAAAAATGAATTCACTATGTGAAGTAATGAACAAGGTTAGTGTGATATTTTCCCCCATTCCTCAGTGGAAAACTTTTTCTTGATAGATTATCCATTTTCTTTCTAAACAAATGGATTTTGCAGTCATTATTAAATATGCAAATAATACTTAAAATTTATATTTAAAAATCAGCACTGTTTGCTTTAGTATGCTTCTATTAGCAGGATCAGAGCTAAAATCTGGAATAGTAACATCTCTTGATGGAGGTATTTTAAAATGAACATATGTAATATTTCTAATTCTGAGCAAGAAGGATAAAGTATTTCCTTTGCTGTGAACCAATATAGTGAAATGGAGAAGACAAGAAAGTATACGTTAAGAGTTCCAGCCTTTTCTCCACCCTCTCTTCCATTGCTAGGCCTTGTTCCTCACATACTTTCTCCCATAAATCAAATTGAATCATTAAGGATTGGGCCAGCCTTTGCATACCCCTGGATCTGTTCCTTGGTTTTTCTGGGGTAGATGAGCTGCATCTGTAGTGCAAATCAGGAGCAGGGAAGGAAGGCAGTAGTAGCCACACATAAAGGACAATAAATAGACACAAATTCTGTTAGCTACAATTTAGAGTTTGAGAAGGCATAGGGCAAAATTCCAGTGATAGGGCAGCCCAGTTAGTAGTTGATTCATGATCCCAGCATACATGCTGAAATCGTAGGTATGTGAGAGAGGAGAGGGAAAGAGGAGAAAAGCAGATCCCAAGTGCTTTCAGTATATCAAAATTAAATTGGCATTTCCTAAAAACTGATTTTGTGAACAGAAAGGCTTGCTTGGAATTTCTGCCTCATCTACACTTTTAGCGTCATCACAGATAATGTCTTTAAAATAGGAAACCACTTTGTCAAACTGGTTTTAACTGTATTAGTGAAAATGAAATTCATGTAGAGATCAATTTTATATATTTCCATATCTGATTTGTAGCCAAAAAGACACCTTCACCTGCAGATGCGGAGAGAAGGAAACTAAGACCAGGAAGTGGGGGTGACAAGCCTCCTGATGAGCCCCCTTTCCAATACCAACTAAAAGCCGTGCCACTCAAGTTTGTGAAAGAAATTAAAGACATAGTGCTGACTGAAGCTGAGTCCGTAGGCTCTTCCGCCATCTTCGAGTGCCTCATCTCTCCCTCCACTGCCATAACTACCTGGATGAAAGATGGCAGCAATATCCGCGAGAGCCCTAAGTACAGGTTCCTGTCTGATGGGAAAGATAGGAAACTCCATATTATTGATGTCCAGCTTTCAGATGCTGGGGAGTATACTTGCGTGCTGAAACTGGGAAACAAAGAAAAGACCTCTACAGCAAAACTTGTTGTTGAAGGTATTTCATTGTTCTTCCAAATCTGTGTTATAGTTTTTGGTTTTCTGTTCTCTGCCTGCTCCAAATAGCTATTGATTCATCTCTGATCTACACCTGGTATACAGCCGGCCCTTCTTGTACGTGGATTTTTTATACGCAGATTCAAGCATCCACAGTTTAAAATGTTCAAAAAAAGTATAAATTTCAAATATCAAACCTTGATTTTCCAATTTTTATAAGAGACATCATTTTGCTATGTCATTATATTTAATGGGACTTGAGTATACATGGATTTTGTTATCTACGGGGATCTTGGAACCAAACTCCAGCGTATAACAAGGGTCTACTGTATTTTATTTATGTTGAAAGGCTCATTGTATTGAGTGATAGAAGGTATGTATATTTCCTAGCTTCTGTGATATTGTTTATTTGTTTGCCTATACAGTGTCATTTATGAGATAACACTTTATGAGCCACAAGAGAACAGTCATGGCACTGAGTTAATAGTAAACACTGGAGAAACGAGAGAGGGATATGCGTTTATACTTTTACATTAGTCACTAAGTTACCAATGAGAGCCAACATGGTGTACTGATTTGAGTATTGGACTGTGACCCTGGAGACCATGGTTTGATTTCCCACTCAGCCATGGAAACCTACTGGGTGACTTGGACAAGTCACATACTCTCAGCTCCAGAAAAACCATGATAAGTTTGCCTTAGGGCCATCATAAGTTAGAAGTGACTTGAAGGCATACAACAACTACAAAACTCTAAGTTACTAGCCTTAGTGAAAATAAAGAATGGGGAACATCTTTATAATTGAAACTGTATATGAATGGCACAGCCCAGTGCTTATTCTAGGCATGAGTGCTTTAGTGTATACACATTGCTTCATAGTCTGTAATAGCAGGTCACTCCATACTCCATAGCAGAGTCACTCCATATATAGCAGGTCACTCCATACTCCATAGAATTTTCACCATATTTGAGACAGATGAATATATGTAAGTCTCTGATGTTAGGAGATTATCCAAGCACATGCTTAAATGTATCACCAAATGTGAATGATATAATATGTCAATAAAGCTTTTCTCCCCTTCACCAGAATTACCAGTGCGTTTTGTGAAGACTTTAGAGGAGGAACTTACTGTCATAAAAGGGCAACCCTTTTATCTAAGCTGTGAACTGAACAAAGAGAGAGATGTGGTCTGGAGGAAAGATGGGAAAATTATTAAGGACAAACCTGGGAAATTTGCCCTGGGTATTATCGGTCTGCAGCGTGCCATCACAATTATGGATGCTGATGACAGTGATGGTGGAGAATACAGTGTGACTGTTGACCAAGCTAACATCAGCTGTAAATCCAGTGTTAAAGTTGTTGGTAAGATAAATTTATCTCAAACCTGTCTGTTCTCTCAATGTATATGAAATTAGGGTGTGTTATGAAGCAGTGGTGTCCCTGCACCTGATATCACCTGCTGTGGGGGAATGGGGCTTCTGGGGATGGCACGCATAGCCTCCCTTTGCTCTCCTTTTGAGCAAAAGGACAGGCCAGTATAATAATAATACAGTAATAGTAATAATAATAATAATATTTGTTTATATGCTACACAATCACTGGGAATCTGGATGGCTTACAACAGAGGGATATTAAAAGGCAATAACAATAAATATAAATTAAAAACAAATGTAACATGGCAATGCATTAAACAATAAGAATAAAATTAGATAGTGATTAACAATAGCAATAGCAATAGCAATAAATAACAAAAATACACAGCAGTTATAGCAACAAAAATACATAGTAATTATAGCAGCAATAAAATTAACAAAGTAAAATACATAACAATTAACAAAGCAAAAATACATTGTAATTATAGCAACAAAAATACATAGTAATGATAGCAACAATAAAATTAACAAAGCAAAATACATAACAATGAACAGAGCAAAACAAGCAAAAAAGAAAGAGCATGGAGGGGGAAGGGCCTGACTGGGTGTCGCTTCTCTTCTGGGATATCACCCAGTGCGGGCCACACCACCACATCCCTCCAGTAACACCACTGTTTTGAAGGAAGAGATGAAAAGCTATAATTCGTTGCTTTGAAAATCTACCAACTAAGACATCTTGGGGGCATGGCATTTAGATGCCACACACCTGGTAGCCATCCTGGAGCTCTGCCGAGGCACCTTAAACTCAACCCAAATAGGAGCAGATCTTTTCTGCTCCTATTTGGAACAGCTTTCTGGAGGATTGGGGCCACAGCGTGTGCTTGGTGCAGCCCCAAGGCATCTTGAGCAGGGTGGCTTCAAGCTGCTTCTTCATGCCCGTCTATTCCGCCCCTAAGAAGCTCATTTTTACTGATTGTGTAACTGGGATAGGAGGTATCTGAAAGGCTCTAATTCAGATCTGGTTGGATGAGAATTAGAGTTCTTGATGGTGCCCTCCAGATCTGTATATTTAATAACCAGATAGAAAGCGAGTCAGTGCTGTGTAGAAATATTGTTGTGCTCCCAGTAGCAAGAGACTGAAGGAATATATTAACTTTAAACATTTTGTCTAATGGCCTCTTTACAGTATTAAGTATTAGCCCCTCTAACACCACAAGGATCCTGCTCATGGACCAAGAAAGAAGTATGTCTATGAGGGCTATTTAACTAGTTAGTTATTTGTCTCTCTCTAAAACAAAAACAAAAACAGCTGTTGTAGGTAACACTACAACATTGTGATAGACTCCTCCCATTTTGCTCATTTTAAGTAAACAATATGTAAGCAGACATTATTTTACTGTGTATTAGTCATGTTTCCATGGCAGTTTTTCTGTGCGATACCACTTTAATACAGTGAGAAAGAAGAGAAGTATTTCTTGCTGTGAAAAGGACCCTTTTTCTTTTCACAGCAATATGATTTTTTCCAAACCACTTGTGTAACATTCCACTGGATTCTTGAAAGTACAAAACCTATAGATCACAGGCAAATTCAAATTTAGCTAAAACTGATTATATATATATATATATATATATATATATATATATATATATCTTAAATTTATGATGTTTCCACAATTTAAGTAAAATGTAGGATCCTTCCTATGATCCATCTGTTTAAAAATACCAACTCATTTTTAAAATAATCCCAAATGGAAAAATCTGGGTGCTGTTAATTTAGGATTCCCAGATCCCTAGGCCTGGCATTACTTCTCTGGTTCTTAGGGTGAGGGGGAAGGATCTTAGTGTGAGAATGGTGCCTTGAAAAATGTGTATATATCTGTATGTACATGCATGTGTGTGTGTGTTTGTGTGGAGAGAGGGAGAGAGATTTCCTCATATTACATTGTGTTTTGTCATACAGAAATGATAAAAGACTGGCTAGTGAAACCTATCAGAGACCAGCACGTGAAACCAAAGGGTACTGCCACCTTCTCTTGTGATATTGTGAAGGATACCCCAAATATTAAATGGTACAAAGGTGAAGAAGAAATTCCTCTAGAACCAACTGATAAAACAGAAATTATAAAAGATGGACCTCATATCTACCTCAAAATTAAGAACGCCACACCAGATGATATTGGGGAATATGCAGTTGAAGTTGAAGGTCGTAGATATCCAGCCAAACTGACTCTTGGTGGTAAGAATATTATTACATTCATACAGTAGGTTTAGCAATAGTTTCACTTACTAAAGTATGAAGACGCACTGTCTGGGAAAATGCTGCAAATTGTGAAAATATTTCACTGATTACATGCATGTTATTAATTCATTTAATGTTTCAATGCCAGAACGTGACGTTGACCTGCTTAAACCCCTTGAAGATGTTACTGTTTATGAGAAAGAAACAGCCAGCTTTGATGCTGAGATTTCTGAAGATGATATTCCTGGGGAATGGAAACTGAAAGGAGAAATTCTCAGACCCTCACCTGTAAGAATCTGTACATCAGAATTTATTAGCTTAAAAGTACTGTGCAGTAGCTTGAATGATGTCAGACAATAAACTGATTCAGCCACAGTCTTTTAGATAAAATTGCTGAGGTTTATAATTATTATTAGTTTAGTTTTCAGCCAGAGACATCAGCTAGAATTTTTCTGATGCACAACGCTAAATGTTCCACTTTTTATAGGGACACAGAGTGATAATGAGGGAAGTGGACAAATTCAGCCAGCTCCAAGCAGCTTTTAATTATCAGTGCTTCATGGCTGTCTTCACAGCTGCTATTATTATTTATTTACGGTATTTATGCCCTGCTCTTCAGCCCTAAAGGCTCTCAGAGCAGCTTACAATTATTATTATTATTAATTAGATGGTTCCATACTTGCAGTCTTTTCCCCCTGCCGCTGCCAATTGGCCACCTTTGCTGGCTTAGTTACTCCAGAGTGATGCACTAAACAGGATTCCAGTCACTGGGTTTTTTTTAATGTATGAAATTTATAAATCTAAAAATGGAACATCTTCTAACAGCATAGAACAACTGATTATAACACATATGTTCTGTCACATAACTTTTTTGTTACTCCAGATTTTTTTTCCTGACATGTGCTAGCATTTTTAAGATGAGTATTACTGAGCCCAGTGGACAACCTGAAGCTATGCTTAGCTCAGGTGGGAAGAAAGGTGGAAATATTTTTATCCAGGGCAAAGAAATTAACACCATACTCTGAAGCAATGAAATTATTACATTGTGAAGATTTTTAAAAAAATTAATAGCAATTCCACATTATTCTTATATCATGAAATGTTTAATATCTTACAGACATGTGAGATCAAAGCTGAAGGAGGAAAACGTTTCTTAACATTGCACAAAGTCAAATTAGACCAAGCTGGAGAAGTTCTCTACCAGGCACTGAATGCAGTTACTGCAGCTATCCTGACAGTAAAAGGTAAAGTGTTGTACTAAAATTTGCCTGCTAAACTGAAAGAGACACACAGACACACACAAATGTATGGATAAACTAAGAGCCACTGTAGTAACTATTTAAATTTGATCTGCATAATGCAGTGTGTCCTGAAATAGGTGTATGTTTATGTCCTCTTCAGTACGTCAGGGACAAGCAATCCCAGATGGCAGAGACAGACAATAAATCTAACTTGCCCAACCAGGCCAAGAAATCTGAACATGCTGATCTCCCCCTCAGTCCCCAAGCCATAAAGGAAAAGACCAGTTGTGCCGGCACAAAGGAGCCCGTTCGCCTTTAGTGGATAATTAATGGTCACAACTTTATTTTATCTGTACAGAGGTCATCAATCACAATTTGACAGCTATAAATCAATCATGCTGCCTGTTATCCATTTGGCAAATGTTTACACGCTCTTATCATAAATCATATTGTACATCAAGCCATAAATCAAGCCATAAATCAATCATATGTCAATGCCCGTAACCAATCATATCAGCTAATATGGCCATAAATCACAAGCTGTCATCATAAATCAATCATCGGTCTTCACACATTGCGGACTCTGTCATTGTAAACCATAATACATTGATTATTGAGCTATTAAATTAGAAAGCATGACTGCTAAAGCTATGTGTCATGATGACCCATTCCAAGTTGTGACAAAAGCAGCAAACATTTATAACTCATGGCTGCCCAGCTTGCAATGGCTGCCGCCATGTGGAAAGGGCCTTATATAGGCCCCAAATCTCGCAAGATTACATAAGATTATGGGGGTTGCTGGGGGATCTCGTGAGATTCCCTTGATTGGCTGGGAGCAACATGAAGGGGTGGGACTTCCTGTGGCTTCCTCCCAAAATAACTGGCACAGCAAGAGGCCCCTCCCAACAAGTTGAGGGGGTGTCTTTCAGTCTAGTCTCAAAATTTGTTCCCTTTCCTATCCCCAAGTCCCAGGACCTCAAGGGCAAGTCCAGAAAACTCCCTTTCCCTGAAAAGTGCCTGTGGGTATTTACCGATAACTGCCCTGGATTCCACTCTCTCCACCCTAACCTGGCAAGAGTGAGTCAGATGCCAATTATATATAGAATTAAATGCCAAGCTATTGAATCAATAACATATACTGTAATGCAACAAATCTCAAATGATGTTAAGGAAGCCAACTCAAATCTTTTACAGCACCAGCCAAAACCAATTGTCCCACAGTACTGTGGAGAATTAGTACAAGGTGGGCACAATACCTTTTCCTCTGTCAAGACCAGGAGGAAAGAAAAATCCTACCAAGGCCCCAAAGGTGACTAACTAAAGCCTGCACTAAACACCAAGGAGGATGGGCAGGCCATTGCCCAAAGATGAAAGAGGGGCAGAACTGAGTTTTATATTTCTATCCATCTTCCCATCCTACATCATGTCACGTAGCATCGTGATGGTCCTAGGAGATTATTGCATTAGTTTTGCTGCGTGGATAGACCTGGGATGTAGCCTTCTTAAGGCGGATTTTATTACATTAACTCATTGCTGGGCAGTATATAGCCCATACACAACCCGGGCTTCTCTCACAGCTTTTCAAGAACAGGATTTTCCAATTCTTGAAAAGATACGGGACAAACCTGAAGAAGCCCAGGTTGCATACAGGCTGCATACTGCCTGGCGATGGGTGAATGTGATAAGACCTGCCTTAAGAAAGTTACATCCCAAGTCTATCCTGGCAGTAAAGCTAATGCAATAATCTCCCTAATCTTCTCTTCTTCCTTCTGGAAGGGCAATTGACTGACCCCACTCTGCAGTCTCTGCTATAGGTGACCCAAATGTAAGGGGCCAAAGTATATAAGCTCATATATTACTTCCACTGTATACTTGAAAAATATTGTATTACCTTTATTTGCAGAAATTGAGCTTGACTTTGCTGTGCCTTTGAAAGATGTGACTGTACCAGAGAAGCGGCAGGCAAGGTTTGAGTGTGTTCTCACAAGGGAAGCCAATGTAATGTGGTCTAAAGGCACCGACATTATCAAAGTTGGGGACAAATATGACATAATAGCAGATGGAAAGAAACATATTCTAGTCATCAATGATTCTCAATTTGATGATGAAGGAGAGTACACTGCTGAAGTTGAAGGAAAGAAAACCACAGCAAAACTTTTTGTAGAAGGCAAGTTGATTACTGGGGGATGATTGTGCAAAAGGTATAAGAAGCAACAATAATTTGTAAATTCCAACAGCTAGAATTGTGTGGTATTAATGATCATTTGCTGCATTCCAGGTATCAGGCTGAAATTCATCTCCCCTCTCAAAGACCAAACAGTGAAGGAAGGAGAAACAGCTAACTTTGACTTTGAACTTTCACATGAAGATATGCCAGTGACCTGGTTCAAAAATGATAAGAAACTCCATACTAGCAGAACAGTTCACATTTCTGCCGAAGGGAAGAAACACAAATTAGAAATAAGAGAAGTGACGCTTGATGACATCTCTGAGATCAAGGCTCAAGTTAAGACATTACACACCGAGGCACACCTGAAGGTTTTAGGTAACATGTTATCATGTGTTGTTATTATATGAAGCTTTATGTATCTTTATGTATTCAAATCTTTTTTGTGCATTGACTGTAATTCACGTTTTTATGTATTCACTGTATTTACTAACCTCTTCAAAATATTAATCACTTCATACCCAACTGATATCTTATAGAGGCTGACCCATATTTCACTGTAAAATTGCAAGACTATACCGCCATTGAGAAAGATGATGTAATTCTGGAGTGTGAACTTAGCAAAGATGTGCCAGTGAAGTGGTATAAAGATGGCGAGGAACTTGTAGCTTCCAAGAGAATCTCCATAAAGACTGATGGCAAGCGCCGCATATTAAAAATTAAAAAGGTGTCAGATGCTGATATGGGAAATTATGAATGTAACTGTGGAACTGACAAGACAAATTGTGATGTTAAGATTGAGGGTAAGTGATAGTATGCCTTCAAAAGGATCTTTTCAGAACCTTTTACACACACTAATCAAGGCAGGAAATCTGAGATATATCCATATATCTTTACTTTCAGCTCGAATGATAAAAATAGAGCGTCCCCTATATGGACAAGAAGTATTTGTGGGTGAAACAGCTCGATTTGAGGTTGAAATCTCTGAGCCTGATGTTCATGCAATTTGGAAGTTAAAAGGAGAAACTTTAACAGCTTCACCTGTAAGTTTTTTTTAAAAAAAAAAGCCATTAACACCAGTTTAAAAAGGAAAACAAAATTTTGTTATGACATTATACAGAATGAATGAGTGATCAGGATAAATTTTTTATCCCCCCCTCCCGTAAAAAAAAATCAGGATTGTGAAATGATTGAAGATGGCAAGAAACACATCCTGGTCCTTTACAACTGCAAATTGGATATGACAGGAGAAGTGTCCTTCCAGGCTGCAAATGCTAAAAGTGCTGCTAATCTGAAAGTGAAAGGTATGCTTCAGAATGCATCATCTGTATGCCCATTTTCCAAACTTTATTATTATCCACCAGCAATGAGGATTATGATGCTAATAATAACAATAGTAATAATAATTGTTGTTATTATTGTTATTATTGTTACAATCCATAGCTGGAGTCACTAACAGAAATAAATTCCTGACACTCTTCATTACCCAATTTGATTTCAGAACTGCCTCTCATCTTTATAACTCCACTCAGTGATGTCAAAGTCTTTGAGAAGGATGAAGCTAAATTTGAATGTGAGGTATCAAGGGAACCAAAGAGTTTCCGTTGGTTGAAAGGAACACAAGAGATCACAGGAGATGAGAAATTTGAAATCATACCAGAAGGCACAAGACATGCCCTGGTCATTAAGTCTGTGGCTTTTGAGGATGAAGTAAAATATATATTTGAGGCTGAAGATAAGCACACAAGTGCCAAGCTGATAATTGAAGGTTTGTTTTGTACCACTGTTTCTCTTGACAGTGTGTTTCATTTTCAAATTTGTATCATTTTATTAACTACAATCTAAGTTTAATGGGATACTTTTATGGTTTAGGCATTCGTCTTCAATTTATAACACCTCTCAAGGATGTAACAGCAAAGGAGCGTGAAACTGCAGAATTTACTGTTGAGTTGTCACATGACAACATCCCTGTCATATGGTATAAGAACGATCAACGGCTCCATACCACCAAGGTTGTGTCAATGAAGGATGATGGCAAATTCCATACATTGTTATTTAAAGATCTCAATGTCGATGATACCTCTCAGATCAAAGTGGAAGCTATGGGAAAATCATGTGAAGCAAAACTTACTGTTCTTGGTATGTGTGACCTGAGTTTGATTTACATAAAGGGTCTTACTAGATAAAGTTTCTTCCAGAAGTACAAACACACTACTGTCTGTACTAACTCTATGTATAAGAGCCCCCCTCACTCCTTTGGGGGAGATCTTGACATCTTCTCAGGAGATCCTGCTCAGACAACACCTTTTGGAGGGACAATATGAACCTCCAGAAGGAGTAGGGCTGTCTCCCAGGCATCCTCAGTTTTTTGGAACTCTCTTTTCAAGAGATGTTCATGAAATCTCCTCTCTGCTATCTTTTCTGGAGGGGAAACCAAAGTCTTTCCTCTTTCAAAATGCTTCTGAGGATTGACTACTGCTAGCTGTTGTGCTTTCTTATATTGCTGCTGTTCTATCTCTGACTCTTGTTATTTCTTTGTTTTGGTTTTTGCCTCTTTGTTTTACTGTAGTTGTCTCTAATTTGTGCATTGTTGCAAAATTTTATGTGACTAGTTCACTGTATGGCCATAATGTCTTACTGATAGGAAAATAAGGCCTTATATGTTCAGTGGGGCTTCTTTCCAAGTAAGGATACATATAATTGCACCCTTGGACATTTTTTGTGTCCTAGATAAATATTTGATAAGAAGACTGAAAATGACTTATACACCCCACATAAATTAGTTTCCAGTACAATTATTTGGATTTCTATTATGCTGTAAAAAAGTTCTTCATACTAATTACTAGACCACAGTTCTCTTCTAACAACATAGTTAAGTTTAATTAATTCATCCCATTGAATTCAGCTGATTCTGACTGCTTTTAAGACCTTATTGATCAGGTACCAGGATGTCTTTTTACCATACAAATTTGACTGTTGGGTAAGATCAGCCCTTGTTCAGCACATACTGTACAAGCAAAAAGTCTCATATTCAATCTCTGCAACCTCCAGTTTGGGCAGAAAATGACACTTTTTCTAAAACCTGAGCAGCTGCTACAAGTGTATGTAGAGCTAGAAGTGGAACTGGGTTGACTTGATATCAAGCAGTTTCTTGCATTTCTTTTTCTCACTTAGTCTAATAAATTAAGTATCAGGCTAAGACTGTCCTATTTCCCTTTTAATCCTCCATGATGGTTTTTATGTCTCTGTATTGTATTTTGTGCTGCTATTTTATTCTTGTTCTGCTCTTGTTTTAATTGGAGCATTATGACTTTTATGGATTTGGATGTTGTACTGTCTCTGTTTGTTTTAGTTGTTGTAAGCCATACTTTTATTACTAAACCTAAAGGCCGGGTATAAATCTCTTAAATAAACAGAAATAAATATATAGTTCATGGTCCCCCCATACTTCTTCTGGTTCTAGATTGAGAATTCTTTCTAAAATCAAAAGCAGCAACTGTTCATGAGAATGACGAGGATTTACTCCATCCTAGTTTTAGCCATGGTTTCAGAAAGCTTCCACTTCTTCAAAAATCAGCCCCTTTATAGAAAGGAAGAATAATCCTTTAGACTGGCTTGGGTAAATTGCAAAATCTTTTGACCATATTATAACATTTGGAATATCACATATTCACCTTAACTTGCAGAGGGGGATCCTTATTTTACTGGGAAGCTTCAAGATTACACTGCTGTGGAAAAAGATGAAGTCATTTTACAATGTGAAATTAGCAAAGCAAATGCTCCTGTAAAATGGTTCAAAGACGGACAAGAACTAACTCCATCTAAGAATGTTATTATCAAAGCAGAGGGCAAAAAGAGAATTCTCATCCTCAAGAAAGCATTGAAGAAGGACATTGGTCAATATACCTGTGATTGTGGTACTGATCAGACGTCTGCCAAGCTCAACATTGAAGGCAAGTTTCTCTTACTGATGTATTGTTGCATTAAGTCTTCTTGAGGATCTTTCAGCTGGTGGGTACCACACACACACATTTAACAAATAAATATCTTCTTAATCTTTCTGTACAAAACATTACTTGCCACTGTGGTGATGAACACTAATTACATTGCTGATATTATTTTCTTTGCAGATCGTGATATTAAGATTGTGCGGCCCCTATATAGTGTGGAAATATTTGAAACAGAGACTGCCCGTTTTGAAACAGAAATCTCTGAGGAAGATGTCCATGCTAACTGGAAACTGAAATCAGAGACCTTGACTCAGACATCTGTAAGTAATACCTCTAAACACAAATCAGATTTGTTTGTTAAATAAAATGTTAAAAAAGATGGCTCCCAGAAAATCTGACCTGGATTCAGAGAACTTGGTATTTAGCAGTTTTCTCCTCTATGGAGTATGGGGAGGCAACACTCATTCTGTTCCCATCTGTAGTCTTTTCTTTAAAATTTCAGTTGGCTGGAGTACCATGCAGAGAAAAAGGGATGCAGATGAGTGTGCTGCAAAATCTTTTGATCCAAGTCCCTGGAACTTTGTGTCAGACTTATTTGTTTCTTTTCTGTAAAAGTTCATCTATATTTTTTATTGCTCAGTTAAATTTAGATTATACAGTATTTGGAGGTTGGTAATGAAAATTACACACATCAGTTTAAAAGAAATTTTGTGCTCAAAATGCACTCAGGATGGCACTAGTGGTTTTGTAAAATTAGGTTTACAAAAGGATTTTTCCTATTATAGAAACAGGGATCTTACCTATAGAGTAGTCCTGGTGGTGTAAAAAAATGAAAGGAGATTACTGGTGTATTATTTCAAATTATTGTACATTCATTTCTACTTGAAAAGAGAGAGAGAGAGAGAGAGAGAGAAAGGGTCAGAGAGAGAGAACAGAAGATTGGATTGAATTATTCTGATTAGAATATCATGATGGATAGCTAGATAAAAAATGTCACCCAATATGTAGCTGATGTTTTAAAAGACAAATTTCATACTGTAGATCATGGAGAACACACTGAAATAATGTGAAACATTGGTCCAAAACACTGCAGAAATAATCCAGTTTGAGACTGCTTTTAGTGCCCTGGCTCATGCTAGGAAATTCTGGGAATTGCAGTTTATTGCGGGACAGTTAAGGCAGTCTCAAACTGGATGCGTTTTGGACCACTGCTGCAGAATCATTGTGTATGAGTACCATTTCTGACAGTGATTCTTTCAACTTAAAATAGTTCTAAACAGTCACAGTTATATATAGATATTACACATTGTTTTTTTTTTCTCCTTTTGGAAGGATTGTGAGATTAAAGAAGAAGGCAAAAGACACTGTCTTACACTCTACAATGTACGCTTGAACCAGGCTGGTGGTGTAGACTTCCAAGCAGCCAATGCCAAATCTAGTGCCCATCTTCGAGTGAAACGTAAGTATCTTTAAAATATACCTGTGAGACAATAGGT
>NC_056522.1:203636650-203751488 GCF_019175285.1 Sceloporus undulatus
ATTTACATCACTGAGAATGTGATAGGATAAGGAGGGAGAAAAACTAAGGAGGAAAAAAAAAACTAATCAGATAAGCTGGAAGGGGAGAGGTTATTTTTCTCCACTGACACAATATAATGTAGAAAGCATGCAGGAGCAGCTGTGTCGGCCAGTTAACAAATACAAACAAAAATCCATCAGTGATACCTTTAGTGGCCAGCCAACCAAAATGCACAATATACTGTACTTGTTGCAAGCTTTTGAAGCTCCACGGGCTTCTTCATCAGGCAAGATGTTACAAACCAAACAGAAGAGGGGAAAAAACAACAATTGGGGATGCTAGTCAGATGATTGTATGTTATAATAGTTGGCCACTTTTCACTTTAATGAAGATTTGTACTCAATTCATTTGGATACTTCTACAGTAAGCCCTTCTTATCAAGGTGGGGGAGGTTTCTGTACCATACCCCAATGGATGAAAAAAATGGTGGGATCTCAAGTCCTGCAGTTTTTAATGGCCATGCACGCTCGCGCAGCCATTAGCAGCAATGGCGTTTTCCATCTGCAGATGCTTAAATCTGCGGATGCCAAGCCTGCAGGCTGCAATTCAATTTGTGCTTTCTTTTGTGTTGGATCACAAGATGAAATAACTGGATTATAGACAGAAGTTTAAGTATTTGATTAGTTTTAAAAACTCTAATATGGGGAATAACTTACCCAGGATGATTGGCATTTGGCTTTGCATAATCAATGGTTATGAAATTTAAATTACTTCAGATGAACTATTTGCTGCTCTTGGCATTTCAGGTTTTGAGAAATAACACCCTGCTGACATTTGTGGAAAGTGCTAATACCCTTATGGACAGAGACATCCTAGACAGTTGGCAACCACTTGTCTCACTATCCAATCATTGCCCTTGCTATTTTGGAAGGCATATGCCTTATCTAGCAAGAGGCATGCAAGTCTTGGCAGGGAGAGTAATGCAGAGCAACTTTCTTGCTGATCTTTTCATTTCAAAGGATCAGGCTCTGCAAATAGGGAATCTCCAGTGACTAGACCTCCCCCTGAGGTCTGCAGGTCCAAGGGCCCTGATCTAACCAGGGAATTTAAATAGGCTCAAGTACGAGCATAATCTCTCTCTCCCTCTCTTGGGGAAAGGCACTATGGAAGTTCAAAAAGGGTGGAAGTGGCTAATCTGAAGATGATTTCTTCTTTTCGTCAAGCTCGTGTAATTGGCCTGCTGAGGCCTCTCAAGGATGTAACTGTGAGGGCTGGTGAAACTGCAACATTTGAATGTGAGCTCTCCTATGAAGGAATTGTGGTGGAATGGTTCTTGAAAGGAGAGAAATTGGAACCCAGTGACAAGGTACAAAAGGCATTCTTTGCTTCTTTCTCTCTGTCCTTCACCCAGTCTTTATTTCAACTCCTCCCCCCTCCCAAATTTTCTTCCCTCTTTCTCTTCCCACCTTACCTTCTCTTGTCTTCCATTTTTTCCACTGAAAGTAGCAAGTATACTCAAGTAGAAGTGATCTAGTCAGTCTAGTACTAGAAATATTAGAAGCCACTGTCTTGGACATACATCGCTGGGGAGGGGGGCCTTTGGGAACTCAGCAAGGTTACTTCTGAGTCAACCTGCTTAAAATTTCACTTTGAGGATATTCTACCATAGGATTTGAAAGGCTTTGTTTTATATATGAGAAGTCATTGGTACCTAACAGAAGAAAAAGGTCTCAAAATAAGATTGAAGTGGTTCTGTGCAACTACAGTGGTACCCCGGGATACGAAATCACCGCGTTACGAAATTTCCGGGATACGAAAAAAATAAATAGGAAAAAACTGTTTCGGCTTACGAAAAAATTTTTTGGTGCTTTTCGGCACTTTTTCACACGGAATCGCGGCTTTCAGCGCTAGCGGCTATGGCTTTTTCGGCTAGCGAAATTTTTCGGGTTACGAATGGCGCCGCGGAACGAATTACATTCGTAACCCGGGGTCCCACTGTACTGCCATACAAGTGCAGGAAGTATCTGGCAGTTCTAGTAAAATTTATGATCATTTGTCTTTCCTGATTCTTTCTCTCTTCTGAACGTAGGGCTAGGACCCAATTCTGCATATAAGGGGATTAAGGGGATTGAAATTCCGTTTCAGGCATTTGAAAAGGACTTCCAGATAACTTTCTGGACAGAAGTGCTCACTGGGCATTTCTCACTTGCTATTTTTAACCCTTCAAGTGTGGTGTTAGCACTGAGTTGTGAACAGCCTGGTATGCAGTTCATCAAATATTTAAAGTTAAACTTAAGCCACATATTACAAGTAAAGCATGGACAGAGCTGCATTCGGTTAATATATATATATATATATATATATATATATATATATATATATATATATTGCTGGCTATTTTGTTTGACCCTCTGTTTAAATTATTATAGTGTCTAATTTTTTTAAGACTGATACAAAGAAAAATTATAAAGGAAAATGGAGATTATTTATTAAAATGAAGACCTAGTTAGTAAAAGCTTGGTACAGTATTTACTAAAATATTTGCAGATAATTAAAACATAGATTTATTATGGTATATCATATTTAAAAGACCACAGTGTGATTAATTAAATGACTAGTTTAATTTTACTATTACCCTGACAAATATTTTAATGATATTAAAATAAGTCACCCATTAATCAGAGTTCCCAAGGTATTGAACAGATTAAAGCAAATAAAAATCATAATTTCTGTAAATTACCAGTAAACAGCAGTATAAAATCCTTTAAAACATATTTTCCACATCAAAGCAGAGATTGACATTAAAACAGCCATAATAATACATGCCAAGTACTATACAATGGTTAATTGCAGTCCTATTCATTAGAATTATATTTTCAATCTACAAGATTTTATATTTTATTTCTAATTTGTCCATTATATCAATTTAAGTTGGCCAAGATATAGATTTAGAGCACACCTTCTCCAGTCTAATTTAGGGCAGTATACACACAAAACAGACTTCTGCACACATCTTTCAGTCTGGGTGGTGAGCAGTATACAAATATGTCTGTTACACAAAATTTGGTTTTTTGATTGAACTGAGATTGATCACACTTAGTCTTTAAAATTAAAAGGTTATAATTCCACCAACCACTACTTTGGCAGATGGATTTAGAGTAGGATTCAACCTTCCCAATTTGTTCTTCCCCGAACTACTCCAATACGACTGGGAAACTTTTTGGACTGGCTACTGGTGGATTAAGCAGAGCAGCAATTGGAACAGGAAATGAGAAAGGCTGTAGCATGTGCTCAAAACTTTGTAGATGTATAGCTGAATCTGGCTGCAGTTTACAAATATTTAAGATAAGTTTGCAATGTGATTAATTGACCTGTTCTTCTTAATACTTTTTTAAAAGATTGTACCCCGTGCTGAAGGAAGAGTTCACACTCTTGTTCTCAGGGATGTGAAGCTAACAGATGCAGGAGAAGTCACACTAACTGCAAAGGATTTCAAGACTAAAGCAAATCTCATTGTTAAAGGTAAGCATTTTAAAATATCATCTTATTCCAGAGTACTAGGTATGGATCTGGACCACATAGAATGCTTGGGTCAACCTTTCCCACAGTATTTTTCATGCCTAAAATATTGAACAAAATTCTGGATATATTTCATTCTTTAGACAAACATAAACTTCATAACTAGCTTATTGGCCTCTTGATAGGAAAAAAAAGAGTCCTACAGTACCTGTACTTATGGGATTTACTTTTACCCTCTCTCAGAACCACCTGTTGAATTTACTAAACCTCTTGAAGACCAGACTGTAGAAGAGGAAGCTACTGCAGTACTTGAGTGTGAAGTGTCCAGAGAAAATGCCCCTGTGAAATGGTTCAAAAATGGTCAAGAGATTCACAAAACAAAGAAATATGACATAATTGCTGATGGCAGAGTCAGAAAACTTATAATTTATGGTTGCACACTAGACGATGCTAAGACATATACCTGTGATGCTAAAGATTTCAAGACTTCTTGCTTCTTGAATGTTGAACGTAAGTATGTTCATAAATTCTTTACATAGAACCAGATGCATGTTTGTTTTATTCCCTGAAAGGAAGGCAACTCGCTAATGCCTTATGGGTGAGTCAGTTTGATATCACGTAGTAAACCTAAATCTGGTTTATTCTATAGGGTGTTTTCTTTCATTTCCAAAAATGGAAACTGATTTAAATTTATTTGGGTTTGCTCATTGATGATTGTCAATAAACAGCAAATGCTTTTGTTACAACTATTGATTTTAAAACAATTGTAATAGTATTTAAGCTTGATATATATATATATATATATACAGTATATATATCTTTTCTTTCTAGCCCCTCATGTTGAGTTTACAAAGCCTCTTACTGATCTTGAAGTTAAAGAAAAGGAAGTTGCTCGGTTTGAATGTGAAATTTCCCGTCCAACAGTTAAGGTATGTGACATTTATGTTTGTAATGTGTTTCTAATATTTGAATTTCTAATTTGGTTTTGTATAGAATCACACAGAATTTGTTTCTTCCATTAAAATCAATCTTCTCTCTTCTTTAAGGAGTAAAGTTCTAGCCACTGTTTGTGCAGAACATTTTAAGGATGCAAAATTGTGTCTGGTCCAAATCAACCCAAAATCAAACCAAGGCTCCTTCTGCCATTCTAGCAACTAATTTAAAAACAACATTTTACACAAGGCATGATTACCAGTTAAAATAAACTACTAAACTTAAATATTAATAGTAATGTACTTGGTAGTCATATTTTACCTTGGTTATAGACCATATAACCATATACAGAGCAACAGTTTTAGTTATAGACTGTACAACTATGTGTGTGTGTGTGTGTGTGTGCGTGCGTGCGTGCGTGCATTGATCCTTTGGTTTGAATCCATTTCCATTCATGCATAGTGGTTTTATAGCCACGTCTGGCAGCACCTTCCTTCCCAACATTGCAAAGAAGCTGCTGAAATTCTTTGGAGCAGAACCATCAAAATGTAATGGTGGCCATTTGATTGAAAAATCACTCTCCTCTATGTATTTAGAAGCTTTTTGTATGCACAACAGAAATGGATCCAAGCAAACAGTCCCAATTGAAATGTGCAGGGAATAAACAGTGTGTGTGTGTGGTTTTGTTGGAATGCTGGAAATACTTCTAATCAGGGAAAATTATCATCTTTCTTTTCCTCTTCTCAGAGTTGATTTGTGCTAAAAGCAGGTTTCTAAAATGGTTGTATATATACAAACTCCATCTGCTGAACAATTAAATAAATTTTGCACAAAACATCTTTTTATATGAGCAGAGAAAATTCAGAGAGAAATAGCTACAGTAATGGCTGCTTAAATACACATATTGCCCTTAACTACATAATAAGGAAATTGATTGATTTCAGATGAAAATAAATTTCTGTGATTTTGATAACATATCACAAAATCTGTATAATTTATCATTTGCTCACAGTGAACTTAGCTACCCCCTTTGTAGAATGTTGGTTTATGTTTAGCTTAAAATATTATTCAGTGTTACTAATGCAATGAGTACATATAAGATTCAGTTCCTCAATTTTTGTGTGCAAAATTTTATTGAGATGGTGCACATATGTGCCTTCAAGTCACCTTCAAGTCCAGTTCCTTCCTCTGAAATATAGCCTACAGCAACTGGTATTCATTGATGGTCTTTCATCCCAGTACTAAACAGGGTTGACCCTGCCTATCTTCTAAGATAAGTCAGGATTTGAAACCTGGACATTTCACCCTCCCTATCTAGCAGCCCAAGGGGAAACTCAAAGAGGCATTTATAGACACCATTTAACCAAAAGCGTAAAGATCATACAAGATTTCAGTTATTAATTCACATGATAGTACAATATCATTTATCATTTAACCAATTTGTTGTTTTATCACTATATTTAAATATAGGCATTGTGGTTCAGAGATGGTGTTGAAGTGCGAAAAGGCAAAAAATATGACATCATCGCTAAAGGTGCCCAGAGGATACTTGTCATCAACAAATGTCTACTTGATGATGAAGCAGAATATGCATGTGAAGCAAAAGGCGCCAGAACCGCGGGCATGCTTACAGTGATAGGTAAAATTAACTCAAGTTTTCCATATGTTTTATGTAAAGTAGTGACAGCTTAATTACAGTTGTACTGAAATGCTGTTTTGTTTTGTTTTACAGAAGAGGAAGCTGTCTTCACCAAAAATCTTCCTAACGTTGAGGCTAATGAAACAGATACTGTCAAATTGATTTGTGAAGTTTCAAAGCCTGATGCAGAAGTAACTTGGTTCAAAGGAGATGAGGAGTTACCTGATGGTGGCAGATATGAACAAATTGCTGATGGCAGAAAAAGAATTTTGGTCATCCACAATGCTCGCCTTGACGACGCAGCTGCATACAGCTGCAAGCTTCCAAGCACAAAGACAACTGGAAAGCTCAAAGTTCATGGTAAGAAATTTACTTCACTGTCTATCTATCATGAACTATCCACTTTGGTTAAAGTGTTCCCACACCTTTGCTCAAACATTGATCTGAATGGAGACTGCAGTCAGGAAATCAGAAGGAGACTGGGAATGGGAAGGGGAAGCAATGAAGGAACTGGACAAGATCATAAAAATAAAGATATACAACTGAACACCAAAGTTATAATTGTCCAAGCTATTGTATTCCACCTCACCATGTACGGCTGCAAGAGCTGGATGGTGAAGAAAACGGATAAGAGAAGAATCAATTCATTTGAGATGTGGTGCTGGAGAAGAGTGCTGATGATACTGTGGACAATCAAAAAGACAAACAAGTGGGTTCTTGAGCAGATAAAGCCAGAAATCTCCCTGGAAGCCAAGATGATCAAATGAGGCTGTTGTACTTTAGCCACATCATGAGAAGGCATGACTCATTAAAAAAACAATAATGCTAGGAATGGTGGAGGGAAGTCGAAAGAGGAAGACTGCACACTAGGTGGATAGATTCAATCAGGATCACCATGAGTTGGAGTCAACTTGAAGCAGTTAACAATAAACAACAACTATCTTTCATAAAGAGATGCTGCCATGTGGCATGCAGGCAACTGAGTTAGGCTCTCAGTTTGATTTCCAGTCCATTTTGCTGATTAAATATAAATCAAATTAGCCCCAATCAAGGTGTAGGCAATCTACACCCAATAAAAGACTTAAAAGAATGTCTATCTTTTTTCAGAACTTGCTGCAGAATTCATAACCAGACCTCAGAATGCTGAGGTACTTGAAGGAGAAAAGGCAGAATTTTCTTGTTCTGTATCCAAAGATGCCTTTGAAGTTCAATGGCTAAAGGGTGATACTGTTCTTGAAGCTGGTGATAAGTATGACATCATTTCTGATGGCAAAAAGAGAGTCCTGGTCATTAAAGAGTCTGTTCTGGATGATGAGGGAACTTATGCTGCCATGGTTGGTGATGCCAAAGCAAAAGCTCGCTTGAGAGTGATTGGTAAGCTTTCTGGGCTTTTCTCAGTACATCTGTGAACATACTCTTTTTCTTTTCAGGTAAGGCACTTATAAAAATGTATAAATAATATGTATATTCCAATTACAGAAAAACTCAGGATTGTTATTCCATTGAAGGACCAAGAAGTTAAAGAGGGACAAGAGCTTGTCTTTAACTGTGAAGTTAACACAGAAGGTGCCAAAGCTAAGTGGTACAAAGATGAAGAACCAATATTTGATAGTGCAAAATATATCATAGTCCACAAGGATCTAATTTACACTCTAAGACTCAGAGATGCTCATTTGAATGACCAAGCAACCTATACTGCAGCACTAACAAACCAAAGAGGAGAACATGTTAAGACCTCTGCTACTTTAACTGTGCATGGTAAGTGTTTTGCATTTTTAAGTGATGTCCAAATTAAGTGCTGTTCAATCATGTCCAAATGTTGATGAAATTATAAATCAACCTGTTTTCTAAACTATCCCTTTACAGAGGAAGACCTCAGAATTGTTGAGCCTCTTGAAGACATTGAAACCATGGAAAAGAAGTCTGTTACATTCTGGTGCAAAGTTAATCGTCTCAATGTAACCCTCCAATGGACAAAGAATGGCGAAGAAGTCACCTTTGACCGCCGGGTTTTGTACAAAGTAGACAAATACAAGCATTCACTTATCATCAAAAATTGTGGTTTTGTAGATGAAGGAGAATACACTGTCACTGCTGGCCAGGACAAATCTGTGGCTGAGCTTATTATCACAGAGGCACCTACAGATTTCATTGAGCACTTACAGGACCAAACTGTCACTGAGTTTGATGATGCTGTCTTCAGTTGCCAGCTTTCCAAAGAGAAAGCAAGTGTGAAATGGTACAGAAATGGACGAGAAATAAAAGAGGGCAAAAAGTAGGTGTAATTTCTTTTACTGAGTGCTGGTATAATGTAATTACAACACTGAAGTTTGTTTCTAAGTTCAATATATAATCCTTCCCCCCCCCATGTTATAAAGGTATCAGTTTGAAAAGGATGGAAATCTACACAGGTTGATTATAAAAGACTGCAGACCAGAGGATGAATGTGAGTACTCCTGTGGAGTCGATGATAGGCGATCCAGAGCAAGACTTTTTGTTGAGGGTAGGTTTACTATTTATTTATTTATTTATAAATAAAGGTGAATAATAATAATAATAATAATAATAATAATAATTTGATTTATTTTTTCCAGTTTTTAGGGTTTGTGTGTGGGGTTTTTTTTTAAATAACATAATGCAAATTTCTTTATATTTCTATTAGAAATTCCTGTGGAGATCATTCGACCACCACAAGATATATATGAAGCTCCTGGCTCTGATGTTATCTTCTATGCTGAATTGAATAAAGACAAGGTGGAGGTCAAGTGGCTGAGAAATAACATGATTATAGTCCAGGGAGATAAACACCAAATGATGAGTGAAGGAAAAATCCATAGACTGCAGGTCTGTGAGATAAAGCCACGTGACCAAGGAGAATATCGGTTTATTGCCAAAGACAAAGAAGCGCGAGCTAAGCTAGAACTGGCAGGTAAGCTTTAGAAGTTTATTCTAAAATAATAATAATAAGGAAAGTATAATTACATGAATATTATGAAGGTTTCCATTCTTTTTCTGTATGTTAATTCCAGACCTTACAAGTGGTAATGAAAAATGCTCACATACAAAGAGGTGAAAATTGTGACACATTAATAGTGTCACACACTATTTTTATAGTGTTTAGTGCTGTCCACCTATGTTATATATGTCTAAGTGGAAAATAGCCTATTTTGCACAATCAGGCCATTGCCCTGTTCTTTTCAGTTTCTACTCCCCATTTGTTTGACTATTAGACATAACATTTTGCTTTCACTGCTGAACATTCAATATATGAACAGAGGAATATATTGTAAGGTTATCTTCTATTCCTGTGCCTAATCCTAGGCATCTCACAAAAAGTGTTTTGGAAATTTGGTAATTCCAAAAAGCCAGGTTGGGAGTAGATTCTATAAATGAAGAAGGGAAGGAGGTTGGGTGACATGTGGCTGCTTCATGTTAAATGTAGGCTCTAGAAGGCAATCATGTGCAAGTCTTAAGCTTTTTTCACAGAGATTTGAAAAGCAATACATTTTTGTGGCTTATATTATATTCTGCATTGCAACTTCTGTGTTTGGGGAAATCAGTAACAGGCTTATCCGACAAAGATGAATTACATAGAGGCAACCAAAGGCCACATAGGTCTCTGTAGTTCATTGAGAAGTGCATGATATAACCCAGTTGTCAGATGTAATTTTGCCCATTGGAAACATATTGAAATGTTACAGTGTATTGAAAAATTCTTATCTTTCACTGCTTTTTTGTGTCAAACATATACTAAATGTGTAGTTTATGAAAAATATTTTTAAAATCCTTCTTTTTTCATTGCTATTTTCTTTAGCTCCTCCAAGAATAAAGGCAGCTGATCAGAATCTTGTGGTAGATGTTGGTCAGCCATTGACCATGACTGTTCCATATGATTCCTATCCACGTGCAGAAGCAGAGTGGTTTAAGGAAGATGAAACCTTGCCCACTCAGACTGTTGATACAACCGCTGAGAGTACTACATTCAGAATTTATGAAGCAAAGCCATCACACAAAGGAAGTTACAAAATTATACTTAAAAATAAACATGGCCAAGCTGAAGCACACATCAATGTTCAAGTTATTGGTAAGCTCTTCACTTCCTGTAACCTTGTCCTTGGCTGAATTTTTATTTGGTTTTGTGTATCTGCTGACAGCTGGTGGTATCCAAAGTGCATGTTAGTAAAAAGGAAAAGGCAAAATAGTATAAAGGCAAAATAGAACAAGGAAATAGTATGAACTACATTCATGCATCTCACTGAGTGACTACTGTCTGTGTCAGATCCAAACTACATCCTTATTTAAGTAAACAATGTGCATTTTTCCCTTTTAATTTCAGATGTCCCTGGCCCAGTTAGGAACTTGGAAGTCACTGAAACATTTGATGGTGAAGTCAGCCTTGCCTGGGAAGAACCAGAAAGTGATGGTGGTAGTAAAATCACTGGCTATGTTGTTGAAAGGCGTGACATCAAGCGTAAGACCTGGATTTTAGCAACTGATCGCGCTGACAGTTGTGAATACACAGTGACCGGCCTTCAAAGGGGAGGAGTTGAGTATCTCTTCCGTGTGAGTGCAAAAAACAGAGTCGGCACTGGTGAGCCCGTTGAAACAGACAAACCTGTTGAAGCAAAGAGCCGATTTGGTAAGAATCTGTTCAAATGCCTTGATGAAAGTAAATTGTTCTTTTGAAAAGGAACAACATACATTTTAACTTACACTCTCACTCTCTCCACCTTGCAGAGGTTCCAGGTCCACCTCTCAACGTACAGGTTGTTGATGTGAATAGATCAGGTGCAACTCTTACTTGGGAACCACCAGAGTACGATGGAGGATCTCCAATTACTGGCTATGTTGTTGAACTGCGTGATAGAGCTTCCATTAAGTGGGAGCCAGCCATGACCACAGGAGCACATGAATTATCTGCAACATTGACAGATGTGGTGGAAAACAAAGAATATTTCTTCAGAATCAGAGCCCAAAACCAGGTTGGAGTTGGCAAACCTAGTGCATCTACACATGCAGTGAAAATTATGGATCCAATTGGTTAGTATGCAAGTTGTAATGTGGTAATTTTCCATGTAATCTTCTGAAAATAATGTTTGTTTACAAAATATGAACCCAGAAAAGACGTAAGATAAGTAAGGAAAGGCAGGAGCAGCTGCACAAAAACTAGATGTTTATTATTTAACGTCTCAAAAATTCTGAGGAATTTAATATCAGAAAGTGAGAATAATAATGGTGCCATATAAACTCTAAAAAGAGAGAGCAGTGTTTTAGATGTTCTCAGTATTCAGTAATGTCACATTATAATCCACTGGTTGGGATTAGCAAAACAGTTTAGTGATACTCAGAGGTCTACAGGCTCACAAAGTTTTGAGTTTTCTTTCTCTAAAGAGCAGGCCCTTATGTCACCACTTCCATTTGCCATTCCTCACAGTTTCAAAATTGTAGTTGGCATTTAACTTAAACCTAACTCCACCACCACTCAGCTTTATGGGACTATCTGCTTAGTTACTTGAATTCTGGGCAGCAACATCTCCTCTCTGAAGCAGGCAAAATCTAAATCATGAAAATTATGCTATTTTACAGAGAGACCAAGTCCTCCTATTAACTTTGATCATTCTGATCAAACTAAGTCATCTGTGAAACTTACATGGGAGCCTCCTATGACAGATGGAGGCAGTCCAGTTATAGGCTACATTATTGAACGACGTGAAGAGGGCACTGACAACTGGGTCCGTTGCAATCCAAAGCTTGTACCTAATCTTAATTATAAGGTAAGGTGTTTCTTACTGAAGCAAAAGGCTTGTTAAGAATTCTTTTTAATGGTAACAAATAATTACAAAAATTAATGCTGTCTTTGTAGGTAACTGAACTCAAACCTCTAGCCAAGTATTATTACAGAGTATCTGCAGAGAATGCTGCTGGCATATCAGATCCAGCTGAAGCTATAGGACCATTGACTGCTGATGATCATCATGGTAAGCAGAAGTCATTTAACATAGGCCTGAAATAGACTGGTGGAAGGGGCTTCTTGAAGCCGCTCCTTCTGAAGGTGGATTGGGGCTGGGGCAACCACATGCCATGGCCCCAATCTACCTTGAAGCCACCCAAAAAAAGGAGCGGCAAAGAGCCACTCCATTTTCTGGTGGCAAAAAACCAGTTTGAGCCCACACTACAGCCGGCTTCATGACATTCCCACAGTGTGCAGCATCTAAACACTATTTTGCCAAAGCATCACGAAGCTGCCCTGATATTAACAATTGGGTGGCTTCCGGGCAGCTTAGGAACATACGGTTTCCAAGCCACCCAGAAGGCAGCTTAACATGCCAGTATGTTCCATCTCTTTCTTAGGTGACTGCTTAAAATAAAATCTGTGCGCCATCACATCATTTGAGATTGTTAATACTCATTATTAAAAACAATGTTGTTGCTTTCATAAGGCAGCTAGGTACCCACACCATTCCATTCTCAACAGTGACATTCTAAATTAAAACATCTTCACTTTATAACAAACAATTGCTATACCCAAATGGAAGAAAGCCATTAACATTCCCTATTCACTTTTTATATTGCCAGTGTAATCTGATTGTTAAAAAGTGATATTATTATGAGTTTTCAACAGTTAAAGCAGAAAGCAAATACAGTCATGCTTCCAGTAGAGATTATACTAAAGGCAGTTTAGAGATACATCATTTCTGGAAATGTTGAGGCCCTGGAGAATTTTGAGGGAAAATTGAACATTTCCGGATTTTTTTCATCTTTACACAACCTCTAATTTTGTTGCTGTTATTAAAAAAAATAAAGTTTGAAATATTAATTGGTATGATTTCTGCTTATGTTTTAGTTGGACCTACAATGGACTTAAGTGGATTTAAAGATGGGCTTGAAGTTATTGTTCCAGAACCACTCAAAATACGTGTTCCTATTACTGGCTATCCAGTACCAACTGCTACATGGTCTGTGGGTGACAAAGTTTTAGAACCAGGTGACCGAGTGAAAATTGAAACTACTGCTGCTTTCGCGCAACTTATTATAACACCAAGTGAACGGCCAGATAAAGGCATTTATACGTTGACATTAGAAAACCCTGTGTCATCTGTATCAGGAGAAATTGATGTCAATGTCATTGGTAAGCAATCAATCTTCCGTTTGAATTTTAATGTACAGCTGTGTATGTACTCTGACTAATTGTTCCATGTTTTTAATTTATTTTATATGTTCTGAATTTAGTTTGCCTAGGTGTCTGGACTTTAATAAAGAATTGAATTGATATATACTGTATTTTTAATAATTATCAGTTACTTTCAGTGATCAGTTACAAAAAATTGTGTTGCATGATAAATAATACTAAGGAAATAAGAAATAAGAAATAATATTAATATTAAGGAACATTAACTTCTGTTGTATCATTCTATTATTAAATTTTATAATATAAGAGATACTATTTCTATTAATAATTAAGTTTATTAATTATTGTGTGTAATGTATGTAATGAAACATTTAAAGTATTTTATCAAATAAATAAAAATATATTATAAACTATTAGTTTTAAAATAAATGAATGAATATATGTTAATTGACTATTGGCCTATAATATAACAATTGGATTATAATATGACACTTATACATTTTTAGCTCGCCCAAGTGCACCAAGAGAATTAACAGTAGGAGAGATAACTAGGAGCACAGTACAACTAACATGGGAACCCCCTGAAAATGATGGAGGAAGTCCATTAACCGGCTATATTGTTGAAAAACGTGAAGTGAGCCGCAAAACATGGATCAAAGTATGTTTTCCTGTCCAAAAATAATACATGTTGTTTTATAGTTTCACTGTGTAATGCTAAAGATCATAGTAAGTCTTTTTTCTGGAATGAAAAAAATGGAACCTCTTTTCTTTTAAGGTTATAGACAATGTCCTTGATCAAGAGTTCACTGTCCCAGACCTCGCCCAAGGAAAAGAATATTTGTTTAGGGTTTTAGCATGCAACAAATGTGGACCAGGAGAACCAGCTTACATTGATGAACCAGTTAATATGTCAGCACCTGCAAGTAAGTATTCTTTAGTACTTGCTTCCTGCTTTTGTATCTCTGCATTTTAAGTAATAACTCAAGCTGAGTCCCACAAGATGCTATGCCTGTGGGAGAGAGGCAAACTGCACAGTGTGAATGAAGAGTTTTGCATCTTTAAATAAGCATAAGAGAAACTGAAGCCTGGATCCAAAAACATGCAAGTGGAGCTTACAAGTTTCCTCACCTCTACTTTACACTGCAGTCTTTTGCATTTCCTCAAAAAGCCCCTCGATGATCAGAGATCCTCTAGAGTAGCATGGGATGCAGTTAATGTGACTGCTAAGAGAAAGTGGGATCAGAAGGAATTGGGATGCATGCCTGACAGTATTCAGAAAAGAGAGGCCCAAAGGCAAGAAAGTCTATACTTCATGCTATTATAAGATCTTATCGATTTTTCTTCTCTCTTCTCTCCCCCCCCCCCCTTTACAGCGGTACCCGATCCTCCAGAGAATGTTAAATGGAGAGATCCAACATCTAAGTCCATTTTCCTTACATGGGAGCCACCGAAATATGATGGTGGCTCACGTATCAAGGGCTATCTGGTTGAAAAATGCCAGCGTGGCACTGACAAATGGGAGCCTTGTGGTGAACCTGTTATTGAAACAAAGTAAGAATTTATAGTGCAAGGCAAAATTTTGCAAATTAAACAATTATATTTAACAATATTATTAACTTAAATTTTATATTTGACAGATTGGAAGTGACAAAACTTAAAGAAGGGGAATGGTATTCTTATCGTGTTAAGGCTCTAAACAGGCAAGGAGCAAGCAAACCAAGCAAACCAACAGATGACATCCAAGCAGTGGATGCAAAGGGTAATTATTGATTTCAGTTACATTAAGATTTAATTTGTAATCTTGAAAATACCAAGGACGTTTATCTGTTGTACGCATATGTATACAGTGCACTTGCACCAACTACAGACTTGCCATCCATAGATCTGAGCTTCTGCAGACATCAATCCCTAGCTTTTCAATGGACACAGGTCCACGCAACTGCATGTGTGTGCACAAGCATGCACACATGCCCACTGAAAAGAATGGGACTTCTTTTTTTCTTGCTATCCACAGGTGGATCCGGAATGGATCCCCCCCATGGATAGCAAGGGACTACTGTATTTATATAATGTTGCGCTGCTTGTAACGCATACTTTTTAACACAGTCTTAATTCTCTCTAAAACCAGAGCCCCCAGAAATTTTCTTAGATGTGAAACTGCTTGCTGGACTCACTGTCAAAGCGGGAACTAAAATTGAACTGCCAGCAAGAGTAACTGGAAAACCTGAGCCTCGGATTACCTGGACAAAAGCTGAACAAACCCTGAGACCTGACAAAAGAATATCAATTGAAAGCAAACCTGGCCAATCCATTGTCACAATAACAGACAGCAAGAGAAGTGACAGTGGCACCTATATTATTGAAGCTGTAAACACCAGTGGTCGGGCAACAGCAGTTGTTGAAGTTAATGTTCTAGGTATGCCAGTTTTGTTTTTATACTAATAATAATTCTGTGTTTTCCTAGTTTAATATTTGAATAGAAGAAGTTCTAATTATTGTTATGTTTCCACAGATAAGCCTGGCCCACCAGCTGCATTTGATGTCTCAGAAATTACAAATGTATCTTGCTTTTTGACTTGGAATCCTCCTCGAGATGATGGTGGCTCCAAAATCACAAACTATGTTCTGGAACAAAGAGCTGCAGACAGTGAAATATGGCACAAACTGTCATCCACTATCAAAGATACAAAATTCAATGTTACAAACCTAACCCCTCTTAAAGAATATATCTTCAGAGTTAGTGCAGAAAACATGTATGGAGTTGGAGAACCAGCCCAAGCTGATCCTATCATTGCTAAATATCCATTTGGTAAGTCTGCTTACTTGAACAACAAGGCCAGCTGTTGCAACATGACAGCAATGGGGAAGCTACTGCAAACCATCACTAGGTGGCAGCTATTCCAGATAATGGATCATTTTGTAGGTACCACTTCACCATTCAAATCAGTCCCTACTGTCATGTTGCTTCTCTCCATAGTATTATTGGTGGCATGGAGATATGCCTTGTACTAAGTGCTCATCGTCTTAATAAGCTGATACACATAAACATCTTGCCAAAGGGGTCCCCCATAAAGAGTAACTTTCAAGCAGCTTCCATATGGTAGTTGTTTCAATAGACAGCACATAGCTACAGATTAGTTGTCTTAAATTAGCACACAAGTTGCTAATATGTGAACAATAATTACCATTTTTACTTCTTTCATCAGATACACCAGGTCCACCGACAAGAGTTCAGCCTGTTGAGATCACTAAAGAGTCCGTAACATTAACTTGGGCTGAACCAGATGATGATGGTGGCAGTCCTATCACTGGTTACTGGGTTGAAAAGTTTGACCCTGATCAAGATAAATGGATACGATGCAATAAAATACCTGTTAAAGATACAACATTCAAGTAAGACAATTGTATACATGTACTGTTAGATAAAATGGTTCCAGATTAAAATTAAGTCATTTTTAGAAATTAGATCACTTTTACATACCTTTGACTCAGGATTACGTATTTGAATAAATAACTGGTGCCTTCTAAGAATGCTAAATAATTGTCTCACTTTTAGGTCGATGTCAACTGGAAGAGTTTCCTTTTCTAAATCCTATTTAAAACTACAGTGGACTCTTGTTATATGCTGGAGTTTGATTCCAAGATCTGTGTATGCTCAAGTCCCATTAAATATAATGACTAGGGCCTGTTACAGACTGTCAAAATAAAGCTGCTTGGGGTCTCGTTGGAGGTATGCTGTTTAAATGATGCATGCATCCTAAGAATCCGGAAGCTGCACCAAAGCTGCACTCCAGTGCTTAGGAATGGAGTGTGGCTTTGTCGCGACCTCCGGACTCTTAGGACCCATGCATCATTTAAATAGCATACCTCCAAAGAGACCCCAAGCAGCATTATTTTGGCAGTCTGTAACAGGCCATAGCAAAATAGTGTCCCTTATAAAAAATGGAAAATCAAGGTTTGATATTTGAAAATTATACTTTTTTAACATTTTCAAACCGTGGATGCCTGAATCTGTGTATAAAAAAAAACTGTGTATAAGAAGGGCCGATTTTATCTACCAATTACACATAGGGCCTGTTTAACAGCATAACTGACTACAATAGGCTCTCCATATCCACTGATTCTGTATCAATGGATTCAACCATCCATAGCTTGAAAATATTCATTCACACAAAAATGTACACAAAGCAAACCTTGATTTTGCCATTTTATGGTACACCATTTTACTGTGCCATTGTATATAATGGGACTTGAGTATCTGTGGATGTTGGTATCCACAGGGGGTCCTAGAACCAAACCGCAGTGGATACCAAGGGCCAACTTTATTAAATAATATGTATGACAAACCAGCACAGTCACATGAATATACTGAATGAGTAGTGTGGTTGGGGCCCCTAAGGGTGATCCTTTGTCAGTACAACAGTTCATCGGTCTGTCATTGATAGAAAAACTTCTCAAAATAGGACTAACGCAATATTCTGTCATGTAGAAGTCTACATTCCTAATGCAATGTGTATTTCTCATACGCAAGTATTAAATTTGCCTGTCTCCAAAATGGCACTTTTACTATTCTATATACAAGTTTTGATAGTGAAAACTGACTGTCTATTTCACTCAACTTTGTTGCTATCCTGTTACAAACCAAATGATCAAAGTGTTGGTCTTCTTACATGCATAGATCTTCCACAATTCTGCAACCCCCCTAGTATGTTTAACATATCATTCAGATATATTCATCCTTAAAATTATAAACAGTAATTACTAACTAATGTTACAGTTATATAGATTTTAGTACACCTGTTCAGTGTCTCAGGCTCTATAATAGAATGCAGTGAAGGCCAACATACACACAAAGAATATCCAGATTTGCATAATAGTGAATAATAATGTATTTATGGCAAACGCAAATGTATTTTTTTTACTCATGTGCGATAATATAGACTAACATGTACAGTATACTCTTGTGCTAATAGTAATGATCAATTTTGCCGCTGAGCACTGTACAGTATTAAAGATTTATTGAATGTATCATCATTCTCATCATTATTTTCAGGGTAAAAGGTCTTACAAACCATAAGAAGTACAAGTTCCGTGTCTTGGCAGAGAATCTTGCTGGACCAGGAAAACCAAGCAAAGCAACAGAGCCAGTCTTAGTAAAGGATCCCATTGGTATGGATATATATATATTTAAATGAGTGTTACAATTTAATCCAAATGGTTATATTGGGCTCTCAAATCTTAAATTTCTATTTGTGTCCAGATCCCCCATGGCCTCCTGGAAAACCAACAGTAAAAGATGTTGCCAAGACCTCATGTTTCCTGCAGTGGACAAAACCAGAACATGACGGTGGGGCCAAAATTGAGTCATATGTAATTGAGTTGTTAAAAACTGGTACAGATGAGTGGGTGAGAGTGGCCGAAGGAATCCCCACACCAGAACACTTCCTCAAAGGACTGATGGAGAAACAGGAATACTCCTTCCGAGTCAGAGCTGTGAACAAAGCTGGAGAGAGTGAACCTAGTGAGCCCAGTGATCCTGTGTTGTGCAAGGAAAGATTAAGTAAGTGGCTCTTTGTCTGATTTACAGTGGAACCATTAAAACATTTTAAAATGTAATTTTACCCTTTGAGCCATAGTTTTGTGGACTTCTCAGTGTTTCTTTCCAATGGTCTAAATAGTATATGAAATCCAAATCAATATTATATGTTTTTCTTTAATATTTTTATAGATCCACCGTCACCACCTCGATGGCTTGAGGTCATTAATATTACTAAAAACACAGCAGACCTTAAATGGACAGTACCAGAACGAGATGGAGGCTCTCCTATTACAAATTACATTGTTGAAAAGAGAGATGTGCGGCGCAAAGGCTGGCAGACCGTTGACACCACTGTAAAGGACACCAAATATACAGTGACACCTCTGACAGAAGGCTCTCTGTATGTGTTCCGTGTGGCTGCAGAAAATGCAGTGGGGCAGAGTGACTACTGTGAAATCGAGGACTCAGTTCTTGCTAAAGACACCTTCAGTAAGTTCTCAGTGCACAAGTTTAGAAATCAGTTTTAACAAAGTTGCAGCTTTTAAATCTCTATTTTTCCTAATTACAATATTATTTATTTTAGCTACACCTGGAGCGCCATATGCACTTACACCAGTTGAAGTGACAAAGAGACATGTTGACCTGAAATGGGAACCACCTAAGAATGATGGTGGCAGGCCAATTCTAAGGTATGACTTGGCTGAAAATAGCACAAAATCTGCAGGTTGAGAGTGGGTGGAAATGGATTATTAAATCGAAAGTTCCCAGATTCAGAGACCTGTGTTTCCAAAACAAATAGGAACAACAACAACAACAATTTCTTATTCAAATTCAGTTCAGTATATCAATTCAAAAGACAAATAAGATAAATACATATTAAAACAATCCACATTTAAAATTAATCATTTAAAATTAACAACTTAAAAATCATCTGGATAAGACTGGTCTTTAATGCTCTTTTAAATTTGGACAGCATATTCAGCTGTTGAATTTCTTCCAGTAGGTCTCTTCTGGCAGGTCATTCCACAGTCTATGGGCGGCTGAAAAAAAAGGCCTCTACATGACTGTTGCCAACCTAGTCCTAGCTGACTGGAGTAATGTCCACCAGAGGACCTGACTGTACTGGGTGGATTATATGATGACAACAATAGATAGCAATAGAAAACCTAAGTATGGAGAGTAAATAATGTCCCATTAGAGATTACCAGCAAAACCGAATTAAAAGTCTTTCAACCATAGGGTGATTCCTCCCCCCTTTGCACTAATGCTATTGTGCAATAAATTTTAGGGCAGTATCATGTTATAGTTTTTTGTGGGTTTTTCAGGCTATGTGGCCATGTTCTAGAAGAGTTTATTCCTGACATTTCGCCAGTATCGTGTTACTTTCTCACATAAACCACAATATAATTTTGTGTTCTATATTCATCTAAAGTGAGAGTGCTAATTATTAACTGAACTGTGAATCTAAAGAAAGAAAAGCCCTTTGTAAAAAATGTTGTGAGATTAAAGTACTCTGTCCAGATCAGAACACTTGAGAGAACTGTGAAATAAAAACTGACTTGATACAAATGGCACTGATTTGCTAGGGAAGATGATCAAACCATTTTTTAAAAAAACGGCTATTTGAGAGCCTGTTTCATACACAAGCATACATACAGAACTATTCAACATAGAGAGCTCTCTCTGCACCTGAAGGGAGGCTCACTTATTTGTGTCAGCACTTAAGGGATTTTATATACAAAGAAGTGCACAGAAAGGGGAAAATTGAGTGGAGAATCCTAAAATGTCTGTTAACTTCATTATATACATTTATTATTTATTGCATTGGTGTTGTTTCTTATCTAAATATTGTTGCTGTTGTTGTTTTTAAAAAAGGAGTCTCTGATTTAACAGTATGGTTTTATGTACATTCTAAAAACCCTCTCTTCTTCATACAGATATGTTATTGAAAAGAAAGAGAAGCTGGGCACACGTTGGGTGAAAGCTGGCAAAACAGCCGGCCCTGACTGTAATTACAGAGTAACAGATGTCATTGAAGGCACAGAAGTACAGTTTCAGGTTCGTGCTGAAAATGAAGCTGGCTGTGGCCATCCTAGTGAACCAACTGACATCTTGGCAATAGAAGACCCAACAAGTGAGTGACCATGAAAATTATAATGAGGGAGATCAATGTTATACCAAATGGTATTGTAGAAAATAACATTTATTTTTCATTCTGGCAGGCCCTCCTTCACCTCCACTGGAATTACATGTCACAGATGCAAGCAGAAAACACATTTCAATTGCTTGGAAGCCACCAGAGAAAAATGGTGGAAGTCCTATAATTGGGTATAATATTGAACTCTGTGAAGCTGGAACTGAAAAATGGATGCGAATAAATTCTCGACCAATCAAAGACTTGAAGTATAAAGCAGAAGAAGGCATTGTACCTGACAAGGAATATGTGCTCAGAGTCAGGGCTGTCAATGCTATAGGAGCTAGTGAACCATCTGATATCTCAGAGAATGTTGTTGCCAAAGATCCAGACTGTAAGTATATTGCTTTCTAAATAAAATCATAAAATAGATGACAGTGATGACATTATTTTGGATGCACTAACTGAAATTATTGGGGGGGGGCCTTTTCTTTTATAAACAACAACAGGCAATCCAACTGTTGATATAAAGACTACAGACATTATTGTTGTTGAAGGTGAAAAGTTAACCATCCCAGTTCCCTTCAGAGCTGTCCCATCTCCAACCATTTCATGGCATAAAAATGGAAAGGAACTTAAAGCAGGTGACCGAACAACAATGAAGAGTGACTACACCTCTGCTCTGCTTGAAGTAACAAATACTGTACATGCTGATGCTGGTGTTTACACTATTACCTTGGAGAATAAACTGGGTTCAACAACTGGCACAGTCAACGTCAAAGTAATAGGTAATTTATTTTTCATGTATTAGAAGACTTGTTAATCAGACTCATAATATCCAAGTATCTGTAAACCTAAGGAATTATAAATGGTATACATGTGTGAAATTTCTGTTAAATATATTTTTTCAAGCCTCTTAGTATTGAGTTAATGCTAAATGTGTACATATTGCTCTTTAATTAGGTTTGCCTGGACAATGCCAGGATATTAAAGCAAGTGAAGTAACTAAAAGCTCATGCAAAGTGACTTGGGAGCCTCCAGAATTTGATGGCAATACTCCCATATTACATTATGTTCTGGAACGAAGAGAAGCTGGTCGGAGAACATACATACCCGTCATGTCTGGTGAGAACAAACTGGCATGGAACGTAAAGGATCTTATTCCAAACGGTGAATACTACTTCCGGGTTAAAGCTGTCAATAAAATTGGAGGAGGTGAATACCTTGAACTGAGAAATCCAGTGATTGCAGAAGATCCAAAGCGTAAGTTCTTATTTTGTTGATTACTCACATTATAGAATGAGGATATAGATAATCCCTCTGTTTCTTATGTTTACATGTATTTTATTTTTGTGCGTTTTCTTTATGCCTTCTATTTATCTGTACTTTTTAATGTACAGAACGTCCAGATCCACCTGTTGACCTTGAGACTCACAATCCAACATCAAAATCAGTAACCCTGACATGGAAGCCACCATTGTATGATGGAGGAACCAAAATAATGGGCTACGTTCTGGAAAAACTGCCTAAAGGTGGAGAGAAGTGGGAGAGATGCAATGACTTCTTGGTTCCTCTTCAGACTTACACTGTAAAAGATCTTGAAGAAGGCAAAGAATATCAGTTCCGTGTCCGTGCAGAAAATGCTGCTGGTGTCAGTGGACCTTCCAACACCACTCCACTTATAAAAGCTGTGGATCCCACTGGTATGCTTCACACATTTTCCCTCTTTCCTTTTCATTTTTATGTGAGTATATGCATTTAATATGTATACACTAGCATGAAATGTAAGCATAAACAATGGTTTTATTGTTACAGAGGCTCCAAAGGTCTTCCTTGCTGCAAGCTTGCAGGATGGCCTTGAAGTGAAGCAAGGTTCTGATATTCCACTTGAAGCACAAGTTTCAGGATCACCATACCCAGAAATATGTTGGTTATGGAATGATGAAGTTATTAAACCTACAGAAATTAAGAAGAGGGTTACCAAGACGACAAGGAAGAAGAAAGGAGAAGTTGAGGAAGATGAACCTTTCCATTTATCCCTACCAGAGCGTTTGACTATCGATAACAGCAAAAAAGGGGTGTCATTCCTGTCTGTTCGTGACTCGCTCAGACCAGACCATGGCACATATATGATCCGCGTTGAGAATGATCACGGGGTTGCAAAAGCTACATGTGAAGTCAATGTATTAGGTACGTCCTTATTCATAATGTGCTTCACATTTTCCCCTTTAATACTGACAAAGTGACATATGCAAAATTGTACTTATCATTTTTATTTAAAAAACAGATACACCTGGACCACCCGTCAACTTTACCTTTGAAGAAGTTCGAAAAAATTCTATTACTTGCAAGTGGGAACCTCCTCTTGATGATGGCGGAAGTGAAATATTGAATTATGTCTTGGAAAAGAAAGACAACACAAAAGCTGAAATTGGCTGGGTTACTGTGACTTCAACACTTAGGCACTGTAAATTCATTGTACCCAAACTGATTGAAGGAAAAGAATACATCTTTCGTGTGAAAGCTGAGAACAGAGTAGGAGCTGGCCCTCCATGTATTTCAAAACCTGTTGTAGCTAAAGATCCATTTGGTAAGTCTTGAATTTTATCCAAAGTCTACTCCATTTTTGTCTGACATTTCAGTGATAATCATCATCACCATCACTTTATTTTTAAAACTTTATACTTTAATTTGTGGAAACTTTGTTATATCAGTCTCAGATTGATGGTTGTAAAATGTGCCACAGCAAACCTGCATACTTTATACTGTTGCCATGAAACAGCCTCTGACAAGCTATCGGTGTAGGTTGATAGGTATTAGATAGGAGATAATGGTGCACTGATCTGATAAGAACGTAATTGACAAAAAACATGTTCTAAATTTTCCTAGCAAGGTAGATAAAATGAAGGACAATTCATACATATGTACTGTGAAAGAATTACACCTTTTCCCACTCATCTGTGGTCCCTTTCAAACAACTATAGTTATAACACTATGATTCCACTTTTCCTGCCATGGCTGCATTCTACAAAATCCTGGGGTTTGTAGTTTGAGGGAACGCTAGACATCTCTGGCTGAGAATTCTAAATACCCTTCCCTAAACTGCAAATCATAGGATTCCATAGGATGTCACTATGCCATTTAAAGTGGAACCATAGTGCTGTAACTATGTAGTATGAAAGGGCTAGTGTATCCACAAACTCCACCTCTGTTCTACATCACTCTCAGGCAATAAGATCTGTAAAATTCAGGTTTTTTTTTAACAGAGAAATGCTTACTTGTGGACTGCAGGGAAGTGAATTGGGCTCCATTAGTCTGTGCGCTTTCCAAGGGCCAATATATATACTAGTATGTATAAAGGGCCCAGATTGGATTGCAACAATGGTAGTAAGGGAACCAACCATTTACCCAATCTAGCTCATGCCCACTCCTTTACCATCCCATTTTCACCCTGAGTAATAATTACAATTATATTTATTAATTCTGTACTACGAATTCTGTCACTTGCTGTCATTCTGACCCCACATGAAAATGTGGTTGCCCACTAAACCTTAGGGGGACAAATTGGTTTCACACCAATCCTCACATGTACATGGTTTTAAACTATTTTAATCAGTTTTAATCACTCTATTTAAACTTGTTAAATTGTTTGATGTGTTTTTAGCCTTTTAAAACTATTTTTATTGCTGACATTGTTTTAAATTAGTCAGATTAGTATTAGTCTATGCCATGCTGGGATCTTTAGATAGAGGGCAGGGTATAAATATTTAAACCAAAAAGTAAGCAAATAAATATTCACAAATAACTAGGAATAGGTGCTATAGGAATTGATGGTACTGGCTTTCAAGCAATCTTGAATAATATTATGCTGCAAACTTCAGCTGAACTCGCAAAGTAAAGATGTGGCAGGAGAGAATATTTGAAATTATCAAATATATTCCTTGATAATGCAAGTGATCTCTGCATCTATCAAATTAAATTTTATATCTATATAATTTGGCATGATCTGCTAAAATCCTAGGAGCCAGCATGGTGTAGTGGTTTGGGTGCAGGACTAAGACTAGGATTTCAATTCCTGCTTGGCCATGGAAACCTACTTAGGCAAGTCACACTCTCTCAGCCTCAAAGGAAGCAAAGGCAAACCCCCTCGGAAAATATCTTGCCAAAAAATCCCCATGACAGGTTTTCTGGGGAGCCATAAATCAGAAATGATCTGAAGGCACGCAATAGTAACAACTAAAATCTGCATATTTCCTTTTTGATAGGTCCTCCTGATGCACCTGATAAGCCTCAAATAGAAGAACCTTCCGGCAATAGTATGTTGGTTAAATGGAATGAACCTAAAGACAATGGTAGCCCCATTTTGGGATACTGGATTGAAAAGCGTGAAATTAATGGAACTCACTGGGCTCGCGTGAATAAAGATCGTGTGAATGCCTTGGAGTCAAGGGTTGAAGGACTACTGGAAGGACTAACTTACGTTTTCAGAGTCTGTGCTGAAAATGCAGCTGGCCCTGGCAAATTCAGTCCCCCATCAGACCCTAAAATTGCACAAGATCCAATATGTAAGTTATAGAATGTGAGATATAAGCAATCAGTGTAAGAAAGACAGTTTCTTATGTCTGTTCATTCTAAATACTGTGTTTGCTTTCTTTAGTGCCACCTGGTCCACCTATTCCAAGAATTACTGATACAAGTTCTACAACTATTGACATAGAATGGGATGCTCCACTATACAACGGGGGTGGTGACATCACTGGTTACTTTATTTACAAGCAGTTTATTGGCTCAAATGAATGGTCACGTTGCAATGACAAAGCTATTAAGGTGCGAAGCTATATAGTTAAAGGAATTAGAGAAGGTGCAGATTACAAACTTCGTGTTACTGCTGTTAATATTGCTGGAGAAGGACCTCCTGGAGAAACAGAGCCTGTGACAGTTGCAGAACCTCAAGGTACTGTGATTATTCCATTTAAAAAAATGTAATATGAAATAATTCATGAGGTGATTAATTAATCAATGTACTCTCTTTTTCTCTATACAGAGCCTCCCACTGTTGAACTGGATATCTCTGTCAAAGCTGGTGTTCAGATACTGGCAGGTCAAACCCTTACACTTCCTGCTGTTGTGACTGGACGTCCTAAACCTACAATTGAATGGACATTAGAGGATGGGGAAATTGACAAGGAACGCGCTGTGATTGAAAATGTTGGCACTTCGTCTGTCCTGACAATAAAAAATGCACTCAGAAAAGACCATGGAAGATATGTGATTACTGCAACTAATGAGAGTGGTTCAAAATTTGCTGCAACCAGAGCTGAAATATTTGGTAAGAAATATGACATATAGCGAAATTAATGGAGGGAAAATACTTATATTTCTTGAATACTTGAATTAAATGTCATGTCTCATGTCTTTTCCAGACGTTCCTGGACCAGTTACTGACCTACATCCTGTAGTGGTGAATAGAAAGATGTGTCTTCTTAATTGGGACGATCCCAAAGATGATGGAGGAAGTGAGATCATTGGCTTCCTGGTAGAAAGGAAGGATGCCAAAATGCATACATGGAGATTAGCTGTAGACACAGATAGATCTAAGTGTGATATTACAGGTCTTGTCGAAGGGCAAGAATACAAATTCCGTGTATTTGCCAAGAACAAGTTTGGGTGTGGACCACCTGTTGAATTGGGACCACTCCTTGCTGTTGATCCCAAAGGTAAAGTTTTGTTTTTATTAACCATGAAAGCACTTCTGGTTAGATTATTCATCTTTCAGTGCCAAATGTAAGACTAATACAGAAAAATATTTTTCATATTTTTTTGCAATTATAACTATCCTTTTAAAAAAGATTTTTTTTCATAAGCTGGACTTGGGGCCTATCCATTCCAGAAGACTTCCAGTACCAAGAGAACTAACTTAGCATGCCTTGGGGCTAGGGTAATTATTTGTGGTCTGAATGATACCGTATATACTGAACTATACGTCGATTTCATATATAAGTCGAGGACAAGTGTTGGGGCTGAAATTATGGGTTTTGCTATCACCTGTGGATAAGTTGAGGATAAAATTTAGGGGCACATAGCAACAGATCTAAAGGATGAAGCAAAGCAAAACAGTACCAAATAACTTACAAAACTCCAGCAGACATAACTCTTTGTGCTAACTCTTACGACTGGATGAATGAGAGAGTAGAGGGGGTCGGTGCTTTATATATTATACTCTTGCTTTTTACCAGGAGATGGTTCCTTCTTTTAAATAAGAGTTAAGATATGGTACTTAAATTGTCCTATGGATAAGTCGACTCAGGTTTTTTGGGGTCAATTTTGGACCTAAATTTCTAGATTTATACGTGAGTGTATATAGTAGATTGAGCTCTAGCTGCTTCGACACAAATAGCTCAAACCAAGCCAGTAACTGTTTCAGAAAAAATGCCCATAGTACTTTGTATATGTTCCTTCAAGTGTCTGCTCACTGATATATTTAAAGTGTGCATAATAAAGAAGAGTCTTGTTTCACTACAAAATGAAAAAAGATATAAACCAGATAAATAAAATCATAATTTAAGCATTATGCTGTACTACATAAATGTATCATAAGAAGGCAAACTTTCCAGTAATATCTGTATGTATTAAATGTGACTGTATACCTTTCTTGTCACAACAGGTCCTCCAACTTCACCTGAGAGGTTTATGTACACAGAGAGAACAAAATCATCAGTAACACTAGACTGGAAGCCCCCTCGTAATGATGGTGGCAGCCCCATCATTGGTTATATTGTTGACAAGAGAAGGCATGACTCACCTGAATTTGAAAGGGTCAATAAGAGACTTTGCCCGACCACATCACTCCTTGTTGACAATCTTGCTGAACTGCATATGTATGAATTCCGAGTCAGGGCAGTCAATGAGATTGGAGAAAGTGAACCGTCACTCCCTCTTAATGTAGTTATACAAGATGATGAAGGTGGGTCTCTTTTAAAAACCTTCTAAGCTATAATTAAAATGTTTGCTGGTCTTCCTTGGTGTTATGCTATCCAAATCTACATTTAATGGGATCAGCTGAAGACTGTAGTCAGGTCTGGTATCCAACCTTTCAGTTAGTTTGGGTCCCTCCCAAGCTCTTTGAATTTCTGCATTGACATCCTGAACATTTTTGTGGCAGTTTGGGCCAATCAGAAAACTTTGTTTGTTTGTTTTTCCAGAAAATTGCTGTATTGTGTCCATTTTGGATGGAACTAAGTGTGAAATAATTTTTACAAATTGTAAATGCTGCCAGTCATAACAATTTTATTATTTGACTCTGTCTCAAGAGTTATAGAGTAATACAGTTTAACAGTGATGCAGAACAATAATTCAGTTAATTAATTATCAGATTAATAAAAATATTAGCAAATAATTGACATCAACCCTGGGAATGCTGGGTAAAAATCATAATTTCTCTATAAGAGTGTAAATCAGATTTGTTTACTATAGGTTCTCTTGTATTTTAACCAACTAACTTTATACTCATTTTTTTTCCAGAACCTCCCACAGTGACATTGCGCCTGACTGTTAGGGGAGATACTATCAAGGTAATGGCAGGACAACCAGTCAACATTCCTGCGGAAGTGACAGGTCTTCCAATGCCAAAGATTGAATGGTCCAAAGATGATGTTATTATTGACAAATCAACAGATGCCCGCAAGATCACCAAAAAGGAAGAATCTAGAACAGAGGCAAAAACTGAACTCAGCATGCCTGCAGCAGTTAGGGAAGATAAAGGCACATATACAGTCACAGCTTCCAATCGTCTTGGCACAGCATTCCGCAATGTTCATGTTGAAGTATTTGGTAAGTGTATGACATTGCTTAAATTATAAAAGTTTTCTTTATTACTCTCAAGAGGATGTTAATATTGAAACTGGTTTTATTTAGATCGTCCTTCTCCACCAAGAAACCTTACCGTTTCTGATATTAAAGCTGAATCTTGCTGCTTAACTTGGGATGCCCCACTTGATAACGGTGGAAGTGAGATAACTCACTACATTCTTGAGAAACGTGATGCCAGTAGGAAGAAAACTGAATGGGAAGAAGTATCAAGCACTGTGGTGGACAGACGATATGGGGTAAAGTTTCCATCGTTATGTACAGTCTTTGATTGAAAATGACAAATGTGTAGTTACCTAGATTGATGTTACAATGCCCATTGTCTACATTTTTTTCAATATTTTCTCATAGTACCCTGAACATCAATCTTAACCTGATACAATTCAAAGATATAGAAGCAGTATGTAGAGAGATCTGGTAGCACCTTTGAGACTAACTGAAATAAAGAGGTTGGCAGCATGAGCTCATACACTTCAGTCTACCTCAGATAATATATGCATTTGAGGAAGTAGACTGAAGTCTACGAAAGTTCATGCTGCCAACTTCTTTCTTTCGGTTAGTCTCAAAGGTGCTAGAAGATCTCTCTACATACTTAGCTTAACCTGTTCCCATTAGTCTATATACTCAAAAATAGTGGTATCCAGAACTACTGTATATACTTGACTATAAGCTGAGAAATTTGTGCACAAAAATTGACCCAAAAACAGGACCCATTTATACATGGGTCAATAGGTGACAGATGAGCTGAGGAGGAGAGAGAAAGGTGGGGTGTTGCCCCTGAAGCCTCTCCTGAAGCCCACTGTCTTCCATGGGAATAGCCGAGCTAATCGACAGGTCATGGCAGAATCCTAAAATCTGACCTCGACTTATATATGAGGTCGATTTATAGTTGAGTATATACGGTATACATAGTACTCCAGATGACCGTTTTAAAAGGAATTTCATGTCTATGCCATGGTTTTATGACAAGCTAAAATGTTTTATGTAATAATAACAGAAACAGTAAATTAATATCGAATGTTAATCTGACTTTTTACAGTTGATTTATTTCTGAATAATATAAAATGGTTTCTGAGATTAGCTTATAGGGAGAGTTGGTAACATAGGGCCCACCAAATGCTATTCAATTCCAAATTCATCAGCTGTAGAAAGCATAGCAAATTATGAGGGAAAATGGGAGAATTATTGAGGAACCCAATTTGGTTAACATACCACAGGACTGTAAAACAATGGAGATTATCGCACAGGCTTTATCTCATTGTTTTCTCAACGGGATAAACACATGTTTAGCTTTAAAGATGGGTCTTACCACATTCTCCCATCTGCAGCCCATATGTAACCCGTGCTTGTCTCATGGCTTTTCAAGCATGGGATTTTCCTGTGCTTGAAAAGCTGCAGGATAAACCCAGGTTGCAGAAGGGCTGCAGATGGGCTGCAGACAGGAAAGTCTTTAAAGTTAAATGCGTGTTTATCCTGTTAGGAAAATGATGGGATAAAAGCCCATGCCATAATCTCCAGTATCAGAATGAAACAGATGTGTGGAATTTCCTAGCATTTGCTATAACAGAGATCATAATTTTTGTAAGGACTGCTCTTGTAAATAGCAATATGCAGCATTTGTACTAAATATGAAGATAATTTTGTTTGCTCTTGTACACATTCATTTACATTTTGCATTTTAACAAATGGAAGGGGCACTGTATTGAAGAATTGGCAAACACCTGCTTCTTTAACAATTTTGAGTATTTAAAAAAATGCATGTTGCTCTGGGGTAGATTAACTCTATCACGTAGCTTTGGGTTTGCTGTCTTGAAGATCAGCTCTTTTTAATATTTCATCTTTTTGTTTTACTTTTCAGGTCTATAAACTTACTACAAATGGACAGTATCAGTTTAGAGTTAGGGCCGTGAACAGATATGGAACAAGTGATGAATGCCTTTCAGAGAAAGTGGTTATCAAAGATCCTTATGGTCTTCCTGGACCACCTGGAAAACCAAAGGTTATAGACCACACTAGGTCATCAATGCTTGTAACATGGACCCCTCCTCTAGACAATGGTGGAGCTGCAATTACAGGCTATTGGCTAGAGAAGAAAGAAGAAGGAGGTGTCTACTGGTCACGCGTCAACAGAGCTCCAGTAACAAAACCAGCTGTAAAAGGACTGGAATTCAATGTATTGCGTTTGATTGAAGGTGTAAAATATCAGTTCAGAGCTATGGCTATAAATATTGCTGGAATTGGTCCTCCCAGTGAACCATCAGATCTTTTTGAAGCGGCAGATCCAATCTGTAAGTATAATGTGTGTATAAGAAAAAATCAATAGTAAATGACCCAACAACCAGGCTCTGACACGTTCTTGCACAACTCTTAAACTGGAAAGTGTTTCTCTGATATCAGTGCATAAATTTGGCATTTGAGCACTACTATTTAATTAGTAAATTTTCCTTGTTATCTTAGCATTTATTTGATTGGAGATTGTGTACTTGCTATATGCATACATTAGAATATACATGGACATAATCCTAATTCAGAATATTTTGCTCAATAGTTCCTCCTGGTGCACCATCATGCCCAGATGTCAAAGACAGAACCAAGTCAACCATATCTCTTGCATGGAAACCTCCACAAAAAGATGGTGGCAGTCCTATTAAAGGATATATTGTTGAAATGCAAGAAGAAGGTACTTTGGATTGGAAGAACGTGAATGAGCCAGACAAGCTGTTCCCTACCTGCGAATGTGTTGTACCCAACCTGAAAGAGCTCAGAAAGTACAGATTTAGAGTAAAGGCAGTAAATGCTGCAGGGGAGTCTGAGCCAAGTCTGGCTACTTCAGAAATACAATGCAAGGAAATTCAAGGTAAGGAATCCTAGAAATAAGCCCTCCTGCTGTAGTAGTCAAACTTTCTACCTCCAAGGTCTCTTTGAGAGACCTGAAAATACAGGCATTGGTTGCCATAGTGAAAACTTGAGCTAACTCCTTTAACTCTTGGATTTGTAAGTGTTATATTTTATGTTGGTAGTGGTTAGGGCATTGTGAAATTATATGACTTATTGTATTATGTATTTTACTATCTTTTATTGTAACCTGCCTTGATCTGCAGGGAGATGTGGGGTAAAAATTATTATTATTATTATTATTATTATTATTATTATTATTATTATTATTAATGGTTGTTTAGTATAGGGAATTTCAGCAGATATTGCCTGTTTCACAACCAGCAACCAAGCAACACCTGGTGAAATTCCCTCCCTCCTGTACAGGTTTTTTTTTTTTTAGTGGACAGAGCTGTGAAGAACAGGCAGGGGTTAGGGAATTATGTTTAATTTGTGTCGTGATTTTATGATTGTTACCCACCTTGATCATTCAGGAAGGGGCGGGGCTATAAATTATTATTATTATTATTATTATTATTATTATTATTATTATTATTATTATTATTATTATTGGCTAGCAACAGCCAGTCAGGAGTCAGCTGGCAGCAGTCAATAGAATCTCATCAGGTTACAGGATAAATAGTCTGTTGCTGGCAGTTGTAAGTCAGATAGGGTTCAGTTGCTTTGGCAAGTCCAGAGAGTGACAGTTTAGTGAAAGGTCTAGAGAGGAATAGGGTTGAAGTCTAGGAGTGAGGGACTTAAAACCCATAGAGAACTCCAAGCGAAGGAGTTAACATAGGGAAATATTCTGTGGGATAGAGGTAGCCGGAGAGGCAGGCTCATTAATTAGGTTCAGGGAAAGTGAGCCAGAAGAAGGACTGTGTGAGGGTCCTTGGAAGCAGTAATGTTTATAACAAAGTTGAATCTAAGAAAGTAAAATCTCCAAATGAAACAAGTAACATAAATACATGAAGAAACTAATAATAATAATAATAATAATAATAATAATAATAATAATAATGTATTTATATTCCGCCTTTATTCACACATATTTAAATATCTCTTGTTTGAAACATCTACTTAGTAAGGTTTTGTTATTATTTCATTAAAAGCTTGTCTGTCAGTGTTGTGTGTGTGTGTGTGTGTGTGTATCCATGCTACTGATATAAGATGTTTTAAAACAACGATTTTAAAAAAGAGTCTGTGTCAATTTGGTGGCGTGAAGCAATAGGAAAGATCCTTTGGAGTACCATAATAAGACTGTAGTTGGGTGAGAGCAGAGTCTCACCATCACAAGAGCCACAAACAAAATGGCAGCAAATGCAGGCATAATTTGAGGTAATCAGCTGGCAACGATACCATTTTCTATTGTTATCTACTCCCACTTCAGAGATTGCTAAATTCTTTGTTATTGGTAGTCCGCAATAAAGTCTCAAAAACATTGTGAAGAAAAATAAAAAGGTATTTTTTTAAAAAAAAACAGAAATTATGAGAACTGAAATGCAGAAATTGTTGCTTAACATATTACAATTGCAAAGTTCAAAGGAATCAATTTGTTAAATTCATCTTCAGATGCTCTCTTGCGTGTCCACCTGTCATGTGGGATTAGGCAGATGGAAACCAAATAAAAGGGGCCTTCTCAGCGGTGGCACTTACTTATAGAATTACCTCCTTGTAGAGGTCCATCTATTGCAAATGTTATTGTTGGTTTGATGCCAGCAAATACGTTAATCTCACAGGCTTTAAATATATTGTTATTTTAATATGTTGTGATTTATTATAAATTATGCTGATTTGATATTTATCTTATTCTAATAAACTACTGTATAAGCACTTCAAATGGGTGAAATTTAAAGCTTTTAAATCAATCAGTCAAACAATTAGTCAATCATTATTCAGATACTGCATTTACTTCACAAGAATAATCAGTTAGATGAATTATGTTGATAGCTATGTTAATTTTGGTTATATTATTTTTATCTTGCAGAAGAGCCAGAAATATTTATTGATGTCGGAGCACAAGATTTCCTCTCTTGCAGAAATGGCACAACAATCAGAATTCCAGCAGTTATTAAAGGCCGTCCAGTTCCTAAAACAACTTGGGAGTTTGAAGGAGAAGCAAAGAAAACTGCAAAGGTTAGTAATGAAAAAAAAGAATGTTTTGTCTATAACAAAATCTATTTAATTTCCTAATATTTACTTTTTTCCCTCTCTTTATAGGATGGACATAATATACCTGAAGATGCTGTGGTAAGAAATAGTTTGTATTTGAATTCACTTGGTTTTGTACTGCTAACATCTTAAAATTAATTTTCAGTTCTTATTTCTAAGTAAGCTTTTGTTTATTTTGTGCAGGTGGAATCAACTGATACTACTTCAGTTATTACGATCCCTGAATGTAACAGAGGTCATTCTGGAAAATATAGCATTACAGCAAAGAATAAAGCAGGGCAGAAAACTGTAAATATCAGAGTGAATGTCCTCGGTAAGATTAATAAATCTTTTTTTTTTTTTTTGGCACCAGTTCAACAATATTGTCATTTAAAGATAGTTATATAATAATGCTTCCATTGTGTTTTGCCAATTAATAGATGTTCCAGGCCCACCAAAAGACCTGAAAGTAAGTGATATAACAAGATGCAACTGTAAGCTTTCGTGGAAAATGCCAGACAATGATGGAGGAGACAGAATCAGAAATTATATTATTGAGAAAAGAACAGTTGAAGGGAAAGCCTGGACAAAAGTTAATGCAAATTGTGCTGGCACATCATTAATTATTCCTGATCTCATAGCTGGGCAACAGTATTTCTTCCGTGTACGTGCAGAAAACCGCTTTGGAGTTGGACCCCCAGCAGATACCATTCAAAGGACCACAGCAAGGGATCCAATCCGTGAGTTAAATCAAAATGGAACAATTACTTTTACTAAATATGCTATAATCTAGATGAGCACTTACTCTACTTCATTTGTTTTTAAAGATCCTCCTGACCCACCTATCAAACTCAAGATTGGCCTTGTAACTAAGAACACAGTAAGCTTGACATGGAAACCTCCAAAGAATGATGGCGGTGCTCCTGTAACACATTATAATATTGAGTGCCTTCGCTGGGATCGTACAGGTGAAGGAAAGGAAGCCTGGCGACAGTGCAATAGACGTGATGTGGAAGAAACAAAGTTTACAGTTGAAGACCTTAAAGAAGGCGATGAATATGAATTCAGGGTGAAAGCAGTAAATGAAGCAGGTCCAAGCAGACCATCAGCTACTGTTGGGCCAATTGTTGTGAAAGATCAGACATGTAAGTGCTGAAAGTAATTAATAATTGTACTATAAAATACAACTGAATGAATTGTGAGCCCCATGTTCTTGGTACTGGCACAATAATTTTTCCTTCTTTTGGCTTGCAGGCCCTCCAGCTATTGAACTCAAAGAGTTTATGGAAGTAGAAGAAGGAACAGATATTAACATTGTAGCTAAAATAAAGGGTGTGCCCTTCCCTACCCTTACTTGGGTTAAAGCTGTGCCCAAGAAGCCTGAGGACAAATTGCCGGTGCTGTATGACCAACATGTCAATAAGATTGTAGGTGAAGACTCTTGTACTTTAGTGATACAGCAGTCTCGCAGAAAGGATACAGGTCTCTACACCATAACTGCAGTCAACAATTTTGGAACAGATTCGAAGGAGATGAGGCTGAATGTTCTGGGTAAATATTAATAGCTTTTTGCTTTGACAACTGAGTTTACTGTTTGGAACATGAAGCTGAAGATTAACATCATCTAACATTTAATAAAATTTATTTTTCAGGTCGACCTGGACCACCAGAAGGGCCCATTAAATTTGAATCTATTTCAGCTGATCACATGACATTGTCTTGGCTTCCTCCTAAAGATGATGGTGGCTCTAAAATAACTAACTATGTTATTGAAAAACGGGAAGCAAACAGAAGGACCTGGGTCCCTGTTACCAATGAACCCAAGGAATGCATCTTCACAGTACCAAAACTGCTGGAAGGCCATGAATATGTGTTCCGCATAATGGCACAGAACAAATATGGCATTGGAGAACCTCTTGATAGTGAACCCGAAACAGCAAGAAATCTTTTCAGTAAGCATATAATTGTCTTAAATATCACCTGTTTTGTCAAAACAGAATGTAAGGCAGAGTGTATGGAATGGGATTAATTATTAAGATATGTGAAGTCGAAGGCTTTCACGGCCAGCATCAATAGTTTTTGTGGGCTTTTCAGGCTATGAGGCCATGTTCTAGAAGAGTTTGTTCCTAACTTTTCACCAGCAGCTGTGGCTGGCATCTTCAGAGAATGCTGGCATGGAAGAGAGTGGTGTATATATACTGTTGATTGAGAGCAAGCGGTAAACTCCTGCGGCCGTGAGAGGGTCTCGCCTGTCCTTCGCTGATCGGTTTTCTTGATCATTGTAGACCATTTGGAGGTTGTGTTTCCTTATCACTTTCCCTATTCTGTCTGTGACTCCTTTGATGTATGGTAAAAATACTTTCCCTTTGGGTGGTTGTTTGTCTTCACTCCTATGGGTTTTTCTGGGTCTGACAGCCCTTCTGATGTCTGAGCTGGAGTTGTCTAATCTCTGAGCTGCACTCAGCAAAGAACAAGAGAGACCACTCTCTCTTCCATGCCAACATTCTCTGAAGATGCCAGCCACAGATGCTGGTGAAACGTCAGGTATAAACTCTTCTAGAGCATGGCGTCATAGCCTGAAAAACCCACAGAAACTATTATTAAGATAGCTAGAAGTTAAAATGAGAGGAAAATACCTTCACTTTTATATGGTTAAAATATCTATAGTAATTTTAATAGCCATTCATAAATATACCTTCTGTGTTTAACTCTCATTCAATTTTATGTTAAACACATGATTTTAGATAACATGGACAGATGTCAATTTGTAACTTCATTGTATACCATTTTGGATGGCATTTAATACAACTTTCTAGGTGTTAACAATGAGGAAGGAAGCTAGGAAGAAAGTGGAGTATATACAGAAGTGAAGAAGCAGTCTACTGTAGTCACAGTGAGCTACAACATTCAAAGCAAAGGATCAGTTTGGGATGCCTATTACATTTATAATGAAAGACTGAGGAAAATAGGGTCTAAAAAAAGCTACAGTGTAGTATACTATGCATAAATAAGCAACATTAAGTAAAGCTTTTGGTATTTTGCTTAACAATCTGTCTGTTATTTTCTCTAGCTGTTCCTGGAATTTGTGATAAACCAACAGTTAGCAGTGTCACACATGACTCAATGACTGTCAATTGGGAGGAACCAGAATACGATGGAGGCTCTCCTGTGACAGGTTATTGGCTGGAGCGCAAAGAGACTACAGGAAAGAGATGGACAAGGGTTAACCGTGATCCTATTAAACCTATGACACTGGGAGTTTCCTACAAAGTAACAGGCCTTATTGAAGGTTCTGATTATCAGTTCCGTGTGTATGCCATTAATGCTGCTGGTGTGGGACCACCAAGCTTGCCATCTGATCCAATAACAGCAAGAGATCCTATTGGTAAATATTTGAATTTATTTATTTTTCCAGTGTGATAAAAAATGCCAAAAGGCAGTACAGAAATGTTTTATTACAAATAGAAATTCTGATGACAAAACAACTGGGTTATATTTTTCAGCACCACCTGGTCCTCCAATTCCAAAAGTTACTGACTGGACAAAATCATCAGTTGACCTTGAATGGGTTCCACCATTAAAAGATGGGGGCTCTAAAGTCACTGGTTACATTGTTGAATACAAAGAAGAAGGAAAAGAAGAATGGGAAAAGGTTGGTAAAACACATGAACACATAACACATGAACATTTGTTTAACAAGTTATGCCAGGGCTTGATAACCAAGAAAGGAATAACAAGGCATGGAATGAATCATTAAAAGAGATTCAACTTATCAGTGTGCATTAGCAGCAGCAAACTACCCACTACTCACCTTCCCGTCAGGTGACAAGTTCACTGGTGACAGGAATAGGAAATGGAGCAAGGCATAAAGTAGATGGAAGATGGAAGGAATGGGAGAAACTGGAAAGCATTTATATCTGACAAGCAGTCTGATAAGGTATTGTGATAAAGTTGAAATGGAGGAAAGAGAAACCCATGCCTGGGACAGATGAGCAGGGAAAAGTGGCTCGAAACACTGCTGTCTGCATGGTCTACTTCCAAGGCAGGCCGAATGCACATGGCTTGACTGCACAGCACGGCATCAAGCTCCACCGCTGGTTTTGTTTTGTTTTGTTTTGTTTTTTGGCTCACCACAATGCATGTACACCATCACACAAACAAGTACCTCCCATGTTTGCCCAAATGCCATCCCATTGGAACAGCCACACAATTGCATGTGTGATGCTCCGCCCGTACAGGGCATCAGAGCATCAGTGTGTGAGTGATGTATTGGCAAAGCACATCATGGAGGCCTCCCCACATGCCCCCTTCACCCCCCTTCACCCATGCCCCATTGTTGGACTGTCTGGTTTATGTTTATTGTAATTACATCCATTGGAGTTGTCGCACTTTCATTTCTTTGCTTTGCTGCAGCCCCACACTCACATCAGGGCATTTATATGCAGGGGCAAAGATGCACATTTTCCACATTAAGCTGGACTATCCCAGGTTCTGTTTGCTCTGGTTTTTAGCCCCGGAGTGCAGCTTCAGTCTGGTTTTTGCCCGCTTTGGAGGCGTGCACCATCTGATCATCCCACCTTCAGAGTGGCGAGAAAACACTTTATTTTGTCCATCGGTTTCACCACAAGAGAAGGAAAGATGGAATACCAACAGCATTATAATATTTTTCAAAATAGTTACAACATTATTTGGTAAAATGTTGGGAGTTAATAATATTACTTTTTCCATTTTCTGATCTAGAGACAACAGCCACTGTTGCTTTCTTAAGTACCATTTCATATTCCTATACTGCTGTTTTGTTACATATTATAAAACAGTAATAACAGAATATTCTGTAGTACACTGAAGGCAAAAATTGTTTTCACTGGAAACATATCAGCACATAAGGTTCTTCCCAAAGATCTTTCTTTCCTCTGGACATACTGAGGAAGCACTGCATTTACAATAGAGTTTGACTTAAAGGAGTAAATGTTTGATCTGCTGATGTTACAGTTTCATAGACACAGGTGTAGTTAGTCTAGCTGCTGTCATACATTTTCCGGTCTCACAACTCCACAGTGTCTTGTTGTACTAGGCAATTGTGATTCTATAAAACCTGTCTTGTTTCATTCTGATGTGTCCATTTTGGAACATCGGACATGAATTCATAATTTTTGTATATTAGGTAACTCACAAATATTTTGCACTTTCAGGCAAAAGATAAAGAAATAAGAGGAACCAAGTTTGTTGTCGCAGGATTAAAAGAAGGCGGTTTCTACAGATTTAGAGTCAGAGCAATAAATGCTGCTGGCATTGGAGAGCCTGGAGAAGTTACTGAAGTAATTGAAATAAAGGACAGAATAGGTACTTCTCTTTCTTTCCTGTGTGGTTAAAAGGACAAAATTAAAACAAGCCGATGAACAGAAACCTATTTATAAAACCAATTGTTCCTCTCTACAGTTGCTCCTGACCTTCACTTGGATGCCCACGTGAAAGACAGAATTGTTGTTCATGCTGGTGGAGTGATCCGCATCATAGCTTATGTCTCAGGAAAACCACCTCCAGCAATTTCCTGGACTAAGGATGAAAGAGGTCTGCCAGAAGAAGCCAAAATTGAAGAAACTGCTATTAGTTCTTCTATGGTCGTAAAGAACTGCAAGAGAAGTCACCAAGGCATCTACACTCTTCTTGCCAAAAATGCAGGAGGAGAAAGAAAGAAGGCTATCATAGTTGATGTGCTTGGTAAGCAGGAAAAGTCAAACATCAGTGATATATTTTATGTAGCTCTGAAGTAGGCCAAAATAAAATTTCATCTTGAATGCTTTATCGTAATGTTATTTCTTTTCACAGATGTACCAGGTCCAGTTGGTATTCCATTCCTTACTGAAAACCTGACCAATGACTCTTGCAAGCTTACCTGGTTTTCTCCTGAAGATGATGGTGGCTCAGCTATCACCAACTACATTATTGAAAAGCGTGAAGCAGATCACAGAGCTTGGACACCAGTAACCTACACAGTCACCAGACAGAATGCTACTGTTCAGGGGCTGATTGAGGGCAAAGCATATTTCTTCCGAATTGCTGCTGAGAATATCATTGGCATGGGTCCATTTGTAGAAACAACCAAAGAACTTTTGATCAGAGAACCAATAAGTACGCATTTTTGTTTATCATAACTAATTAACAGAAAAATATGGCTAAGCAAATAGTTATACTTGACACAACAGTCATACAAAATGTTCTTACCATGCTGTATGTGTGTGTTTCCAGCTGTGCCAGAGAGGCCTGAGGATCTTGAAGTAAAAGCCGTAACAAAGGACTCTGTTACACTGACCTGGAACCCACCAAAGTATAATGGAGGATCTGATATCACTATGTATGTTTTGGAAAGCCGTCTTATTGGGAAAGAGAAATTCTCTAGAGTTACAAAAGAGAAAATGCTTGACAGGAAATACACAGTTGAAGGACTAAAAGAAGGTGACACTTATGAGTATCGTGTCAGTGCTTGTAACATTGTGGGACAAGGCAAGCCATCATTCTGTACAAAGCCCATCACATGCAAAGATGAAATTGGTATGTTTCATTGATGTGAACAACAACAAAAAACCTGAAATACATTTGCTTTCTGACTTTTTATTGCCATGGCTAACTTTTTTTTCTTCTTATCCAACACTATTTTAGCTCCTCCACAACTTGAACTTGATATCAGGGAGAAGCTCACTGTCCGTGTAGGAGAAGCTTTCAGTCTAACTGGCCGTTACTCAGGCAAACCAGCACCAAAGATTACTTGGCTTAAAGATGACATTACAGTGAAAGAAGACAAAAGGACAAAGATCCAAACTACTCCAGCAACTATTTGTCTAGGGATATTAAAATCTACCCGTGAAGACTCAGGCAAATATTGTGTTGTTGTAGAAAACAGTTCAGGATCAAGAAAAGGCTTCTGTCAAGTGACTGTAGTCGGTAAGTGCTATTACACTATGGTAATATATTTTTTACTGTGAAGTATAAATTAGAGCAAAATAGGATGCTATGTCACATCACAAATTTAACATTATAACCTAATGTGTACCTTGGGGAATCTGTGTGGAACCCAGATTACTTCTAAATAAAACCTAAATCCCATATGGCTGTAAGTTCATGTTTTAAAAGTAATATGTACTGAAGAATGTCCTGACCATGTCCCTCCAAGTCCTTATCATCCAAAACTGTCAAGCAAGACCAATAGATTGGCTCCAGCATGGATTAAGGGGGTGAAAGAATGCAGTGAGTAAAAATGAGTAGTGCTAATAAAATTCCTCCCTACACAAATCAGGCTCCAACCTAATGGTATTTACACTATTAATCTTAGTCCTTTTATTTTGCAGTGGTACAACTGGTCACTCTTTACACAGAAACAGCAAAGACAGAATAGCTGTTAGAATAATGCTCAATCTTATGTTATAGAGCAATATTAGAAATCAGCATGTTACACTAGCACTACAGGAATATTGCTCTAGATTGATGTTTTCCAAACTTCTAATAGCTGGAGCATGGCTCAGATGTATACATGAGAACACATACTTTTAGAATATATAAAAGTCAAAATGACTTCCCCTCAGAAGAACCCCCTCTTTTTGCAGAATTTAAATTTCTAAGAACGTTTTTCCTCAGGGCAAGCAATTCTCTGTTTCTGGATTGGGAGAGTTTGAATGCACCAGTCACAACCAGCCATAGCAGAATTCCCTAATAGCAGCTCTGTGAAAGGGCAGAACACTTACTTGTTTAGGATCTGGGGGGCGGGGGGAGTCTTCTCAGAGTGTGGATGCCTGACAGTGCTCCCATCACTGACAAGATTTAAGTGCAGAGGTCCAGGGTCACCCACACTTTGTAGACTGAGCAGAAAGGTCTCAGAATGCACCAGAATTAAATTACCACATTGGTCCAGAGTCTGAAATTACTACCCACATCACTACTGCTTTGAATTAAGGTATTTAGTTGTTTAGTTAATTCATTTCTCATGGCACATAGTTTATTTTGCTGTGCACAATTTGAGAACTGCTATTCTCAATGCAGACCACAGAACAATGTGCCTGAGCAAATATATGGAATAGGAGAACGTAAGCCTTTTTGTGCCCCTGGACTCCATCTGAGCTATTTAGTAGTGGATTTAATTCCAGATGTATAACTCCCAAATTATGAAGGCATATAATATCTTTTCATTAAAATAACACAATACAACTGATCAATATTTGTGAAATGATAAATCCTGATAATTTGTGTGTGGGGAGAGATACGTTTTATTTGCTATGAATAAACAAACTGCAGCTTTTTAGTAATGACAATTTATACTGTGTCATCAACTTCATTTTGTATTATCTGTCACAAGTTCTTAGCTGTATGTAATGGTCTACATCTGCTACATATGTTTCCTAAGGCTCTAAATCAGTTGATTTTTTTTCTTAAACAGCATAAACCTTTGTTTTGCTTTTAACCAGACCGTCCTCAGCCTCCAGTTGGGCCAGTTATATTTGATGAAGTACATAAAGATCATTTTGTTATCTCCTGGAAACCTCCCTTGGATGACGGTGGCAGTCCAATTACAAATTACATTATTGAGAAGAGAGATGTAAACAGAGATGTCTGGATGCCAGTCACATCAGCCAGTGTCAAAACAACATGCAAAGTCCCTAAATTGCTTGAGGGAAGAGAATATGTTGTAAGAATTTATGCTGAAAATCTGTATGGCATGAGTGATCCTCTAGAATCTGATGAAATGAAGGCCAAAGATCGTTTCAGTATGTTGTTTATTCATCCATTCATTTTAATTATTAGCTGCCACATTTCTCCTTTTCCTGTATTTTCATATTCCTATTTTAAAAATGAAGCTGATATAAAACTTTAAAATGTTTTTCCCCCCAGGTGTTCCTGATGCACCAGATCAACCAATCATTAAGGGTGTGACCAAAAATTCTGCATTAGTTACCTGGAACAGGCCACGTGATGGAGGAAAGCCAATAACCAATTACATACTTGAAAAGAAGGAAACAATGTCTAATAGATGGGGAAGAGTCACCAGAGATGTTATTTACCCAGATACGCAGTTTAGGGTAACAGATCTTCTTGAAGGCTGTGAATATGAATTCCGAGTTTCAGCAGAAAATGAAATTGGCGTTGGGGATCCTAGCCCACCATCGAAACCAATCTTTGCTAAAGATCCAATTGGTATATTCTTAGATATCTTATCTTGTGCTGTTGTATTAGTAATATTAGTAATATTAACTTACAGCAGTTATTATCATTTTCAAATTTGTTATCCCTCTTCATCTTTTTTTAACAGTAAAACCAAGTCCACCAATTAATCCTGAAGCAGTGGATAAAACTAAAAATTCAGTTGATTTGTCCTGGCAACCACCACGTCATGATGGAGGTGGCAAGATTATAGGCTATCTTATTGAGTACCAAAAGGTTGGAGATGAGGAATGGAAAAAAGCCAACCATACAGCTGATTCCTGCCCTAACACAAAATTCAATGTTATTGGCCTTACTGAAGGTACCAACTATAAATTCAGAGTCTTTGCCGTCAATGCAGCAGGAGAATCAGAGCCAGCTTATGTTCGTGACCCAGTGGAAGTGAAGGACAGACTTGGTAAGCAGAATATGCTACTCACTTTGTCTTTAAAGGGCAAAAAGGACAAGTTTTTTTAAAATGCAATTTCATTTTTCAGAGCCTCCTGATTTAATCCTGGATGCTAATATGGCACGAGAACAACATGTCAAAGCTGGAGATACACTGAGACTCAGTGCAGTCATTAAAGGCATCCCATTCCCAAAGGTGACTTGGAAGAAGGAAGATAAGGAAGTTTCTACAAAAGCAGACATTGAAGTTACAGGAGTTGGCAGTAAACTGGAAATTCGTAATGCTGCCCATGAAGATGGAGGGATTTACTCCCTGACTGTGGAGAATCCAGCTGGATCAAAGACTGTCTCAGTAAAAGTTGTTGTGCTGGGTAATTAGTAACATTATTTTAACAATTTTATTGAAAAACAAAATACACCAAGTGCAAACAATTGAAACCCTTTTAACTGTATAACTGAAGCAGAAAGGAACATATATTCAAAATATTTGGGGGGGGTTATAAAAAGAAATGTAGAATAATATAATACTTGAACAAAACTTTAAAATTCAAAAATATATTTAAAAAAACAAAAATACAATAAAATAAAATTCAGACTGTATAGAACGTATTTCCAGGGCCATGGCTATAAAACCTTACTAAACCATAGCATGGACAATCAAGCAGATTAATTAAAAACACAAAATAGATGGGTTTTGAAAACCTTTTCAAATATTGAAAGAGATAGTTGTGGATCTGTTGGGAGGGAATTCCATAAAACTGAGGCCCTACTAAGAAGATCCTGTCCCTTGTGCCTATCAAATCTATTTGTCTTAAAGGTGGACCAATTTCTGCATTTTTAATCATCACCCATCCTTGGGGGAGAGGGTCTTTTGTAAATATTTAGAACTATTTTCAGAATATTTGAGGAAACAATAACTTTCTCAAAATGCTTGTTGGCTTACTTTCACTGAGACTGGCATGCAACAATGAAACTTTTAGTGAAAGTCCATTTTAAAAAGATTTTGGCAAAAATCCAATATTGGTAGTGGTGTTGTATCACCAGTGTAACATGATTTTCTTTTGCCCTCTCCACTCAAAAAAAATAGCCCATTGCTCAAAAACTAGCTCTGGTGGGTTTCTTCACCCTCAACAGTAGATTTTTTGGGGAGCAAGGCTGCTGCAACAGGGAGGGAAGATGCTTCTCTCCACTCCCACCCCCCACTGCTTCCTTTTTCTGATGGAAACAGACAGCAGATCTCTCCCATTGGGTTTAGACTAATTTCTCTTTCTTTGAGCAGAAGTCTTGCATTCTTCCAATTTTTGGAATGTATTTACTTAAGATTAACCTTTTAATTTTGATCTTTGTGAAAAGTCCTTAAAAAGTAACAATTTCTCCAAATTTGGGGGATTACATGCGCAGCTTTTCCAAATAGCTTCTCCCTGGTTTATATTCACCACAGGTGACCTTATTCCTTCTTTCCGAAGTTTAGGAGAATTCGGGGATCTATACATTTCATCACACTTCAGAGAATATAGGCATAGTCTGTGGAGAGTTTTCCTTCTCTCAGATTAATAATCTCTGAAATTCTCATACATACATACTTTAGTTTATGAAAATCTGCTAAGGAGTGTTCTTGAGTCTGCAAAGGGAAATGATTTATGATATATGTCAACTTTAATTTTTCTAATTTATCTGAAAAATAGTTTCAAATTAGTGTTCTCCATTTATCCACTTTCTTCATCCTCTACAAGTATTAAGTTTACTCTTAAGAAAAGCCTGTATTTTGCAGGAAGGAAATCTGACATAAGCCTCAGTTCAATAACCCCATAGCACAGAGTAAAGAACAACATGAGGACATAAGCCATTGTAGCACTATACAGCCCCTATGCAGAATAGCAGCACAGGGCAATATACATGGACATATGCTTGAATTGCACAATGGCCAAATCACAATGTGCAATGGCCACAGAGAAAAACTGACAGCAGCACAGAGTAGGAGAATAAACCCCAAAACACACACCACAAGATGAACAAAGAGAAATGTATAATAGGGTAAAAGCAAAAGGAGGAAAGCAGGACAGGCAGAGACACCACCCAACCACTCACCCCATCTGAGGACACCATAACACCCCGTCTGTGCATGACACATTGGGCTGGCTATGATGGTAACCAATGTCATACATCGGACAATGATTCTTTCAGCATTCTGTCCTGAACATTGCTGGTTGCGTGACAATGTTTGCATCTTGGCCTTCTGAATGTGCCTATTGCATAGTGTTGTGCTCTGTATTCCTTCACTTCTGCAACTGCCTGATGAACATCTGTGATGTAATAGTGAGTTCTTCACATAGTTAGTATGTACAGCACCTACTCTATATCCATCTGTCACTTTCTGAATTCAGGCCACAGTATTATTTATATCCAGATTACATTTACCTGCCAAATATGTTTTACCAGTTATTGTTTATTAATGATTTTTTGGGTTTTTTGTATGACTGCAGATAAGCCTGGGCCTCCTAGGGACCTAGTGGTCAGTGAAGTTAGAAGAGACTCATGCTACCTGACTTGGAAGGAACCTGAAGATGATGGTGGCTCTGTCATTACCAACTATATTGTGGAAAGGAAAGATGTTGCTTCTCCTCAGTGGTTACCAATATCCTCCTCCTCTAAGAAACGCAGTATATTAGCAAGATACCTCATGGAAGGCACTCAGTATCTCTTCCGTGTTGCTGCTGAGAACCAGTATGGACGGAGTCCCTTCGTTGAAACCCTCAAGCCAATTAAGGCTATAGATCCAATTCGTAAGCACATTCCAGATTTTACTTGCTTTTAAAATAAGCTTTCTAAACTTTGCAGTGTTGTTAATCTGCATACTATTCATGGGAATGTGGAGACATTTCATGGGCCAGAATCTGAATGCATTCCTCCAGTGGATTCCACTGGTTCTGCCAGAATCAATGATCCTTTGTCTCTCCTGCAGCACTCTGTGTACCCAAAATAGCTGATTTAGAGGGCTGAGATACTTTCTGAAATAGGTTTCTTGCAAAGTGGAGGACTGCAGCAGGAGAGCAAGGAGAAGAAAGTCCCAGTTACACTGGTATTAGATACCAAAATATATGGATAGATTCTGGACTATGTGTTTAAAAGTAGAAATGTTAACCCTATTTTCATCATCTTCTAAAGATCCTCCAGGTCCACCAAAGAACTTGCATCATGTAGATGTTGACAAGACAGAAGTTTCTCTTGTTTGGAATTGGCCTGATCGTGACGGCGGTTCTGAAATAACTGGATTTCTGGTGGAATACCAAGAAGAAGGTGCACAGGACTGGACTAAATTCAAAACAGTCCCTGTGCCAGAGTGTGTTGTTACTGGTCTAACTCAAGGAAAGATCTACAAGTTCCGTGTGAAAGCTCAAAACATTGCGGGTCTTAGTCTGCCAGACACAACCATACCAATAGAATGTCAAGAAAAATTAGGTAACATCTTAATTTGTACTACATTTTTTTGTATTCACCGTTTAATTTAACTACTCAAATGGGAAAACTATATGGTAATATCTATGTGTGTAATTTTTTTTTTTTTTCATTTCAGTACCACCATCTGTCGACCTGGATGTGAAATTAATAGAAGGCCTTGTTGTTAAAGCTGGCAGCACAGTAAGATTCCCTGCAATCATGAGAGGTGTACCTGTTCCATCTGCAAAATGGGTCACTGATGATACAGAGATCAAATCAGAAGGCAATTACAAGATTGATACTGATAGTTATTCAACAGTTCTCACTATTAAAAGCTGCACAAGAAAAGACACAGGAGAATATCTACTCACAGTATCTAACATAGTGGGAAGCAAAACTGTACCTGTTCATCTAACTGTTTTGGATGTTCCTGGTCCTCCAACTGGCCCAATTGATATTCTAGAAGTAAGTGTAGATCACATGGTCATTGCTTGGAGACCTCCTAAAGATGATGGTGGAAGTCCTGTGATTAACTATATTGTTGAGAAACGAGAGTCAAAGAAAGAAACCTGGGGAGTTGTCAGCTCTGGAATCAATCAAACTAGAATTAAAATACCACGTCTGCAGAAGGGCCACGAATATATTTTCCGTGTTCGTGCAGAGAATAAGATAGGCATTGGTGCACCTCTTGACTCACAGCCAACAGTTGCTAAGGCTATGTTTGATCCACCATCCCCACCTGGTAAACCAGCAGTTCATGATATTTTAGAAAATGCTGCAACAGTCACCTGGTCTATACCAAAATCTGATGGTGGAAGTCCAATAATTGGATACATTCTTGAACGTCGTGAAATCTCAGGTAAATGGATACGTGTCAACAAATCCCCAGTACTCGATCTGAAATTCAGAGCAACAGGACTATTTGAAGGCAGCACATATGAATTCCGTGTTTTTGCAGAAAACAGTGTTGGCATAAGCAAACCATCTCCAGTTTCTGATCCAATAAAAGCATCACGTCCTATCACACCACCTGGACCTCCCATTAATCCAAAGCTGAAAGATAAGACCAGAGAAACAGCTGAACTAGTATGGACAAAGCCACTCAAAGATGGTGGAAGCCCTATTCTAGGATATGTTGTAGAATGCCAGAAAAGTGGAACTACACAGTGGAATAGAATTAATAAAGATGAACTAATTCGACAGTGTGCCTTTACTGTACCTGGACTAATTGAAGGGAATGAATATAGGTTCCGTATAAAAGCTGCCAATATTGTAGGAGAGGGAGAACCTCGAGAATTGCCAGAAACAGTTCTTGCCAAAGACATTCTTTCCCCGCCAGAACTAGAACTGGATGTGACTTGCCGTGATGTAATAACTGTCAGAGTGGGCCAAACAATCAAGATTATCGGCAAAGTGAAAGGCCGGCCAGTCCCTGAAATAACATGGTCTAGAGATGGCAAAACACTAACAAAAGATCAACGTGTAGAAATTATTCATGAATTCCCTCATATAGAACTGCAGGTGAAAAAAGCTGTAAGAGCAGACCATGGCAAATACCTTATCACAGCTAAGAATAGCAGTGGACATGCACAAGCATCAGCCATTGTTAATGTACTAGACAGGCCTGGGCCTTGCCAGCACCTGAAAGTAAGCTATGTCACTAAGGATTCCTGTGTTGTTTCTTGGGATAATCCTGAAGATAATGGTGGCTCAGAAATTACAAATTATATAGTTGAGTGTCGTCACCCAAGTCAGAGAGGCTGGTCAATAGTTTCTTCTGATCTTACTAAACGGTTGGTAAAAGCACATCTTATCGAAAATCATGAATATTTCTTCCGTGTTTGTGCAGAAAACAAAGTAGGTCCAGGCCCAGTTGTTGAAACCAAAACTCCAATCCTTGCCATTAATCCTGTTGATAGGCCAGGTGAGCCTGAAAACCTTCACATTGCAGAAACAGGGAAGACATTTGTATATCTGAAATGGCGGAGACCTGACTATGATGGTGGCAGCCCTAACTTAACTTATCATGTTGAGAGAAAATTGAAGGATTCAGATGAATGGGAAAGGGTGCACAAAGGTAGCATTAAGGAAACACACTACATGGTTGACAAGTGTGTTGAAAATAAGATTTATCAATTTAGAGTCCAGACCAAGAATGAAGGAGGTGAAAGTGACTGGGTGAAAACAAGTGAAGTTGTTGTTAAAGAAGAAGTGCAGAAACCAGTTCTTGATCTGAAATTAACTGGAGTACTCACTGTGAAAGCTGGTGAACCAATTAAAATAGAAGCAGGACTTAGAGGTAAACCACAACCAGAAGTAATTTGGACAAAAGATTCTGCAGATCTATCCAAATCTCCAAGGGCCAAAATCGAAACAACTTCAGATGCATCTAAGATCCTTCTGTCAAAAGCAAGGCGCACTGATGGTGGTAAATACACTATTACTGCCACAAATCCTGTTGGTAGTTTTGTAGCATATGCTACTGTAAATGTTTTGGACAAACCAGGGCCTGTACAAAATTTGAAAGTCTCAGATGTATCAAGCGACCGATGTACAGTCGGCTGGGATCCACCTGAGGATGATGGAGGTTGTGAAATACAGAACTATATTTTGGAGAAATGTGAAAGTAAACGTATGGTTTGGACTACCTACTCCTCCTCAGTCATGATGACCTATGCGCATGTAACACATCTCATTGAAGGCAATGAATATATATTCAGGGTTCGTGCAGAGAATAAAATGGGAACTGGTCCACCAACAGAGACTAAGCCAATTATAGCAAAAACCAAGTATAATAGACCTGGACGCCCTGATCCTCCAGAAGTCACTAAGGTCAGCAAAGAGGAAATGACTGTGGTTTGGAATCCACCAGAATATGATGGTGGGAAATCAATTACAGGATATATATTAGAGAGAAAAGAGAAACGGTCATTGAGATGGGTTCCTGTTACCAAAACTGCAATCCCTGAAAGACGCAAAAAAGTTCAAAATCTTATTCCAGGACATGAATATCAGTTCCGTGTCAAGGCAGAGAATGAAATTGGAATTGGAGAACCAAGTTTCCCTTCAAGGCCAGCAATAGCAAAGGACCCAATAGGTACTGACCTTCCAAATTTAATTGTATTGGTAATGTATATTGAAAGCTCACTGGAATGCTTACTCCTGTACTTTTATGTTGTTTTACAGAACCACCTGGTCCTCCCACTAATCTTAAGGTTGTTGACAGTACAAAGAGTTCTATTACACTTGGATGGGGAAAGCCAGTCTATGATGGTGGTGCTCCAATTATTGGATATGTGGTAGAAATGAGACCAAAAATGGAAAAAGCAGGTCCTGATCAAGGATGGAAAAGATGCAATGTTGCTGCACAAGTTATTCACACTGAATTTACTGTGACAAGCCTGAATGAGAAAGAACTATATGAATTCCGGGTTTCAGCCCAAAATCAGGTTGGCATTGGCCGGCCAGCTGAACTGAAGGAAGCTGTTTCTCCCAAAGAAATACTTGGTAATTTTGCAAACTAGCCATTGAATTAAATGCTATCTATTTATTATCTTAAAATTACTTTAAAACTTTATACTTTTTGTTATTTTTTCAGAACCTCCTGAGATTGACTTGGATGCAAGTCTACGAAAGCTAGTTACAGTCAGAGCAGGATGCCCCATAAGGCTTTTTGCCATTGTGAGAGGACGACCAGCACCTAAAGTCACCTGGAAGAGAGTAGGAATTGACAATGTGATCAGAAAGGGCCAGGTTGACCTAGTTGACACAATGGCCTTCTGTGTAATTCCTGATTCTACAAGAGACGACTCAGGCAAATACTCCTTGACACTTGTTAACCCTGCCGGAGAAAAGGCTGTCTTCGTGAATGTCCGTGTTCTCGGTAAGCAACAGCAGCAACATTATCATCTGTTCTGTTTTATCATATTTATGCACAATATTAATTCCAACTGCTTCTTTGTGGTAATGTGCTGACCTGTTTTGAATTGTGGCTTAATACCTTCTATATATATATTTATTATTTTAATAGATACTCCTGGACCAGTAGCAGAGTTCAAAGTTTCAGATGTGACAAAAATGGCATGTCAGCTTTCATGGACACCACCTGAAAATGATGGTGGTAGTCCTGTTACACATTACATTTTGGAAAAACGTGAGGCTGATAGGAAGACCTGGGCAACACTTATTGGTGATGTAAAGAAGACTAGTTTCAAAGTTATTAATCTTGTGCCTGGTACTGAGTATTTCTTCAGAGTGACTGCTGTCAATGAATATGGTCCTGGTGTTCCAAGAGACACACCGAAGCCAATCCTAGCAACAGATCCACTTAGTAAGTATCAGTTCATATAGATTCTTTATTACTTTGTCGAACTGATTCTAATTTTGTATGGTTATTTATATAGACCCAAATCAATTTTAAAAATTAAAAATTAATATTTTTCATCATTTATTATGATACAGTAGCTGAATGGTAAACACTAACTGAACTCAGGAAGTTTGGATGTAATCTGGCATTTCCAATGTACTATCTAGTGCCACTGTTCACTTTTAATGCACTGAAAGTGTCAGAGTAAAATTTGATTGCACACAGAAAGAGTCTCCAAAACACTTAGATTAAAACCCTGTGCCCACTTACTTGGAAATAAGCCTCAGCGAATTAAATTTTATTTATTTCTGATTAGAATTGGCTAGTATTACACTGTTAGTAATTGGGAAAGGTTTGAAATGGACATTGCATTATGAGACAATACAATCTCTGTAGCTGAATGTCCACTGGCCTGTCTTTCATCTATGCAGACCCAGCTTTTAGTCTCATTTCTCACCCCAATTGTTGCAAACAGCATAAACCATGACCATACGGTATTTAAACATCAGATCCAGAACATGCAATTTAAAACTTGACACTTGTAGTATTGAGCAACAACTGGCATGTATGAATGAGCCATCACAAATCATATACTACAGAACAAACAAAAGCATGTGTTAATATCACAGTTTAAGCAATAAGAGTTATTAAGTGATGAGTAATGAAGCTGCAGTGCTATACACATATATAGCAAGAGAATCTATTTCCAGGGAAATATCCTTAGGAATAAATCTACATTTTGCAAAACCATTTAGTTTTGATATATTATGCATAAACGCATATAGCTTTGTTGAATTGTATCAACAAGTGTCAGAATTAAGACATTTTAATTCAGAAGACCTTTATGCATTCTTTTACTATATAGTGGCTAGTTGGTGATAAAAGTAAGTGAAGAACAAGAAGGCCAGAATCAGTAGTAACTGTATTAAAGAATCACTGGTCTTATAAATGATTTATTCAGAATAACATTTAAATGAGGGACTTTTAGCAGTAGTTGTTGTTTAAAGAACATACTGATTTAATCTAAGCATTTGTTGATATGTTAATATGCCTGATTGTTTTATTCTAAAGGTGAACCTGATCCTCCAAGGAAAGTTGAAGTGACTGAAATTACAAAACACAGTGCCACACTAGGCTGGTTGCCACCATTGCGGGATGGTGGTTCTAAAATTGATGGATACATTATTTCATATCAAGAAGAGGGTCAAGCTGAGGATCACTGGACACAGTACTCAATTGTAAAAGATCTTAACATTGTTGTTGCTGGCCTAAAAGAAGGAAAGAAATACAAATTTAGAGTGGCTGCTAGAAATGCTGTTGGAGTAAGTTTACCAAGAGAAACTGAAGGCATATTTGAAATTAAAGAACAACTGAGTAAGTAATTATTTTTTATAACTTGTACCACTAAAATTTACCTTAAACAAACAAAAAAAAACCAGTTTATCTAAACATTCACTATTACTTGCAAATGCAATGTTTTGGCCTCAAAAGCATTAAATATAGGTCTGAGAAAGCAGTTTCCTAATAATGTTTTGTTTCAGTTTCATCAAGCAAAGTTGCACAGATTTGTATTTTAATGTATCTCATCATTTTGACATGTAAAGTTTCCACATCTGAAAAAACAGAAAAATATAAATTTATTTAATAAGTAAATGTAAATATGATATTGCAGGTTGAGTATCCTTTATCCAAAAATCCAAAATCTAAAGTGTTCCAGAATCCAAACCATTTTTCATGGGTGACTGAGATAGTGACACTTTTGCCTTCTGATGGTTCAGTGCACACAAACTTTGTTCCATGCACAAAATTATTTTTTTTTAAAAAAACATTGTATAGAAAATTACCTTCAGGCGTTGTATACAAGGTGTATATGAAACATAAATTAATTTTGTATTTAGACTTGGGTCCCATCTCCAAGTTAGCTTGTTATGTATATACATATATTCCAGAATCAAAAAAAAAAATAAAATCCGAAATACTTCTATACCCAAACATTTCAGATAAGGGATACACAACATGTATTTAAGATATAGAATGCAAAATATATGGAAAAGCCCAAAGACAATATATTTATGATTCAAGGTTATCATGTTTGAAGAATATTGAATGTAATGCACAGAATCCTTTCAGAGTACACAATTCCAGACTACACACTATAATTCCACTTTAATTTACAATTGAATTTTGGTATTTGTAGTTTAGGGAGGGATACAGTACTTAGAATTCTCTGACACAGAGCTCTAGTATCTCACCACACTACATGACCCATGATTCTGTAGGATGCAGCCATGACAGTTAAAGTGGAATCAAAGTGCTATAATTTTGAAGTGTTAAAGGCTAGTTCCTTGATAATTCTATTACATGGAATGTAATACTAGTTTTGAACCATGAAGACTGGCAGTACACTTAGGTTTGTTTGCAAGAAATCTATACTACTTTAAAAAGAAGAAGAAAGAAAGTTATTTTTTTTTACTACAGTAATTGTGATGTCAGCTAAAGATTACCTGGTGCAAAATGATACAAATTGCAAAATGCAAAATTACAAAATTTATTAATTTTGTATAATCTTAAATGTATTTTTTCATTGTTTTATTTTTATTTCAGTGCCACCCAAGATTCTGATGCCAGACCATGTCAGTATAAAAGCTGGGCAGAAACTCAGGATTGAAGCCCATGTTTATGGGAAACCTCACCCAACCTGTAAATGGATGAAAGCAGACCATGATGTGGCTATATCTAGCCGGTTGGCTGTGCATAAAGCAGACAGCACTTCTGTTCTCATCATTAAGGATGTAACTAGGAAAGACAGTGATTATTACAGTCTAACAGCTGAAAACAGTTCTGGAGTGGCTACTCAGAAAATCAAAGTGGTTGTCATGGGTACACTGAATTTTCTTTTCCATTCTTAATTCCTTACATATTTTATCTTTAACCCATTTTCTCTTAGTAATACCTTACAAACATATATTTATATCTTTCTATAGACATCCCTGGTCCACCACAGCCACCATTTGAAATTTCTGATATAGATGCTGATGCTTGCAGTTTGTCATGGCACATCCCTCTTGAAGATGGTGGTAGTAACATCACCAACTATGTGGTTGAGAAGTGTGATGTCAGCAGAGGAGACTGGATAACAGTTGTTGCTTCTGTCACAAAGACAAATTGCAGAATTGGAAAGCTAACTCCTGGGCAAGAATATATGTTCCGTGTCCGTGCAGAAAATCGATTTGGTATTTCTGAGCCACTTCCATCTGATAAGATGATTGCAAGGTTCCCATTTGGTATGTCTGACTCAAACAGTGGCACAATTTTATTAGAACATTTCAAATGCTAAAAGGATGATATAATCTCTTCTTATCCCTTTCTCTACAGATGTTCCTAGTGAACCAAAGAATGCACGTGTTACCAAAGTGAACAAGGACTGCGTTTTTGTGGCATGGGATAGGCCAGACAGTGATGGAGGCAGTCCAATCACTGGTTATCTTATTGAACGTAAAGAAAGGAATAGTTTGCTGTGGGTGAAGGCCAATGATACACTTGTGCGATCCACAGAATACCCATGTGCAAATTTAATTGAAGGTCTTGAGTACACATTTAGAATATATGCTCTGAACAAAGCAGGTGCAAGCAAGCCTAGCAAGCCAACAGATTTTATTACAGCAAGAACACCAGTTGGTAAGTAAAACACTTGCATACCTGGATGATTTACAATTATTGTTATTAGTTAAATACAGCTTACGATCCATAATACAGTCAGCCCTTTATATCCACAGGGGTTCCATTTACCCCTCTCCCATGGATACCAAAAACTGTGGGACCTCAAGTCCTGTGGTTTTTAATGGCAGTGCGCCATGCATGTAGCTGCATTACTGTAGCCATGTGCACATGTCGCCATTAAGGACAATGGGGCAGGGCCATCCATGGATGCTCAAATCCACAGATGGCAAGCCTTTGGTTAGGACAGGTGGACTGTTGTACAATCCTATACATGTATAAGCTATATACAATGTCTAAGTTGTAAATGAATTAAGTCCTATTAGATGGGTTTAAGTTTACAGCCTGAATATTAGGAATATTAGACATAATCCTGACCCTGACAAAACAAAGCACTTTTTACTCTTATTGGTTTTAAAAAATATATATGTGACTAAATCTACACCAGTGAAATGAATGGGAGATGCATCTTGCATATTGAGTATCATTTGAAATTAGTTACATTAAATACCCAAACTGATGTACTAAACCTGACCTCACTGCTTTTAGATCCTCCTGGTAAACCTGAAGTTATTGATGTCACTAAGAGTTCTGTGTCCCTTGTCTGGACAAGACCAAAGCATGATGGTGGAAGCAAACTAATTGGATACTTTGTTGAAGCCTGTAAATTGCCTGGAGATAAATGGCTCCGATGCAATACCACGCCTCATCAAATACCTCAAGAAGAGTATACTGCAACTGGTTTAGAGGAAGGTGCACAGTACCAATTTAGAGCAATAGCAAAAACAGCTGTGAATATCAGCTGGCCTTCTGAACCTTCTGATCCAGTAACTGTACAGGCAGAAAATGGTAAGGAATACTATTAATATTAAGAAATGAATTTATCATTCTTATCAAATACTCTTTGAAATTTCCTGCTTTTTCTTTCCTTTTACCTTTCAGTACCACCGAAAATAGAACTTGGAGTAGGTATGAAATCCTTACTTGTAGTAAAAGCTGGAACCAATGTTTGTCTTGAAGCTAATGTGTTTGGCAAGCCTATGCCAACTATTGCTTGGAAGAAAGATGGGGAAATTCTAAAACCCATTGAAGGAATCAAGATAACCACCAAGAGAAACTTATCTACTGTGGAGCTCTTCAGTGTAAATAGAAAGCAGACTGGAGACTATACCATTACAGCTGAAAATACAAGCGGTTCAAAGTCAGCCACAATTAAGCTTAAAGTACTAGGTAGGCTACAGTTTAACATAAGATAAACTTTAAACCTGAGCTTTAGAAAATATACGTAGTAGTTGCAAAACATCACCCTCTATCTGTAATTTTCCTTCTGCAGACAAGCCTGGCCCTCCAGCTTCAGTTAAGATTACTAATATGTACACTGATCGGGCAATGCTTTCTTGGGAACCACCTCTAGAAGATGGAGGATCAGACATTACTAATTATATTGTTGACAAACGAGAAACAAGTAGGCCCAACTGGGCTCAAGTCACAGCCAATGTCCCAATCACTAGCTGTAGTGTTGAGAAGCTGATTGAAGGACATGAGTACCAATTCCGCATTGCTGCTGAAAACAAATATGGAGTAGGTGACCCAATCTTGACTGAATCAGCAGTGGCTAAAAATCCATATGGTAAGCATTTTTTAGTAGCTTATTTTATCCAGTTCATGATGTTTTCTATTTTAACAGTTATTAAATACATTTCAAATAATTATTTATATAGATGTACCTGGACCTTGTGATCCACCTATAATTAGTAATATAACAAAAGACTTCATGACTGTAAGCTGGAAAGCACCTGCTGATGATGGCGGCTCTCCTATAACTGGATATATAGTTGAAAAACGTGAAACAAAGGCTGTGAACTGGACAAAAGTGAATAGAAAGCCAGTCATTGAGAGAACCATAAAGGCCACTGGACTCCAGGAAGGAGCAGAATATGAGTATAGAGTAACTGCACTGAATAAAGCTGGACTAGGCAAACCTAGTGGACCATCTAAGGCAGCCTATGCTCGTGATCCTCAGTGTAAGTTGAACACATATGTATTCTTCTTGTATGACTTTGTGGGTGGGTGGGTCCACTCCCAATTGCATTATATGTAACTTTCTACTGCTTTCTTTCCCAGATCCTCCTGGCCCACCAGCATTCCCAAAAGTTGTAGATACCACTCGAAGTTCTATCAGCTTGTCTTGGAGTAAGCCAGCATATGATGGTGGAAGCCCCATTATTGGCTACCTTGTTGAAGTTAAACGACTAGACACAGATAACTGGGTCAGATGTAATTTGCCAAAAAATTTGCCAGATACCAATTATGTTGTGACTGGACTTACAGAAAACACAGAATACCAATTCCGCATTTATGCTGTCAATAAGATTGGATACAGTGATCCAAGTGATGTGCCAGACAAACACCTTGCCAAAGACATTTTAAGTGAGTAAAGTGAAAATAAACCGGACTAATAGTCTTAGTGTAAATTGCAGAGGTCAGTGTGGTGACTGAAGAAAATTAGAAGTGCTATACCAGGCTTAGAAGAAATACAACTTGTAGACCATGTGTAAATCCCTTTTAGCTGCATCAGTGCATCCCCACTCCATCCCACCCCACCCCCAGGCCCCCTATGAATGCATGGATTGGATCCAGATTTAGGTATGTATAATTGGCCTGGTAAAATTGGTTCCTTACCCCCCTTTTTTACCCTAGCAATTCCTCCAGCACCCTGAAAATGCTACACAGTTCTGGTACAAAAGGTCAGAGACTGTGATGACTGAAGTGATCTATAGTATTAAACCTGTATGATTAATTGCCCAGAGATCAGGTGGATATAGTTCTGAGAAGCAGAAAGTGTATCTTGAGTGTCAGGTCCATAAACCATTGTCTCTCAATTGTCAGCACTAGCATTGACTCACTATGTGCACATTTATCCCTTGTTTCTTCCTTCCTAAAATCTTTTTTCAGTATAGAATACTCTGTAGTATCAATATCCTAAGTATTCCTCGGGAAAACATGGTTATATCTTCTACAAAGAAAACAGCTTCTTTTTAACTATCATGTCCTGAGCGCAAGCTGAAATTCCTAGACAGTTATACCACAGCAGGGGCCCCCATTTTGGTAGGACCCTAGCTAGTATGATTAGCATTATGGTTAATTCAATTCTCAAATTAGTAGACAACGAGAGAAGAATGTGACAAGCCACTTTAATCTTTGGTTAGATGACATGAGCATTAGTGATTGGAAAGGAAGTATGAAGTAACTTTTAAAGGCAGTTCCTTTCTATTCTTTTTTCCTTTTAAAAATATTGAATCTGAATGTTATTTCCATAGTTTTATGTCTTTACAGTTTTCTCTGATTCGTTTCTATTCAACTCCATCCTGCCTAAGCCATTGAGAAAGGCATTTTTCTTTATACACTTGTCCCTCCATATTCGTTAGGGTTAGGGGCACAAGACACCCGTGAATATGGAAAAACTGTAAATAATAAAACACCATGTTTTCATCTAAGAGGAGACTTCTCTAGGAATCTCTAAGTCCTCCATTGCAACTCTGAGGTCAACGTCTGACAGGCACTGACCATAGAACTGTGCTGAAGGAACTACAAAGGCTAGTAGAATATTCTCTCTAGGAATCTCTAGGTCCTCCAGTGCAACTTTTAGTTAAAGTTGACCACAGAGTTGCACTGGAGGACCTAGATATTCCTAGAGAGAACATATTAATCAAATATATGAATAATCAAATCCTCAAATATCAAAGCCACAAATATGAAGGGATGAGTGTATTTTCTCTGGTTCCATTAATCTCTTTATTTTACACATATCTGTTCTTTAAAATGCAGTTCCACCTGAAGGGGAGCTTGATGCTGAACTGAGGAAAGTTCTAATATTACGTGCCGGAGTCACAATGAGAATTTATGTGCCAGTAAGAGGCCGTCCACCTCCAAAGATTTCTTGGTCTAAAGTGGACGCTAACATAAGAGACAGGCAAGGATTAGACATCAAATCAACTGATTTTGATACCTTCTTGCGCTGTGAAAATGTAAATAAATATGATGCTGGAAAATATGTCCTGAATCTTGAGAACAGCTGTGGCAAAAAGTCATACACCATTGTGGTCAAAGTACTTGGTAAGCACTACATTTTCTGCAACTTTATTGTATACACTCACAAACGTAATTATATGTATAATTCTCAAAAGATGATACCAGCTCAAAAATTACTAATGACATCCTGTATGAATGAATGGAATTTATTTTCTGCATTTTGGTAAATAACTGAAATTGTTACTTCATTTCAACATAGACACTCCTGGGCCACCTATTAATTTGGTTGTAAAAGAAGCATCTAAAGATTCAGCCTTCATTTCATGGGAACCTCCTATAATTGATGGTGGGAGTCCAGTGAAGAACTATGTGGTTGAAAAACGGGATGCAGAAAGAAAATCGTGGTCCACGGTAGCCACAGAATGTCCAAAAACCAGTTTTAGGATTTCTAATTTAGAAGAAGGAAAATCTTACTTCTTCAGAGTTTTTGCTGAAAATGAATATGGCATTGGTGACCCCTGTGAAACTCATGATGCTGTTAAAGCTTCTGGTGAGAAAATTCACATTTTTATCCTATTGAACCATTTAAAAAGCTCTTATGTTTATGCTCTTGCACCATACTAATATCTTTCCTACTCTTTAAACTAGAAACACCTGGACCTGTTGTTGACCTAAAAGCTCCAGTTATTACAAAGTCATATTGCAATTTATCATGGAAAAAGCCTATTAGTGATGGTGGAAGCCGTATTAATGCATACATTGTTGAGCTTATGGTTGGTGAAAATCAATGGCAAGAAGTTATGAGGTCGAAGAATCTCCAGTACACATCAAGAGACCTGAAAGAAGGAAAAGAATACCTTTTCAGAGTAAGAGCACAAAATGAAGCTGGATATGGAACACCAAGTGAAATTACAGTGCTTGCAAGGGATGATATTGGTGAGTAGATGTCTTTCATTTATTCATCTTGCTTCTTCTGAGTCAGTTGGTATCCATGTTAATCTGTTGCAGTGAACAGAGCAAGGATTCCAGAAGACAGGCTCCCGAAACTTTCTTTAAAATAGACATTACTGTATTTTATTTTGTTGGCTGAGTACATGACTATTCAATATATTTTGATTTACAGTGGCACCTGATCTTGATCTAAGGGACCTGCCAGGCCTGACGTATTTAGCTAGAGAAGGAAGTTGTTTCCGTTTGAAGATCCCAATTAAAGGTAAACCAGCACCAACCGTGACATGGAAAAAAGGAGAAGATCTGGTCCTTACTGAGACAGGAAGAGTGGCATTTGAAGCTACAGCAGTTAACACTACACTTCTTGTACGTGACTGCCATAAAGATGATGCTGGAAAATACACAATCACACTGAAGAACATAGCTGGCAGTAAAGAAGGCACTATCACTGTCAAAGTTGTTGGCAAACCTGGAATCCCAACAGGACCTGTGAAATTTGATGAAGTTACAGCTGATGCTATGACATTAAAATGGGGTCCTCCAAAAGACGATGGTGGTTCAGAAATCACTAACTACATCCTTGAGAAGAGGGACAATGTGAATAATAAATGGGTGACATGTGCTTCTGCTGTCCAGAAAACTACCTTTAGAGTTACAAGACTTCATGAAGGCTCTGAATATACTTTCAGAATCAGTGCTGAAAATAAATACGGAGTAGGTGAAGGACTTAAATCTGACCCTATAATTGCAAGGCATCCATTTGGTAAGTTGAAAATACGTTATGCTTGTTGTAAGACTGTTGTCATAAAAATAATGTTATGAGTTACTCCATCTAATCTTTTCCCTTATATTTTCTAGATGTTCCTGATGCTCCACCACCACCCAAAATTGTTGAGGTCAGGCATGATTCTGCTTCTTTAGTATGGACAGATCCTAAGAAAACAGGTGGATCTCCAATCACAGGTATTCCTTTTGAAGTTTCATTTTATTTAAAGTTCCCCACTTCATAATATAATACAATTTAGCGTAGCCCTGTTTGGCTTCCTCACTGTTCAGCATCTCCCTTTAAAGTACAGTAACTAAGGCCTGAAACAGACAGGCAGATGGGAGTGGCATACAGTAGCTCCAGGGACATGATGCACACTCCTGGGGCACCCAGAAGCTGCCCCGGGTTGCGTTGAGAACGCCTAAGGTGACCGAAAACTGGCCCAAAAGGAGCTGACATTTTCTGCTCCTTTCCATGGTCCATTTGGGATCACAGCAGGAAGTGCCCTCAAGACTGCAGCGTGTGGTTGCCATGGTCCCAGGGAAATCAGGCCTAAAGTTTCTTTTTTAAAACTGTAATGCATAGCATACTTGCCTGTTTAACTTATACCATAACTGAATTGGAAATCTATTGTTTGAAACTTTTTAAAGACTGTAGAGCTCATAAACAATCACCTGCCTGGTATTCTATAGTCGTGATACACATAGTTACCCTGGCAATTAGGCAAAGAAACTTTGGTATACTGGAACATTTAAGTTTTCTTATTTGTTCAGTTTACTGGCATGGCTAATATAGTTACACAAAGAGACAGCCCAGAAACCATGTTTGGATTGGAACTTCAAGATTACTCCAAGGAAAATATTGGCTTTTATTAGATCAGTTGCATTTTTGCATTTGCATTTTTAAATTACAATAAATGTGTTTGGGTTTGTTTGCTTCTTAGGTTATCACATTGAATATAAAGAAAGAAACAGTATTTTGTGGAAGCGAGCGAACAAGACTCCACTAAAAATGAAGGATTTCAGGGTAGCAGGGTTAACTGAAGGTTTGGAATATGAATTCAGAGTTATGGCAATCAATCTAGCTGGAGTTGGTAAACCAAGTCTTCCATCTGAACCCATCGTGGCTCTAGATCCAATTGGTAAGTTACTCAAAAGAGAAAAGTTTGCATGAGTTAAAAAACACTGTTATCAGTTTTGTTACTTAAGTATTATCTTGTTGTTTTCAGATCCTCCTGGGAAGCCTGAAGTCATCAGTGTAACCAGAAACTCTGTGACACTGATCTGGACAGAACCAAAGTATGATGGTGGACACAAATTAATTGGTTACATAGTAGAGAAACGTGATCTACCTGGAAAAACTTGGATGAAAGCAAATCATGTAAACGTTCAGGAATGTGCATATACAGTGACTGACCTATTTGAAGGTTCAAAATATGAATTCAGAATCAGAGCTAAGAATACTGCTGGAGCTATCAGCCCTCCATCAGAAACTACTGGAGCCATTATATGCAAGGATGAGTATGGTGTGTACTCCCTGTAAAAAAATATGTTCAATTAATGCTTAAGTGTTTTATTTGCTACTTTATTTTCTAACTATTTTATTTTATTTTACAGAGGCACCCACCATTGTAATTGATCCTACCATCAAAGAAGGCTTGACTGTTAAAGCAGGGGAAACCATTGCAATGTCTGCTATTAGCATCCATGGTAAACCACTTCCAACTGCAGTGTGGTCCAAAGCAGGAAAAGATTTTAAACTTTCAGAGACTGTTCATATTGAATCAACTCCAACCTCTTCTACACTAACTGTCAAATATGCAGCTAGAAAAGATTCTGGTGAATATACAATCACTGCTACCAATCCTTTTGGTACTAAAGAAGAGCATGTGCATGTAAAAGTTTTAGATGTACCAGGTCCCCCAGGACCAGTTGAAATCAACAATGTCTCAGCTGAAAAAGCTACTCTCACATGGACCCCTCCTGCTGAAGATGGTGGATCACCAATCAAGTCTTATGTACTTGAAAAGAGAGAAACTAGCCGACTGCTATGGACTCAGGTTGCTGAAGACATTCAATCTTGTAGGCATGTTGTTACTAAGCTTATTCAAGGAAATGAGTATATCTTCCGTGTCTCAGCTGTGAACCAGTATGGCAAGGGAGAGCCATCTCATTCAGAACCAGTTAAAATGGTGGATAGATTTGGTAAGCAAAATCACTGAACATGGTTTCATATACATTTACTGTTTATATATATATATATATATATATATATATATATATATAAATCAATGTTTTTCAAAAACTTTTTTTTCTTCCCATTCAGGCCCCCCTGGTCCTCCTGGTAAACCAGAAGTGTCAAATATTACAAAAAACACTGTTACAGTGAACTGGAAGAGGCCAGCTGATGATGGTGGCAGTGAAATCACAGGCTACCATGTAGAAAGAAGAGAAAAGAAAGGCGTGAGATGGGTCAGAGTTTCAAAGAAACCAGTGTCGGACCTTAGGTGCAAAGTGACTGGACTCCTAGAAGGAAATGAATATGAATTCCGTGTTAGTGCTGAAAATAGAGCAGGAATTGGTCCACCAAGTGATATTTCTCAACCAGTGTTGACCAAGGATGCTACATGTTAGTAGGATTTCTGTACTTTGACAAATACCTTCATATTCCATTAATAGCATAACTGTCTATAAAATTACTCTGACCAAATGTCTTCTTTTCTTTTCTTTGTTTTCCTTACTGTAGATCCACCAGGACCTCCTTCAAATCCACGAGTAACTGATACAACAAAGACTACTGCTAGCCTATCGTGGGGAAAACCTCATTATGATGGTGGACTTGATATTATTGGTTACATTGTGGAGCACCAAAAGGAAGGAGAGGAAACATGGGTGAAAGATACCACAGGAACTGCTCTAAGAATTACAGAATTTGTTGTTGCTAACCTCCAACCAGGAGCCAAATACAATTTTAGAATTATCGCCATTAATGCTGCTGGTGCTGGTGAACCAGCAAAAATTCCAAACGTTGAAATCAAGGAACGTGAAATGGCTCCTGATTTTGAATTAGATGCTGAACTGAGGAAAACTCTTGTTGTTAGAGCTGGACTGAGCATTCGGATATTTGTTCCAATTAGAGGGCGTCCAGCTCCTGAAGTTACATGGACCAAGGATGATATCCCACTCAAAATACGTGCCAATATTGAAAATACAGATTCATTCTCTCTTCTCATTATCACAGAATGTAATCGATATGATGCAGGAAAGTACGTAATGACTCTTGAAAATGCTGCTGGCAAGAAGACTGGCTTTGTCAATGTAAAAGTCCTGGATACCCCAGGGCCACCAATAAATCTTAAACCCAGAGACATATGTAAAGACAGCATCACTCTCCAGTGGGATATGCCTCTAATTGATGGTGGTTCACGCATAACAAATTATATAGTTGAAAAACGTGAGTCTACAAGAAAGGCATATTCTACCATCACAACCAAATGCTCAAAATGTTCCCTTAGGATTCCTAATTTGGCTGAAGGATGTGAATATTACTTCAGAGTACTGGCTGAAAATGAATTTGGAATTGGTGAACCTGCTGAAACTGCTGAACCTATAAGAGCATCTGAAGCACCATCTCCTCCAGAAAGCCTTAATATTATGGATATCACAAGGAACTCAGTCAGCCTTGCTTGGCCAAAGCCAGAACATGATGGTGGTAGCAAGATTACTGGATATGTAATTGAAGCACAGAAAAGGGGTTCAACTCAGTGGACACATATCACTACTGTGAAAACATTAGAATGTCTGGTGAAAAATCTAACTGAAAATGAAGAATATACTTTCCAGGTTATGGCAGTTAATAGTGCTGGCAGAAGTGATCCAAGAGAAAGTAGACCAGTTGTTGTGAAAGAACAAATGATGCTTCCAGAATTTGATTTACGTGGTGTTTATCAGAAAACAGTAATTGCTAGAGCTGGTGACAATATCAAAGTTGAGATTCCTGTGCTTGGTCGTCCAAGGCCAACTATTACTTGGAAAAAAGAAGACCAGTTGCTTAAACAAACCCAAAGAATAAATGTTGAAAATACTGCTACTGCAACAATCTTAACTATTAATGAATGCACAAGAAGTGACAGTGGCAGATATCCACTCTCAGCTAAAAACATTGTTGGTGAAGTGAGTGATGTTATAACTGTACAGGTGCATGATGTTCCTGGACCTCCCATAGGACCAATCAAATTTGATGAAATTTCATCTGACTTTGTCACCTTTTCATGGCAGCCTCCACTGAATGATGGAGGGGTTCCAATAAGTAACTATGTTGTAGAAATGCGTAAAACTGACAGCACCACATGGGCTGAGTTAGCAACTACTGTCATACGTACCACATTCAAAGCTGCTCGTCTCACTACTGGAACTGAGTATCAATTCCGTGTTAAAGCTCAGAACAGATATGGCTCAGGTCCAGCTATCAGTTCAGAGAATGTAATTGCTACCTACCCTTTTAAAGTCCCTGGGCCTCCAGGCACTCCTCAAGTGATTGCAGTCACAAAGGATTCAATTAGTATTAGCTGGCATGAACCTCTTACAGATGGAGGAAGTCCAATTTTGGGATATCATGTTGAAAGAAAAGAACGAAATAGCATTCTTTGGCAGACTGTAAGTAAAGCCTTGATATCAGCCAACATCTTCAAGTCAAGTGGTCTTACAGATGGCATTGCATACGAATTCCGAGTCATAGCAGAAAATATGGCAGGCAAAAGTAAACCAAGCAAGCCATCTGAGCCAACGCTTGCTCTAGATCCTATTGATCCTCCTGGTAAGCCAGTTCCTCTCAACATCACAAGGCATGCAGTAGCACTCAGGTGGACCAAGCCTGAATATAATGGTGGTTTTAAGATAATTGGTTACACTGTTGAAAAGAGAGATCTTCCCAATGGCCGATGGCTTAAGGCTAACTTCAGCAATATACTAGAAACTGAGTTCACTGTTAGTGGTCTCACAGAAGATGCAGCTTATGAATTCCGTATAATTGCAAGAAATGCTGCTGGTGCTGTTAGCCATCCGTCTGAACCATCAGATGCAATAACATGCAGAGATGAGATTGAGGCACCAAGGATAATGGTTGATGCTAAATATAAAGACATTTTAGTATTAAAAGCAGGCGAAGTTTTCAAACTCGAAGCTGATGTCTCAGGTCGGCCTCCACCTACTCTTACATGGACAAAAGAAGGAAAGGAGCTTGAAGATACAGCAAAATTAGAAATGAAAATAGCAGATTTCTCAACAGTCCTTACTAATAAGGATTCTACACGAAGGGATGGAGGTGCATATACACTTACAGCTTCAAATCCAGGTGGCTTTGCCAAACATATTTTCAATGTCAAAGTTCTAGACAGGCCTGGTCCTCCAGAAGGTCCTCTGGCTGTGTCTGATGTTACCACAGAGAAATGTGTCCTATCATGGTTGCCCCCTCTGGATGATGGAGGTGCAAGTATTGATCATTATGTTGTTGAAAAACGTGAAACTAGTAGGTTGGCATGGACATCTGTAGCCACAGAAGTTCCTGTAACAAAATTAAAGGTCACAAAGCTATTGAAAGGCAATGAATATGTGTTCCGTGTTATGGCTGTTAACAAATATGGAGTTGGTGAATCTCTAGAGTCAGAACCTGTTCTTGCAGTAAATCCTTATGTAGTACCCGATCCACCCAAGACACCAGAAGTTACAGCTGCAAACAAAGATTCTATGGTTGTATGCTGGGGACATCCTGATTCTGATGGTGGAAGTCCTATAACCAATTACATTGTAGAACGTCGTGACAGAGCTGGATTACACTGGGTGAAATGTAACAAGCGGATTGTCACTGATTTACGTTATAAAGTATCTGGACTCACAGAAGGTCATGAATATGAATATCGAGTAAAGGCTGAAAATGCTGCTGGCATAAGTGAACCAAGTCCCAACAGCCAGTTCTACAAAGCTGCTGATACTGTGTTTAAGCCTGGTCCACCTGGCAACCCTCGGGTCTTAGATACAAGCAAATCTTCCATTACAATTGCTTGGAATAAGCCAATATATGATGGTGGCTCAGAAATCACAGGCTACATGGTAGAAATAGCATTACCTGATGAAGATGAATGGAAAATTGTAACTCCACCAGCAGGACTGAAAGCTACTTCCTTTACCATCACTGGCCTAAAAGAAAACCAGGAATACAAAATCAGAATATATGCCATGAACTCTGAAGGCATTGGAGAACCTGCTCTTGTTCCTGGAACACCAAAGGCTGAAGAAAGGATGCTGCCTCCAGAGATTGAACTGGATGCAGAACTACGTAAAGTTGTGACTATTAGAGCTTGCTGTACTTTAAGACTTTTTGTTCCAATCAAAGGAAGACCAGCACCTGAAGTAAAATGGACACGAGAACATGGAGAGTCTTTAGACAAAGCCACTATTGAATCTACAAGCTCTTATACACTGCTTACTGTAGGAAATGTGAACAGATTTGACAGCGGCAAGTATATCTTGACTATAGAAAACAGTTCAGGGAGCAAATCAGCATTTGTAATTGTAAGGGTTCTTGATACACCTGGAGCCCCACAGAATCTAAAAATAAAAGAGGTCAGCAAGTCATCTGTCACTCTTACATGGGACCCACCTCTCATAGATGGTGGTTCTAAAATAAAGAACTATATAGTTGAAAAGCGTGAAGCAACAAGAAAAGCATACTCAACTGTTATGGCCAATTGCCACAAGACCAGCTGGAAAGTTGAACCATTACAGGAAGGTTGTAACTATTATTTCAGAGTCCTTGCAGAAAATGAATATGGAATCGGTCTTCCTGTTGAAACATCAGAATCTGTTAAGGTATCAGAAAGACCTCTTCCTCCTGGAAAAATAACTTTATTGGATGTAACAAGGAAAAGCGTATCCTTGACCTGGGAAAAACCTGAACATGATGGAGGAAGCAGGATTTTGGGCTACATTGTTGAAATGCAAAGCAAGGGCAGTGACAAATGGGCCACATGTGCCACTGTAAAAGTGACTGAAGCTACTGTAACTGGACTAATCCAAGGTGAAGAATATTCCTTCCGAGTTTCTGCTCAGAATGAAAAAGGAATCAGTGATCCTCGACAACTGAGTGTTCCAGTTATTGCAAAAGATCTTGTGATACCACCAGCCTTCAAACTGTTGTTCACCACTTTCAGTGTACTAGCAGGTGAAGATTTAAAGGTTGATGTTCCATTTATCGGTCGACCCAAGCCATCTGTAGTATGGCTTAAAGATAATGTGCCGCTGAGACAAACTACTAGAGTAAATGAAGAAAATACAGACAACAACACTTTACTAACAATAAAAGAAGCATGTAAAGAAGATGTTGGACAATATTTAGTCAAACTTTCTAATTCTGCGGGTGAAGCTACTGAAATTCTTAGCATTGTTGTCCTTGATAAACCTGGACCTCCAACTGGACCAGTAAAGATTGATGAAGTCACTGCAGACAGTGTTATCATTTCTTGGGAACCACCCAAATATGATGGTGGCAGTTCTATCAACAATTATATTGTAGAAAAACGGGACACTTCTACTACTGCTTGGCAGATAGTTTCAGCTACTGTTGCCCGAACAACTCTGAAAGCATCTAGGCTGAAAACTGGAAGTGAATATCAGTTCAGAATTGCTGCTGAAAATAGATATGGGAAGAGTACATATCTCACATCAGAATCTGTGGTTGCCCAGTATCCATACAAACTACCAGGCCCACCTGGAACTCCATATGTACCAGAGGTCTCCAGGGATAGCATGGTTGTGTATTGGAATGAACCTGTCAATGATGGTGGCAGTAAGATCATTGGCTATCATTTGGAGCGTAAGGAAAGAAATAGCATCCTCTGGGTTAAATTAAACAAAACACCAATTCCTGACACTAAGTTTAAAACAACTGGACTCGAGGAAGGACTTGAATATGAATTCAGAGTTTATGCAGAAAATATTGTTGGTATTGGAAAGGCAAGTAAAGGTTCAGAATGCTATACAGCTCATGATCCTTGTGACCCTCCAGGTCGTCCAGAACCTATCATTGTCACACGAAACTCTGTTACTCTTCAGTGGAAGAAACCAGAGTATGATGGTGGAAGCAAGATCACAGGCTATATTGTTGAAAAGAAGGAGTTACCAGATGGTCGCTGGATGAAAGCAAGCTTTACAAATGTAATTGAGACTGAATTTGCAGTAACTGGCCTAATTGAAAATCAAAGGTACGAGTTCCGTGTCATTGCACGAAATGCTGCAGGTGTCTTCAGTGAGCCATCTGAAAGTTCAGGAGCAGTCACAGCAAGAGATGAAGTTGATCCACCTCGTATAAGTATGGATCCCAAATTTAAAGAAACACTTGTACTACATGCTGGTGAATCATTCAAGATTGATGCTGATGTTTATGGCAAGCCACTACCTTCTATTCAGTGGCTGAAAGGTGATAAGGAACTGGCAAACACAGCACGCTTGGATATAAAAAGTACTGACTTTGCCACAAGCCTAAGTGTTAAAGAAGCCATTCGTGTTGACAGTGGGCATTATGTACTGCTAGTGAAGAATGTTGCAGGTGAAAAAACAGCTTCTATTAATGTCAAAGTTCTCGACAGGCCTGGCCCACCCGAAGGGCCTGTTGTCATAACAGGAGTTACAGCTGAAAAATGCATGTTGTCATGGAAGCCCCCACTACAGGATGGTGGCAGTGACATTTCACACTACATTGTTGAAAGAAGAGAAACAAGTCGCTTAGTTTGGACTTTAGTTGATGCCAATGTACAAACCCTTAACTGCAAAGTTACTAAACTTTTGGAAGGCAATGAATATATCTTCCGTATTATGGCTGTAAACAAATACGGTGTCGGCGAGCCTCTTGAATCTGAGCCTGTTCTTGCAAAAAATCCTTTTGTGGTGCCACTTCCACCAAAGGCCCCAGAAGTCTCAGCAGTTACCAAAGATTCGATGATTGTTGTATGGGACAGACCAGCCTCTGATGGTGGCAGTGAAATTTTGGGTTATGTGCTAGAAAAACGTGACAAAGAAGGCATTCGATGGACAAGATGTAACAAGCGTTTGATAAGTGAACTCCGATACCGAGTCACTGGACTTATAGAAAATCATGATTATGAATACAGAGTTTCAGCTGAAAATGCAGCTGGCCTCAGTGAACCCAGTCCACCTTCTATTTATTATAAAGCCTGTGATCCTATATACAAACCAGGTCCTCCTAATAATCCCAAGGCAACAGATGTTACAAGATCTTCAGTTTTCCTTTCTTGGAGTAAACCAATCTATGATGGTGGCTCTGAAATTCAAGGATACATTGTTGAAAAGTGTGATGTAAGTGTGGGAGACTGGGAGATTTGTACACCACCAACTGGAATTAAGAAAACAAACATGGAAGTGGAAAAACTGTTGGAGAAGCATGAATACAAATTTCGTATTTGTGCTGTTAATAAAGCAGGAGTGGGAGAGCATGCTGATGTTCCTGGAACAATTATTGTTGAAGAAAAACTTGAAGCTCCAGACCTAGATCTTGATATGGAACTGAGGAAAGTTATAAATGTAAGAGCTGGTGGTTCATTGAGATTATTTGTTCCTATCAGAGGGCGCCCAACTCCTGAAGTAAAATGGAGTAAAGTGGATGGTGACATCAGAGAAGCAGCTATGATTGACATCACTAGCAGCTTTACCTCACTGGTTCTTGACAACGTTAACAGATTTGACTCTGGAAAGTACACTCTCACTTTAGAAAACAGCAGTGGGACGAAATCTGCCTTTGTCATTGTAAGAGTCCTAGATACTCCAGGTCCTCCAATTAACCTGAAAATTAAGGATATCACCAAAGATTCTGTTTCCCTTGCATGGGAGCCCCCCTTCGATAGATGGTGGAGCTAAAATTAAAAATTACATTATTGAAAAGCGTGAAGCCACAAGAAAAGCCTATGCAGCTGTTGTAACAAACTGCCATAAAACATCATGGAAAATAGATCAGCTTCAAGAGGGCTGCTATTATTACTTCAGAGTTTGTGCAGAAAATGAATTTGGAATTGGCCTGCCTGAAGAAACAAGTGATCCTGTTAAAGTTGCTGAAGTTCCTCAGCCTCCAGGAAAGATAACTGTGGATGATGTTACAAGAAACAGTGTTTCATTGAGCTGGGCAAAGCCTGAACATGATGGTGGAAGTAAAATCTTACAGTACATTGTGGAAATGCAAGTTAAAGGCAGTGACAAATGGTCAGAGTGTACACGTGTCAAGGTTCTTGAGGCACTTGTTACTAATCTAACCCAAGGAGGAGAGTATCTCTTTAGAGTAATAGCTGTAAATGAAAAGGGTAAGAGTGATCCACGGTCCCTTGCAGTTCCAATAACGGCCAAGGATCTAGTTATTGAGCCAGATGTAAGACCGACCTTCCACAGTTATAGTATACAAGTGGGACAAGATTTAAAGATTGAAGTACCAATAGCAGGTCGACCAAAGCCTACAATTACTTGGACTAAAGATGGCATGCCATTAAAACAAACTACTAGAGTTAATGTCATTGATTCACATAACCTTACCATCCTAAATATTAAAGAGACCACTAAAGAGGACAGTGGGATGTATGAGATTGCAGTTGCTAACGTTGTTGGACAGAAATCTGCATCTATTGAAATTATAACACTAGACAAACCCGATCCTCCTAAAGGCCCTGTTAAATTTGATGATATTAGTGCTGAAAGCATTACATTATCATGGAATCCTCCAGCATATACTGGTGGCTGCCAAATTACTAATTACATTGTTCATAAGCGAGATACAACCACCACAGTGTGGGAGACAGTTTCAGCTACTGTTGCAAGAACTACCCTCAAAGTGAGCAAACTGAAAACTGGTTCAGAATATCAGTTTAGAATATTTGCTGAAAATAGGTATGGACAGAGCTTTGCCCTGGAGTCTGAAGCAGTTGTTGCTCAGTATCCCTATAAAGAGCCAGGACCTCCTGGTACACCATTTGTGACGACAGTTACAAAGGACTCTATGGTTGTACAGTGGCACGAACCAATCATTGATGGTGGAAGTAAAATTTTAGGTTATCATCTGGAGAGAAAGGAAAAAAATAGTATTCTGTGGACTAAAGTAAACAAGACAATTATTCAAGACACTCACTATAAGACAACCAACCTTGAAGAAGGAATTGAATATGAATTTAGAGTTTCTGCAGAAAATATTGTTGGTGTTGGTAAAACAAGCAAAGTTTCAGAGTGCTATGTAGCACGTGATCCATGTGATCCCCCAGGATGCCCTGAAGCTATTGTTGTAAAAAGAAGTTCAATTACACTTCAGTGGACTAAACCAGAATATGATGGTGGCAGCAAAATTACAGGCTATGTAGTAGAGAAACGTGATTTGCCTGAGGGCCGCTGGATGAAAGCAAGCTTTACCAATATAACTGAAACTCAGTTTACTGTAACTGGCCTTACTGAAGACCAAAGATATGAATTTAGAGTAATTGCAAGGAATGCTGCTGGAGCAGTAAGTAAACCTTCTGATAGCACAGGACCAATAACAGCCAAAGATGAAGTTGAACTTCCAAGAATTTCCATGGATCCCAAATACAAAGATGTGATTGTTGTAAATGCAGGAGATACATTCAGACTTGAGGCAGATGTCCATGGCAAGCCAATTCCTACTATTATGTGGTTGAAAGGTGATAAAGTTCTTGAAGATACTGCCCGATATGAAATAAGGAATACTGACTTCAAGGCCTTGATTACTGTAAAAGATGCAATACGTATTGATGGTGGGCAATATATTTTACAGGCCTCCAATGTTGCAGGAACAAAATCAGTACCGATAACAGTAAAAGTACTTGATAGACCAGGGCCACCAGAGAGTATTCAAGTTTCAGGAGTAACTTGTGAAAAGTGTTCCTTAGCATGGGTTCCACCAATCCACGATGGTGGCAGTGACATTTCTCACTACATCATTGAGAAGAGAGAAACAAGTCGCCTTGCTTGGACAGTTGTTGCTTCAGAGGCAGTAGCTACAATGCTGAAGGTAACAAAACTCCTGGAAGGAAATGAGTATATCTTCCGCATAATGGCAGTTAATAAATATGGAGTTGGTGAACCACTCGAGTCTGCACCAGTCTTAATGAAAAACCCATTTGTTGTTCCTGGTCCACCAAAGTCCCTTGAAGTCACCAATATTACAAGGGATTCTATGACTGTCTGCTGGAATCGTCCAGATAGTGATGGTGGCAGTGAAATTATTGGCTACATTGTAGAAAAACGAGACAGAGCTGGTATCAGATGGGTGAAATGTAATAAACGCCGAATTACAGATTTACGATTAAGAGTCACAGGACTGACAGAAGACCATGAATATGAATTTAGAGTGTCTGCTGAAAATGCAGCTGGAGTGGGTGAACCAAGTCAAGTTACTCCCTACTGGAAAGCATGCGATCCTATGTTCAAGCCTGGCCCACCTACAAATGCCCATGCTGTAGATACTACCAAGAATTCAATTACGGTTGCATGGGGCAAACCTATTTATGATGGTGGTAGTGAAATCCTGGGGTATATTGTAGAAATTTGTAAAGGTGATGAAGAAGAATGGACAGTAGCTACTCCACAGACAGGTTTAAGAGTCAATCGTTTTGAGATCAAAAAGCTAATTGAACATCAAGAGTATAAACTAAGAGTGTGTGCCCTCAACAAAATTGGAGTTGGTGAAGCTGCAGCAATTCCTGGTACAGTTAAACCAGAAGATAAACTTGAGGCTCCAGAACTTGATATTGACTCAGAGCTAAGGAAAGGAATTGTGGTTAGAGCAGGTAGCTCTGTCAGGATAAATATACCATTTAAAGGACGCCCTACTCCTGAAATTACATGGTCTCGAGAAGAAGGAGAATTTACAGATAAAGTTCAAATTGAAAGAGGCCTGAATTACACACAACTATCAATTGATTACTGTGACAGAAATGATGCTGGAAAGTATACGCTTAAGCTGGAGAACAGCAGTGGATCAAAGTCTGCATTTGTCACAGTTAAAGTACTTGACACACCAGGACCACCACAAAATCTAGTAGTCAAAGAAATAAGGAAAGATTATGCTGTACTGACATGGGAACCTCCAGCTAACGATGGAGGTGCAAAGATAAAGAACTATGTGATTGACAAACGTGAGTCAACCAGAAAAGCATATGCCAATGTAAGTGCAAAGTGCAGCAAAACAAACTTTAAAGTTGAAAACCTTGCAGAAGGGTCAATTTATTACTTCAGAGTTATGGCTGAAAATGAATTTGGAATCGGTGCTCCAGCAGAAACTGCAGATGCCTCCAAAGCTTCAGAACCACCATTGCCTCCTGGGAAAGTAACACTCACTGATGTGACTCAGAGAAGTGCATCATTTATGTGGGAGAAGCCTGAACATGATGGAGGCAGCAGAATTATGGGATACATTGTTGAAATGCAGCCAAAGGGGTCTGATAAATGGAGTGTGGTAACTGAAAGCAAAGTATGCAGTGCTGTTGTATCTGGTTTAAGTTCTGGACATGAATATCAATTCCGTGTCATAGCATATAATGAAAAAGGCAAAAGTGATCCTAGGCCACTGGCAGTTCCAGTCATTGCTAGTGACCTGACAATTCAGCCAAATTTCAAACTCATGTTCAATACATATACTGTACAAGCTGGAGAAGACCTTAAAGTAGAAGTACCCTTTATAGCTCGGCCAAAGCCTACTATCACTTGGGAAAAAGATGGTCAGCCTCTAAAACAAACAACCAGAATGCACGTTGAAGATACACCAACAACTACCACTTTGTTCATTAAAGAAAGTAACAAAGATGACTTTGGGAAATATTCTGTAACAGCAACCAACACTGCAGGCACAGCAACAGAGCATCTTAATATAATTGTGCTTGAGAAGCCTGGTCCACCACAAGGACCTGTCCGCTTTGATGAGGTTAGCTCAAATTATGTTGTCTTATCATGGGAACCACCAGCATACACAGGTGGCTGCCAAATATCCAATTACATTGTAGAGAAACGTGACACCACTACCACTGCCTGGCAGATGGTATCTGCCACTGTTGCAAGAACAACTATTAAAGTAACAAAACTTAAAACAGGTGCTGAATACCAGTTTAGAATCAGTGCTGAAAACCGTTATGGAAAGAGCACTGCATTAGATTCTAAACCAGTTCTTGTGCAATATCCATACAAGGAACCAGGACCACCAGGAACACCATTTGTTACCATAGCTACCAAAGATTACATGATAGTACAGTGGAATGAACCAGTTAATGATGGAGGAAGCAAAGTTCTTGGATATCACCTAGAACGCAAAGATAAAAACAGCATTCTTTGGACAAAATTGAATAAGACCCTCATCCAGGATACAAGATATAAAACAGAAGGCCTTGAAGAAGGTCTTGAATATGAATTCAGAGTTTCTGCAGAAAATATTGTTGGCATTGGCAAGGTTAGCAAGACATCTGAACTGTATGTTGCCCGAGATGCTTGTGACCCACCAGGCCGCCCTGATGCCATTGTTATCACAAGAAACTATATAACACTAAAATGGAAAAAACCTGAATATGATGGTGGCAGCAAAATAATCGGATATATTGTGGAAAAGAGAGAATTGCCTGAAGGCCGTTGGATGAAAGCCAGTTTTACCAATGTAATAGAAACTGAGTTTACAGTAACTGGTCTTGTGGAAGAACAAAGATATGAATTCAGAGTAATTGCAAGAAATGCAGCTGGTAGTCTAAGTGAACCATCTGAAAGTACTGGACCAATTATTGCTAGAGATGAAGTTGAAGCACCCAAAGCTTCACTGGATCCAAAATACAAAGATGTCATTGTTGTTCATGCTGGGGAAACATTTGTTCTTGAGGCTGACATTCATGGCAAACCTATTCCTGAAATCACATGGGCAAAAGATGGAAAAGAATTTGAAGGTGCAACTGCAAGGATGGAAATAAAGTCTACCATTCAAAGAACAACTCTCACGGTCAAAGATTGCATCAGAATAGATGGAGGCCTTTACACACTTAAACTGAGCAATGTTGGTGGCACCAAGTCTATACCAATCACTGTAAAAGTGCTTGACAGACCTGGACCTCCAGAAGGTCCTTTGAAAGTTACAGGTGTGATGGCAGAGAAATGTTACCTGGCATGGGGACCACCATCACATGATGGCGGTGCTAGCATTTCCCATTACGTCATAGAAAAGAGAGAGACAAGTCGGCTTTCATGGACGCAGGTGGCCTCTGAGGTGCAAGCTCTGAACCACAAAGTAACCAGGCTTCTCCCAGGCAATGAGTACATTTTCCGTGTAATGGCTGTTAACAAATATGGAATTGGTGAGCCACTGGAATCTGAGCCTGTCCTGGCACGCAATCCATACAAACCTCCAGGTCCTCCTTCAACACCTGAAGTTTCCGCTATCACAAAAGATTCTATGATTGTAACCTGGGGCCGTCCCTCAGACAATGGTGGAGCTGAAATTGAAGGTTATATATTAGAAAAGCGAGACAAAGATGGCATCCGATGGACCAAGTGCAATAAAAAGAGACTGACAGACTTACGGCTCAGAGTAACTGGACTTACAGATGGCCATTTCTATGAATTTAGGGTTTCTGCTGAAAATGCTGCTGGTGTTGGAGAACCCAGTGAACCATCAGTTTTCTATCGTGCCTGTGATGCAGTGTATCCCCCAGGCCCTCCCAGCAATCCAAAGGTGACAGATACCTCCAGATCATCTGTGTCACTTGCATGGAACAAGCCTATTTATGATGGAGGTGCTCCTGTTAAAGGATACATTGTGGAATTTAAAGAAGCTGGTGCTGATGAATGGACAACCTGCACACCACCATCTGGATTGCAAGGAAAGCAATTCACAGTAACAAAACTTAAAGAGAATAGTGAATATAACTTCCGCATCTGTGCCATGAACTCAGAAGGAGTGGGAGAACCAGCAACTATACCTGGCAGTGTTGTTGCTGCTGAAAAAATTGAACCACCTGAAATTGAACTTGATGCAGATCTCAGAAAAGTAGTCACAGTACGTGCCAGTGGTACCTTGCGTTTGTTTGTCACCATCAAAGGCAGACCAGAGCCAGAAGTAAAATGGGAAAAAGCAGAAGGCACTTTAAGTGACAGAGCTCAGATTGAGGTTACTAGTTCTTATACAATGCTGGTAATTGATAATGTCAACAGATTTGACAGTGGTAAATATAACTTGACTCTAGAAAACAATAGCGGCAAGAAATCTGCTTTTGTTAATGTGAGAGTGCTTGACACACCAAGTGCACCTATAAACCTGACTATCAGAGAAGTGAAGAAAGATTCAGTGACATTAGCTTGGGAGCCTCCAGTTATTGATGGTGGAGCTAAAATTACAAACTATATAATTGAAAAACGAGAAACTACAAGAAAAGCCTATGCCACTATTACAAATAACTGTTCCAAGAATGTCTTCAAAATTGAACAGCTACAAGAGGGATGCAGTTACTACTTCCGTGTCTTGGCTGCAAATGAATATGGAGTTGGTTTGCCAGCAGAAACATCTGAACCAGTTAAGGTTTCTGAGCCACCATATCCACCTGGAAAAATAACTCTTGTTGATGTTACACGCCATACTGCTACTATTAAATGGGAGAAGCCTGAGAGTGATGGTGGCAGTAAAATAACTGGCTATGTAGTTGAAATGCAAACTAAAGGAAGTGAAAAATGGAGCACGTGTACACAGGTTAAGACATTAGAAGCAACAATATCAGGATTATCTATGGGAGAAGAATATACTTTCCGAGTCTGTGCTGTCAATGAAAAAGGAAAGAGTGATCCAAAGCAGCTTGGAGTCCCAGTAGTTGCCAAGGATATTGAAATCCAGCCTTCTGTTGAACTACTTTTCAATACTTTTAGTGTTAAAGCTGGTGAGGATCTTAAGATTGATGTGCCCATCAGAGGAAGGCCAATTCCAACAGTTAGCTGGAAGAAGGATGGAATACTTTTAAGAGAGACAACTAGAGTAAATGTCCAGACATCAAAAACATCAACATCGCTAACAATCAAGGAAGCGTCAAGAGAAGATGTAGGAAGTTATGAATTACACGTTTCAAATAGTGCTGGCTCTACAATAGTTTCCATCACTGTAATTGTACTTGACAAGCCAGGACCTCCAACTGCATTACATATTGATAATGTCAGTAATGACAACATAACCATATCCTGGAAACCCCCTGAGTATGATGGTGGCTGTCAGATTAGTAATTATATTGTGGAGAAGAGAGAAACATCTACAACAGTGTGGAGCATAGTGTCAGCAGCAGTTGCACGAACTTCAATTAAAATATCCCGCTTAACCACAGGATCAGAGTATCAATTCCGTGTTCGTGCAGAAAATCGCTATGGCAAGAGCACCCATGTTGAAACAACCCCTGTTGTTGCAGAATATCCATTTCATCCTCCTGGGCCACCTGGTACTCCCAAGGTTGTACATGCAACTAAAATCTTCATGCTTGTCAGCTGGCAGGAGCCAGTTAATGATGGAGGAAGCAAAATACTTGGTTATCACCTTGAGCGTAAAGAAAGAAGTAGCATCCTTTGGACTAAAATAAATAAAACTCTTATAACTGACACACAGATGAAGGTCACAGGCCTTGATGAAGGACTGCTGTATGAATATCGTGTGTATGCTGAAAATATTGTAGGAATAGGTAAATGTAGCAAATCATGTGAGCCTGTTGCTGCAAGGGACCCATGTGATCCTCCTGGCCAGCCAGAAGTGACTAATATTACAAGAACATGTGTCTCACTGTCATGGACCAAACCAGAATATGATGGTGGTGCTAAGATCACAGGATATCTTATTGAACGGAAAGAGCTACCAGATGGTCGTTGGTTGAAGTGCAACTTCACCAATGTACAAGAAACCTTCTTTGATGTCACAGGCCTTACTGAAGATCAGCGTTATGAATTCCGTGTCATAGCAAGAAATGCTGCTGGATTATTCAGTGGACCATCCGAAACAACAGGGCCAATAACCGTAAAAGATGATGTTGATGCTCCAAGAATTATGATGGATGTCAAATTCAGAGATGTTGTTGTTGTTAAAGCGGGAGAGATTTTGAAAATTAATGCTGACATTGCAGGACGACCCTTGCCAGTAGTTTTATGGTCAAAGGACGGCAAAGAGATTGAGGAACAAGCAAGAGTTGAAATTATCTCGACAGATCACACTACTGCAATAACTGTTAAAGACTGCATTCGACGTGATTCAGGACAATATGTGCTTACACTGCAAAATGTTGCTGGAACAAGATCATTAGCTGTCAATTGCAAAGTACTTGATAGACCAGGTCCCCCAGCAGCCCCACTAGAAATCAAAGGACTTACTGCTGAGAAGTGTCACCTTTCATGGGGTCCACCTCAAGAAAATGGAGGTGCAGAAATTGATTATTATATTGTGGAAAAACGTGAGACCAGTAGAATTGCATGGACTCTTTGTGAAACAGAGATCCCAACAACATCCTGCAAAGTGACAAAACTACTTCGAGGAAATGAGTATATCTTCAGAGTGATGGCTGTAAACAAATACGGTGTTGGTGAACCACTGGAAAGTGATGCCGTCAAGGCTCTAGATCCTTTTACTGTCCCAACTCCACCTAAATCTTTAGAGATTACTAGTGTGACTAAGGAATCCATGACCATCTGCTGGGCAAGACCTGACAGTGATGGAGGTAATGAAATTTCTGGATATGTGATTGAAAGGCGTGAGAAAAATAGTCTGCGGTGGATACGTGTAAACAAAAAGCCCGTTTATGATCTAAGAGTAAAATCATCAGGCCTTCGTGAAGGATGTGAATATGAATATCGAGTATATGCAGAAAATGCAGCAGGGCTCAGTCTTCCTAGTGATCCTTCACCTCTAATTAAAGCTGAAGATCCTATTTTCCTGCCATCACCTCCAAATAGGCCCAAGATTATGGACTCTACAAGGTCACACATAACAATTGGTTGGACAAAGCCATTATTTGATGGAGGTTCTCCTGTTACTGGATATACAGTTGAATACAAGCTGACTAGTGAAACCAATTGGTCAACTGCTATTCAAAACTTAAGAGGCACAGAATATACTGTAATTGGCCTTACACCAGGAGCTGAATATGTTTTCAGAGTAAGATCTCTCAACAAAGTTGGTGCTAGTGACCCAAGTGAGATCTCAGAACCTCAAATAGCAAAAGAAAGGGAAGAAGAACCTGCTTTTGATATTGACAATGAAATGAGAAAGACTTTAATTGTGAAAGCTGGCGGATCATTTACAATGAATGTGCCTTTCAGAGGAAAGCCTGTCCCAAATGTACTGTGGAGTAAGCCAGATACTGATCTCCGTACACGAGCAAATATTGATTCTTCAGATAATCGTACCTCACTTACCATTGAAAAAGCAACCAGGAATGATTCTGGAAAGTACACATTGACATTACAAAATATTGTAAATACAGCTACTTTGACATTAGTTGTGAAAGTTCTTGACACACCAGGACCTCCATCTAATATTGTTGTTAAAGATGTAACAAAAGAATCAGCTGTCTTATCTTGGGAAGCTCCTGAGAATGATGGAGGTGCTCCAGTAAAGAACTATTACATTGAAAAGCGAGAAGCCAGCAAGAAAGCCTGGGTCACTGTTACCAACAACTGTCATCGTCTTTCCTATAAAGTCACCAATCTACAAGAAGGTGGAATTTATTACTTCAGAGTCTCTGGAGAAAATGAGTTTGGTGTTGGAGTTCCTGTTGAAACCAAAGATGGAACTAAAATAACAGGTTGGTTTCTTAAAATATGTTTATTCAAATGTTTTATCTATTATTTATTTATAGTAATTTATAAGCCAAAGTCATAGCATAAATCAATAAATATATTTATCAATAAAAGAACAACATAAAGTACCTTGGTTCCATATTAAAAATCCCCATGTTAAAACTGGGGATGCCAACTATAATCTGGCCAAAGATATAGCAGTGCACCTCTCTAATTTTAACCGATTAAAAAGTGAAGATAATCACTTGATAAGTAACATACAGGATCATATCTGCCAATAAGTAACTGGACACTGAGAAATTTTACAGTAATCTGGTTCAGGACTGTTTCTGTAAAAATGATGGTTTAAAACATAAAGATTACTATTTACCCCTTGAAATTACCCACAAAGACAAATATGTGGTTCATTGAATGTGAGAGTTGCAACATCTGTCACCACATTGCTTGCCAGAGTTGATTCAGTTGATTATTTATTTGAAGTAAATCCCATTTAGTTAATTGAATCTTATTCCTAAGTAATTGTTTATAGAATTCTAGTCTTTATTTATTATTTGTGCTCATACTGTAATTGACTGCTATTTATTGTACATTTGTAGTCATGGGTGCTTTTTCTGAAAGCACTTAGAAACAAATATTATTCATATGTACATGGAAGATAAAATGTACTGCTTTCCCATGTAAAATATACACTTGCTAATATGTATATTGAAAGCATGCAGAATGCATATTTTCTTCTCAATTCATCTTCTTATGCTTCTTATTCTTCAGAAAAACCAAGTCCACCAGAAAAACTGGGAGTATCAAGTGTTACTAAAGGCAGTGTCTCTCTTGTGTGGCTAAAGCCAGAACACGATGGTGGAAGCAGAATTGTAGGTTATCTTGTTGAAGCCCTGGAAAAAGGGCAGCAAAAATGGGTCAAATGTGCTGAGGTCAAGACAACTCATCATGTTGTTCAAGGTCTCAAGGAAAATACAGAGTACTTCTTCAGAGTATTTGCTGAAAACCAAGCTGGTCTAAGTGATCCCAGAGAGCTTCCTATTGCTGTTACAGTTAAAGAGCAACTGGGTATGTCTTCCACTATTAATGAAAAAGCTCATATCAATTTAACTAAAATATCCTCCCGAAGCTTTATTTTTAATATACTGTAAATGTATTTTTCAGAATCTCCTGAGGTTGACATGAAAGGTTTCCCGAACCACACAGTTTACGTAAGAGCAGGTTCAAACCTAAAGGCTGAGATTCCAATTTCTGGAAAGCCACTGCCAAAGGTGACTTTATCCAAAGATGGCATCCCTCTCAAACCAACCATGAGGTTCAACACAGAAACCACAGCAGAAAGTGTTATAATCAACCTTAAAGAAAGTGTTGCTACTGATGCTGGTAAATATGACATCACAGCTGCCAACTCCAGTGGAACTACTAAATCGTTCATTAAGATTGTTGTCCTCGATAGACCTGGTCCTCCTGTTGGCCCTGTTGTTATCAGTGATATCACTGAAGAAAGTGTTATCCTTAAGTGGGAGCCACCACGTTACGATGGCGGAAGTCAAGTTACCAACTACATTGTGCTGAAAAGAGAAACAAGCACTGCTGTGTGGTCTGAAGTGTCTGCAACTGTTGCCAGAAATATGATTAAAATTATGAAGCTAGTGACAGGAGAAGAATATCAATTCCGTATCAAAGCAGAAAATCGCTTTGGCATAAGTGACCATATCGATTCAGCATGTGTAACTATTAAATTACCTTACAGTAAGTGGCTTCATGTTTGTTTTTGTTTTCTGAATTTGTGGATATACACTTTAAGATTTATTAATGTTTATATTGTATTAATATTTATTTAGCAACCCCTGGACCACCTTCCACACCATGGATCACCAATGTAACGCGAGAAAGCATTACGGTTGGATGGCATGAGCCTGTTTCCAATGGAGGCAGTGCAGTCACTGGCTATCATCTGGAGATGAAAGACAGAAACAGTATTTTATGGAAGAAAGCAAATAAAATGGTTATACGCACAACTCATTTCAAGGTCTCCAATATTACAGCTGGACTTATTTATGAATTCAGGGTATATGCAGAAAATGCAGCTGGGATTGGAAAACCAAGTCATCCATCTGATGCCGTTCTTGCTATTGATGCATGTGGTATGTATGCAGCTGGAAAACATCTTGTATGAAATAATGAATTTAGTGGAAAATATGTCATTGATGAGCTGGTGCTGAATAGTTGTGCAGTTCCTAATTACAAATGTAATTATTTTTCATGTTGCAGAGCCTCCAAGAAATCTTCGTGTCACAGATATTTCCAAGACGTTTGTTAGTCTTTCTTGGATACAGCCGGCTTTTGATGGTGGTAGCAAAATTACTGGCTACATTGTTGAGAAACGTGATCTTCCGAATGGAAGATGGACAAAAGCAAGCTTCACCAATGTCATTGAGACTCAGTTTACCGTATCAGGATTAACTCAGAGCTCCCAATATGAATTCCGTGTTTTTGCTAAGAATGCTGCAGGCTCAATCAGTAACCCATCAGATGTTTTAGGTCCTATCACCTGTGTGGATACATACGGTAAGAATTTTATAAGTGCACAACAACTGATATCCAGTTTTATTTCTGTTTACAGAAATCTTTCTTAAATTCAAGATTCTGATTTGACAGTACTGTGTTGATACAAATTTACCTTTTCCTGCCAGAGGTTATAAAAATATATTAATTTGTACTGAATTTAATTCATTACTGCATTAGTATTCTTAACCAAAAGTTGTTTAAAGTCTTTTTGAGGAGAGCATTTGAAAAAGTCTTTTTAATTACACTTTTATTTTTACTTCTCTTTATTTTATTAAGGTGCACCTGAAATAGATATACCGCCAGAATATACAGAAGTTGTCAAATACAAAGCTGGCACTTTAGTTAAGCTGAAACTTGGAATTTCCGGAAAGCCCATACCTACAATTGAATGGTTCAGAAATGGTAAAGAAGTGCAAACCAGTGCCCAAGTATCCTTTGAAAACACTACTGAATTTTCATCCATACTGATCAAAGATGCAACTCGTCTTAATAGTGGAAACTATGAACTGAAACTAAAAAATGCCATGGGTTCTGCTTCTGCCACTGTTAGAGTACAGATACTTGGTATGTTTTTGGGGAAACTTGTGTGTCCATTTGTAAAACTCCCTTGGCTGTATCCATTGTACATTTTAAAATATTTAACTTTCTCTCATATCAACAGATAAGCCAGGACCTCCAGGTGGACCTGTACAGTTCAGAACAGTCACTGCTGAAAAGATTACCCTTATGTGGGAACCACCAGCAGATGATGGAGGCGCTAATGTGACACATTATATTGTTGAAAAACGTGAGACAAGCCGTGTGGTATGGTCTGTAGTTTCGGAAAAACAAGAAGAATGCATTGTTACTACCACAAAAATCATAAAAGGAAATGAATACATATTCCGTATACGAGCTGTAAACAAATTTGGTGTTGGTGATCCACTGGAATCTGATGCTGTTGTAGCGAAGAATGCTTTTGGTAAGTGAAACACTGTTAATTCATACATTATTAAAGATTTCTATAAAACAGCATTCCCATTTGATTGCACTGACCTGATGTGATTTTTATTTTAATTAAAAAATACAGTTACACCTGGACAACCTGGTATGCCAGAAGTTACTATGATAACTAAGCAATCAATGACAGTAGTCTGGAGCAGGCCTACTGTGGATGGTGGGAGCGAAATAAGTGGATATTACCTTGAAAAACGTGATAAGAAAAGTCTGAGCTGGTTCAAGGTCACTAAAGAAACCATTCGTGATACCAGACAGAAAGTGACGGGATTAACAGAAAACAGTGAATACCAGTTCAGGGTTTCTGCTGTGAACGCAGCTGGACAAGGTCCCTTCTCTGATGCATCTGATTTCTTCAAAGCAGCAGATCCTATTGGTAAGAAACTATGCACGTGGATGTTTACAAATTTAACCAACAAATTATAGACATACTTTAAATCTAATGAAGGTATGTTCTACTGATTGCTATTAGCCATCATTGTTTTGAAATCTTATTTTTGTTATTTGAATTTTACAGATAAACCTGGACCACCTGTTAAGCTAAAGGTTGTGGATACTACAAAGACCTCTATCACACTTAGCTGGGCTAAACCAGCCTATGATGGAGGAAGTGCAATTACCAGCTATGCTATAGAAAAGAGAGAGGGGGAGGAAGAAGAATGGGCTGTGGTCAGTGCAAGAGGAGAAGTGAGAACCACAGAATATGTTGTTTCTCATCTTCAACCAGGGATCAATTACTACTTCCGTGTAGCCGCTATAAATTATGCTGGACAAGGTGAACCTATTGAAATGACAGAACCTGTACAAGCTAAAGACATACTTGGTATGTAAATTTTTTTCTCTATTATTTTCAGTGTTTTGTATTTCTAGCTTTCCCCAAATACAGTATTAATCATTTTCTTTCCTACTTTATTTTGCAGAAGAGCCAGAGATTGATTTAGATGTGGCCCTCAGAACCTCCATTGTAGCCAAAGCTGGTGAAGATGTACAAATAATGATTCCATTTAAAGGAAGACCTCCCCCAACTGTCACATGGAGAAAGGGTGAAAAGAATCTTGGTACTGATGAAAGATACAACATTCAGAACACAGAATCGTCCACACTCCTTAGTATTCCTCAAGTCACTCGCAATGATACAGGAAAATATGTCCTCACAATTGAGAATGGAGTTGGAAAACCGAAAACTTCATTTGTGAATGTTAAAGTACTTGACACTCCATCTGCATGCCAGAGGCTGACTCTTAAAAATGTTTCTCGTGGAACTGTGACATTACTGTGGGAGCCCCCACTCATCAATGGTGGTTCTGAAGTAACAAATTACGTTGTTGAAAAAAGAGATGCTACAAAGAGAGCTTGGTCTTCTGTTACAGCAAAGTGTTCCAATACAACATTTAAGATAACTGGTCTGTCAGAGAAAACTCCATACTTCTTCCGTGTTTTTGCAGAAAATGAAAATGGATTGGGTGAGCCTTGTGAAACCTCAGAACCAATAAAAGCTGCAGAAGTTCCTGGACCTGTACGGGATCTGACCATGAAAGATTCAACTAAGACTTCTGTCACTTTACAATGGAACAAACCTGAATTTGATGGCGGTAGCATCATATCAGACTATGTAATTGAAAAGAGACTGAAGGAGGAAACAGAATGGTCCTTTGCAGGGACAAGTAAAGCATGTGAATTTGAAATTGATAAGCTTAAGGAACTTACTGTTCTAGAATTCAGAGTGTCTGCTAGAAATGAAAAAGGAAAAAGTGATGGTGTTACCACTGGGCCAATTACAGTTAAAGACTATGTAATAACACCTGAAGCAGACCTTTCTGATATACCTGGGGGACAGGTAAGTGTGAGAATAGGATATAATGTACACATTGAATTGCCCTATAAGGGAAAGCCAAAACCAACAATGAGCTGGCTAAAAGACAACATTCCTCTTAAAGAAAGTGAACAGATTCGCTTCAAGAAGACAGAAAACAAAATAACGTTAAGCATTAAGAATGTGAAAAAAGAAAATGGAGGCAAATATACCTTAATTCTTGAAAATGGCGTTCACAGAAAGTCATTCCCAATTACAGTTATAACACTAGGCCCTCCATCAAAGCCAAAGGGACCTATCAAACTAGAAGAAATCAAAGCAGATAGCATGGTTCTTTCATGGGGTGCTCCTGATGATGATGGAGGAGCAGAAATTACTGGCTACAGTGTTGAGAAGCGGGAAACTTCACAAACCAACTGGAAAATGGTATGTTCCAGTGCAGAAAAGACGACATTCAAAGTTTCCAACCTGGTCAAAGATTCAGAATATCAAATCAGAATCCGTGCAGAAAACAGATATGGTGTGAGCCCACCACTTAACTCCATAGAGGTCATTGCAAGACACCAGTTTAAACCACCAGGTTCACCAGGGAAGCCTGTTGTTTATAATATAACAGCTGATGGGATGACCATATCCTGGGATGCTCCAGTTTATGACGGAGGTGCAGAAATTATTGGATATCATGTAGAAAAGAAAGAAAGAAACAGCATCCTGTGGCAGAAAGTAAATGTTTCACCAGTATCTAGTAGAGAATACAGAATTACTGGATTAATGGAAGGCTTGGACTATCAGTTCCGTGTATATGCAGAAAACTCAGCTGGATTGAGCTCGGCCAGTGATCCAAGCAAATTGACTTTAGCTGTGTCTCCAGTTGGTAAGTGATTTATCATTCATATTATAGAACAATCACCTTCATTCACATCACTGTATGCACTTATGATGATTTATATTACTATGTGTCCAACTATCTCCCTTTCAGATCCACCTGGCACACCTGACTACATTGATGTGACTAGGGAAACTATTACTCTTAAGTGGACTGCACCTCTTCGTGATGGAGGCAGCAAGATTGTAGGCTACAGTATTGAGAAACGTCAAGGAAGTGGCGATCGCTGGGTCCGATGCAATTTTATTGATGTCAGTGAATGCCAGTACACGGTTACAGGACTTAGCCCTGGTGATCGATATGAATTTAGAATACTTGCAAGAAATGCTGTTGGAACTATTAGCCCTCCTTCTCAGTCTTCGGGCTATATCATGACCAGAGATGAAGCTGGTAAATTCCCTTTATTAATAGTACAGCATGTTGTACAGAATCCCAGACTCTGGGACACACTAGATTATTTATGTTTAGAGTGGATGACTATGGACTTCTGGTGACTAGCTTACTATCTGCCTAACAGTTAATTCTCACTATTCCTTCCTAATAATACTTTACCCTTCCTGTAAAGCAGCTCTTTTCACATCAGATAAATTGAACCATTAAGTCTCTACTTTAAGTGTTCTACTTTCTATTTAGTGTCCTTTCTAGACACAACTTGTATTGTTATCAGTCAAATAAGAAAAAGATGCTGCCTTCATCTTTTAAATCCATTTGCATTTGGCATTGATTTACTCACTGTTTCAAACATAGAAGGGATAATGCTGAAAGTAAAATGTCCCAATCAGCTAGTAAGCTTCCTAGGTACTACAGGTTGTAATTAGTTAAGAAAGCTGAGTGCATTGTTAAAGTCCTTTGTTTGGTGCCTTGAACACTGTAGGGGTGATGGTTTCTTCTCAGCCTCTTCCATTCCACCCGAGTCTTGATGACAATAGCACTAGTCACCTTGACACTAGGAACAGGAAATTAGATAAAGTTCTTCCAAGCTTCCCATATCACAGAGACAATTCCTGCTGGTTGGTTTGATTCCTCACCAGGGATTGCCATGTCCAGAGCAGGTCTCCTCAACAGAGTCACTAAAGTGGACTGCAACACAGAGCCATCTTCAACCCAGAAGCCCTTCCTAATAATACAGTCAGCACTCCATATCCAGAGATTCCTTATCCATGGATTCAATCATCCATGGCTTGAAAATATTCCCCAAAAATATAGAGTCCAAAAAGCAAACCATGATTTTGGCATTTTATATAAAGAACACCAATTTAGTATGCCTTTATATATAATGATACTTGAGCATCCACGGATTTTGGTACCCACGGGGTGTCCTGGAACCAAATCCCAGCAGATCATAAATGATCATAAAAATAATGAATTAATTCAATAAATAACTGGGGTTATTCAAAAGGATGGCTCCCAATGTAAATACTACTTCATTTGTATTGAATATTTAAAGGAATTATGAAATAAAATAACTAACATGCCTCTTGGTATTACTTGCTAGAAAACTATGTTTGTATCCATTAGTGAGAATTATTTCTTAATATCATTTTACTTCTTTTTTCTCTCTAGTTGCACCAAATATTGAATTTGGTGCTGAGCATTTTGAAGGCCTTACAGTTAAAGCTGGAGAAAGCATAAGACTTAAAGCTCTCATCACAGGGCGCCCAGTTCCCCAGGTGACCTGGTTTAAAGATGGACAAGAGATTGATAAGAGATTGAATATAGAAATAACCAGTGCTCTTGGATTTAGCACCATCTTTGTTAGAGATGCTTCTCGTGACCATCGTGGCGTATATAGAGTAGAAGCCAAGAATTCATCAGGAGTCAAACATGAAGATATAACCATAAGAGTACAAGGTAAGTTTGCATTAATTTTTTTTAATTTGCATCAAATTAGAGTGGGCTGATTTAAATCAAAACAACATAAATCACCAGTTTAAGTTATTTAGTTAAATTTAATTTAAGTTTATTTAAGTTGCCAATTAAAAAAAATCTACCAAAACTTTTTCATAGCTTTTTGATAAGTGGTGCAAATTTGATCATTAAATAACTTAAACTACATCTCAGTAGAGCTGTTTCCAACATTTGGTGGTACAGTTTATATAATTGTTTATGATAACTTGCTTTCTATTAATTTAGAATATCATAGCATATAATCTAATCATTATCTGTGTTGAGCTAGGAATGCTGGATCAGTACATTGGATGTGATAAGATGAAATCAGTGATGTAAGCATAAGAGTGTACCTTATGGTGACTTATGGTGACCCTGAAGGGGACCTATCACAGGGTATTCTTGGCATGATTTGTTCAGAGGGAGCTTGCATTTGCCTTCGCCTTCTTCTGAGGTTGAGAGAATATGGCAAGGTCACCCAGTGGGTTTCCAGGGCTGAGTGACGATTTTAATCCTGGTTTCCAGAGTGGTCACCCAGTGCTCAAACACCATGCTGGTTCATAGACCTTAATCTAAATGTTTGCCAAACTAGAGCAGACCTATTGAATCATTTGGAACGTGATAAGTCAGCCGTTATATAAGGCTGATTGATTCAATGGGCCTGTTCTAGTTGAGCCTAATAAATGGATTTAGACCACAGTTTCTTAAACTAAATTTTAAGTTACACACACGCCCCATATTTGCAATTGCAGCATTGCCTCCCGATAGCTGCCTTTTAAACCATTACATTTATTTAGTACCTACTGACCACTCTATATGCTTTACATAGGTATTATATCTGAGACAGTCCCCAGCAGGACAGCGAGAGCAGCAGGCATAGAAGATACTAGCTAGCCATATGAATGCCAATAGTGGTGGGTCTTGAACCAGACACCTAAAGGCTACTGCTTAGACCACTTAATCACCACATCATTCTGCTTGATTTTTTATTTTTTTTTTAAAAAAACTTTCATTTGTTTTCTCAACAATAAATAAATAAATATACAGTGTCCTTAACATTCCCACAAGTAGATCTCCCCTTTATACTCCCACTGTTATTTTTATTTACACACTGAAAAGAATTGTATTTTTTTCTGCTTTTTCTGGCTGGATTTTAGGTAATTCGTAACAAAGTCATTACAGTCAGCCCTCCTTATCCACACATTTTTTTATCCACGAATTCAAGCATCCACAGCTTACAAATGTTTTAAAAATCTCTAAATTCCAAAAAGCAAGGCTTGATTTCCCCCTTTTATATAAAAGACACCATTTTATTATGCCATTGTATTTAATAGGACTAGAGTATCCATGGATTTTGTTATCCACAGGGTGTCCTGGAACCAAATCCCAATGGATACCAAGGGACCACTGTAATTCATTTTTATAAAATTCCAATTATAGGGTTAGCTAGCATGTTTGTGATTAGATTTCATTTTAACTGTTCATTTATAAATGGGAGTCAAGAGAGTACTATAATGTTTCGTTTATAGTTTTAAAAAAATACTGTATATTTGAACAGAAAAATTCAATTTAGATTTTTAAAAAGAATCATTTGGTTTTTATCCTCCCCGCAAATTTTATTTCATAATCTATTCATTCTATATTAAATGGGCATAATAAAAATAACCAATAATTTAACCTTACAGATACTCCAGGAAAAGTTGGTGGGCCAATACGGTTTACCAATATTACTGAAGAAAAGGCAACATTATGGTGGGAGCCTCCAGCTAACGATGGCTGTGCAGCGATTACTCATTATGTCATTGAAAAGCGTGAAACTAGCAGAGTATCCTGGGCACTAGTTGAAGACAACTGTGAAGCCTGCAGCTATACTGCTCTTAAATTAATAAAAGGCAATGAATACCAGTTCCGTGTTTCTGCAGCCAACAAGTTTGGAGTTGGCAGGCCATTGGAATCTGATCCATTTGTAGCACAACCACATTACAGTAAGTTTACTTTAAATGGAAAAAGTCATATATTTATATACCTTTGTCAAATGTATCTAGAATGTGGTCTGACATATTTCTTTTATTTCACAGCTGTTCCTGATGCTCCTGGCACCCCAGAACCTAGCAACGTGACAGGAAACAGTATTACACTCTCATGGGAAAGGCCAAAATCAGATGGTGGAAGTGACATTAACCAATATATCTTGGAGAGAAGAGAAAAGAAGAGCATTCTTTGGGTTAAAGTATCCAGTAAGAGGCCCATTACTGAAACAAGATTCAGAGTCACTGGCCTAACTGAAGGCAATGAATATGAGTTCCAGGTTTTGGCAGAAAACAAGGCTGGAGTGGGGCCACCAAGTGGTATCTCAAGGCTGATTAAATGCAGGGAGCCAGTCCATCCACCAAGTGCTCCTACTGTTGTCAAAGTGACAGATACATCAAAGACAAGTGTCAGCTTAGAATGGACCAGGCCAGTTTTTGATGGAGGCCTAGAAATAATGGGCTACATCATTGAAATGTGCAAAGCTGATTTGGAAGAGTGGCATAAAGTCAATGCTGAGACTTGCCTTGCTACCAAGTATACTGTAACTGACCTGGAACCAAATGAACACTATAAATTCCGAGTCAGTGCTGTAAATGGTGCAGGCAAAGGCGAAAGCTGTATGGTTGCTGCCTCTGTGCAAACCATAGACAGACTCTCTTTACCTGAACTAGATATTGATGCTAACTTCAAGCAGACTCATATTGTCAGAGCAGGTGCAACCATCCGTTTATTTATTGCCTTTAAGGGCAGACCTGTTCCTACTGCTGTATGGTCCAAAGCAGATTCTAATCTTACCTTGCGTGCTGACATTCATACAACTGACTCATTCAGTACATTAACTGTGGAGAATTGCAATAGAACAGATTCGGGCAAATATGTTTTTACTGTAGAAAATAACAGTGGTAAGAAATCCATTGCTTTCACTGTTAAAGTACTAGACACTCCTGGGCCACCAGGACCTATTACATTTAAGGATGTGACTAGAGACTCTATCACTTTAATGTGGGATGCTCCGATCCTGGATGGAGGTGCTCGTATCCATCATTATATTGTGGAGAGACGAGAAGCAAGCCGCCGCAGTTGGCAAATTGTTAATGAAAAATGTACCCGACAGATTGCTAAGGTCTCTGGTCTTGCAGAAGGCATGCCCTATTTTTACCGTGTATCAGCAGAAAATGAATATGGAGTAGGTGAACCATGTGAATTAACAGAACCAGTTGTAGCCACTGAAGAGCCTGCTCCACCTAAGAGATTAGATATTGTGGATACCACTCGGTCATCTGTGGTATTAGCCTGGCTTAAGCCAGATCATGATGGTGGCAGTCGTATTACTGGGTACCTGCTAGAGATGAAACAAAAGGGATCTGATGTTTGGGTGGAAGCTGGTCAAACAAAACAGTTGACTTTTACAGTTGAAGGTCTCACAGAGAACAATGAATATGAGTTCCGTGTTAAAGCAAAGAATAATGCTGGTTACAGCCAGCCAAGAGATGCCTTCTCTTCTGTCATTGTTAAAGAGCCACAAATTGAACCAACTGCAGATCTCAGTGGAATAACTAACCAACTTGTAACTTGCAAAACTGGAAGCACATTTACTATTGATATACCAATTAGTGGGCGTCCTGTTCCAAAAGTAACATGGAAGCTTGAAGAAATGAGACTCAAAGAAACAGACAGAGTGTCTATCAAGACAACAAAGGATAGGACCACACTAACTGTAAAGGACAGCATGAGAGGAGACTCTGGTAAATATTATTTAACACTTGAGAACACCGCCGGTGTGAAAACATTCACTGTGACTGTCATTGTTATTGGAAGACCAGGCCCAGTTACCCGTCCCATAGAAATATCATCTATAACAGCTGAATCATGTGTGTTGTCATGGAAAGAGCCTGAAGATGATGGTGGCAGTGATATTACAAACTACATTGTTGAGAAACGTGAATCTGGTACAACAGCATGGCAACTGGTAAATTCCAGTGTCAAACGTACACAGATCAAAGTAACTCATCTCACTAAATATATGGAATACAGTTTCCGTGTCAGCTCAGAAAACAGATTTGGCGTCAGCAAGCCAGTAGAATCAGTACCAATAGTGGCTGAACATCCATTTGGTAAGGAACTATTTTTCCATAGGATTTGTATAATTTTTCTCTCGTTGTTTTTTTTTTTAATCTAATGCTTCGCTTATTTTGTCTTTTTTAAAAAATTAGTCCCACCAAGCCCACCCACTAGACCTGAGGTCTATTTTGTTTCTGCTACTGCCATGTCCATTCGATGGGAGGAACCATATCATGATGGTGGTAGCAAAATTGTTGGATACTGGATTGAAAAGAAAGAACGCAACTCAATCCTTTGGGTGAAGGAAAATAAAACTCCATGTTTTGAGTGCAACTACAAAGTAACAACACTTGTGGAAGGTCTGGAGTATCAATTCAGAACATATGCCTTAAATGCTGCTGGCATTAGCAAACCTAGTGAAGCTTCTAGACCAGTACTAGCCCAAAACCCAGTCGGTAAGTATGACCAGTATAGAAAATGGATTTTCTCTTACTAATTAATGAACAATAAAATTAAATTTTCCAATATGTTGTTCTTTTATAGATCCACCAGGCAGACCAGAGGTAACAGATGTCTCAAGGTCTTCAGTATCATTAAGCTGGTCTCCTCCACTTTATGATGGTGGAAGCAAAGTCATTGGCTATATTGTAGAACGCAAACCATACAGTGAATCTGGAGATGGACGTTGGCTGAAATGCAACTACACCATCGTCTCAGAAAATTTCTTTACTGTAACAGCTCTCAGTGAAGGAGAGGAATATGAATTCCGAGTGTTGGCAAAGAATGCTGCTGGTGTAATTAGCAAAGGTTCTGAATCCACTGGCCCTGTCGCCTGTAGAGATGAATATTGTAAGAGACATTCTTATGGTTTTTAACATTATCTAACATGTGTTAATGTTTTAAAATATCAATATTTAAATTATGTCATTTGCTTTTTTTCATAGCACCACCTAAAGCTGAACTGGATGCCAAATTGCAAGGAGAAATTGTAACAATTAGAGCTGGGTCTGATCTTGTTCTCGAAGCATCAATTGGTGGAAAACCAGAACCAAAAGTCTTTTGGTCTAAGGCTGACAAGGAGCTGGATCCAAGTGAAAAGGTCGTTTTACAATACACAAGCAAGCATGCAGTTGCAATCATCAAGTTCTGTGACAGAAGTGATTCTGGAAAATATACCTTAACTGTTAAAAATGCCAGTGGAACAAAACAAGTTGCTGTCCTCGTCAAAGTGCTTGGTAAATGTTTTGCATTTGTTAGTTATCTGTGACACAATGTCTTTCCTTCAAAGTCTCTTTTAAGATAAAATCATTTTTTTCATTGCCCTACTTGTCCATTGCTCTTATCTGCAGATTCTCCTGGTCCATGTGCTGGCAAAATCACCATTAGCAGAGTAACAGAAGAGAAGTGTACTTTGGCCTGGAACATTCCTCAAGAAGATGGAGGGGCAGAAATTACCCATTACATTGTAGAGAGACGCGAGACTAGTAGACTGAACTGGGTTATTGTTGAACCCGAATGTCAAACACTGTCATGGGTTGTAACAAGACTTATCAAGAACAATGAATACATATTCCGTGTAAGAGCTGTCAACAAGTATGGGCCTGGTGTTCCACTGGAAACAGAACCTATTATTGCTAGAAATTCATTTAGTAAGTATCCCTCTAGTTCAAATAAGTATTTGTGTTTGGGTGTGAGCAGTGGAGCGGAATGCAATACACATAGAACTGTAAAATAATCTATTCTCTCTCTCTCTCCCTCTCTCTCTCACACATCAAAAATATTTACAGCTATTCCATCACCCCCTGGTGTACCTGAAGCTGTGGGTGTTGGCAAAGAGCACATCATTATTCAGTGGCTGAAACCAGAGTCAGATGGTGGCAATGAAATTAGCACCTATCTTGTGGACAAACGGGAAAAAAGAAGTCTACGCTGGACACGAGTTAACAGAGACTATACCATTTACGATACAAGGCTGAAAGTTACTAGTCTAATGGAAGGCAGTGAATATCAGTTCCGTGTCACTGCTGTAAATGCTGCTGGTAACAGTGAGCCTAGTGATGCGTCTCACTACATTTTGTGCAAAGAACCATCATGTAAGTTCCTGAAATCAATATTTTATTGCAAAGTAAGTAGTAGAGTAGTCTTGTAGACTTAGTGTTTGCAACAATTAAAAGACCATTAATCAGTATTACATCCATCAGCATTACAAAGAGTGTGTATTTTTAAAAAAATATTTCAGGGATTTATATGCCACCCTGCACCCAAGTTCTCAGTGTGATTTTTCCATTTGCATCTCACCCAGATGCATATTTTATGGATTCTAGATCATAGAAATGGATACCTGTACCAGTCAGATTCAGAAATTCTTTAAGTGTTTTGAATGTTGTGACAGAGATGAACTGAAAGAGCAGCTTAATTTTTTTTTTTAATTTCTGTGCTCCGGTTGATAACTAGTGGGTCAGAATTTTGTTTTCTTTCCTAAATACTCTGACAAAAGGTTGTCTTTGTTTGAGTGTAGCTTTCCTCAACCTGATGCTCTCCACACTGTATGTTTTGAATTACAGTTGTTATTATGCCAAGATGGCTAAGGGTGATCGAAGTAGTAATCTCAGTGCTTGTGGACAGCTTCCATTAAGGAAAGGTCCTTTTACATCAGAGACCACAGCAGCACAGCTATAATGCAACAAGGAATAACTTGTACCCTAGTTATATTTCCTGCATGGGGAAAGGGAAATCTACTAAATGTTTTTGCTTCACACTTATAACTGGCATTAAAAACAATTCCAACTGCCCAGAGAGCAGCCACGTCAGACTCTGAATGAGTGCTCCAGAGGCCTGAGTGTGCCTCCCTCAGCAGCAATCTGGGTGGGCAGGCCGATGGGGAAGGGCAAAGCAGTTTGCCCACACACACACACACCAGATGACAACAAGCTCAGAGATGCCATTGATAAAAGAAATGGGGAAAGGATATGGAAAAACATAGTGCTTCTCTTTGGGGACAGAGAAATCAACATTATGACTTTTCGGTCCTCTCAAACCCTATAATCCTATTGTATTATTATCCTTCTGCGCCAGAGGCCAAAGAAACTATTTGTCGCTTAGTGGCACATGCTTCTAATGAGTCAAAATCTGCTGTAACTTCCCAGAACTTAAAAATCCAGTTTTAGCTAAACCACATTTCAACTCAAGATGTAATCAGAATTATTACTGCAGAAAGCTGAAAGTGATAATTTCTTCAGGTGTTAAGTTGCAATTTGTCTACTGTAATAACATTAGGCATGTTCTTTCCCAAAGACACTCCAGCAGCACCTTCATCACCAAGAGTTGTGGACACTACTAAAACCAGCATAAGCTTGGTATGGACAAAGCCCATGTATGATGGTGGAGTTGATATATTAGGCTACGTTCTTGAAATGAAAGAGGATGGTACTGAACAATGGTATAGGGCACATACTACTGCCACTCTAAGAAATGCTGAATTCACTGTGACTGGTCTTAAAACAAGCCAGAAATATCGCTTTAGAGTAGCTGCCACCAACATCAATGGCATGAGTGAATACAGTGAGTCATCTGCTGAAATAGAACCTGTGGAGAGACTAGGTAAGGTCAAAATCCAGTATTTAGAAATAATTTACATATTGTCATTTACAAATCTATTTAGATGTATTCAAACACTACTTATTAATTTCTTTCTGTGTCACAGAAATACCAGATCTTGAACTTGCTGAGGATCTAAAGAAGACTGTTGTTGTTAGAGCAGGTGGCTCTTTACGTCTAATGGTGTCAGTATCTGGCAGACCACCACCAATAATTACATGGCACAAGAAGGGTGTTGACCTGGCAAGTCGGGGAATTATTGACACCACAGATAGTTATACACTGTTGGTTGTGGATAAAGTCAACCGGTATGATGCTGGAAAATATGTCATTGAAGCTGAAAATCAATCAGGAAAGAAATCAGCAACAATTCTTGTAAAAGTCTATGGTAGGTTTCAGTTTTATTCTTGCAGAAAGAGACATGCCTACTTGCCTTTGCTTATATTGCTAAGTAGCATTTCATCAGATATGGGAAATGTTAAAGAAACTGATTTATATAGTAGTAGTAGTTATTGTCATCAAAGTAGTTGTTCATGGGATTTAAAAGATCTTTGCAAAACAGGTTTGTAATCTGAACAGATTAGGCAACAGTTAAGCAGTAAGAGAGTGAAGTGAAGAGTAGAAAGAGAGAAGGGAAAAGAGAAGCAACATAAAATCATAGCAACTGGTTTCTAGATCAGTGGTTGGTCTGTGAGTTTTATTTGAGTAGTACAGGAAAAGAAAATGGACAAAGGGGAAAATTGCAACGCCTGTTTTATCTTTCCCAACTGCAGATACACCTGGCCCACCAGCAGCAGTGAGAATCAAAGAAGTCTCAAAAGAGTCTGTGACAATTACTTGGGATATTCCTACTATTGATGGTGGTGCTCCTGTCAACAACTACATAATTGAGAAACGTGAAGCTGCTATGAGAGCTTACAAGACAGTAACTACTAAATGCAACAAAACCTTTTATCGTATTTCTGGACTCATAGAAGGAGCCCGATACTATTTCCGAGTACTTCCAGAAAACATCTATGGTATTGGTGAACCTTGTGAGACCTTAGATGCAGTGCTTGTGTCAGAGGTTCCAGGTGTGCCTCAGAAACTGGAGGTGGTTGATATTACAAAATCTACGGTATCACTTGCATGGGAAAAACCACAGCATGATGGTGGCAGCAGATTAACTGGCTATGTAATTGAGGCTAGTAAAGCTGGATCTGAAAGATGGATGAAGGTTGTAACACTGAAGCCCACCGTCTTTGAACACACGATAATTTCATTAAATGAAGGTGAACAGTACTTGTTTAGAGTGAGAGCACAAAACCAGAAGGGTGTGTCTGAACCAAGAGAGATAGTCACAGCAGTGACAGTACAAGAACAAAAAGGTAAGCATCCTAATTATAAAGAAAATCAAAACATGATTCAAATTGTTAATATGTAGTTCAACAAGGATGAAAAACATTGAGCTTTCATTCTTCTTCCAGTTCTACCTGCAATTGATCTTGCTGGAATACCTCAAAAGACTGTTCATGTACCATCTGGCAGGCCTATCGAACTAGCTATTCCAATTTCTGGAAGACCACCTCCAGCTGTGTCTTGGTTCTTTGCTGGCTCTAAACTAAGAGAATCAGAACGTGTCAAGGTTGAAACAGTTGCTAAGACAGCTAAACTAACCATACGCGAAACCACAATACATGACACTGGAGAGTACACACTTGAACTGAAGAATACAAGTGGAACTGCTCTTGAAAGGATCAAAGTCATTATTCTTGGTAAGAATTTATTTTGAAAATATAACGATCCGCTACTTTCCTTGCATAGTTTTTCTAAATTCAACTATGCTGTCTATAACCTTATTATTCTTTGCTTAAACCTGTTCTTTTCTTTTTACTAGACAAACCTGGACCGCCCACTGGGCCTATTAAAATTGTTGATATTGATTCAACTTTTGTAACCATTTCCTGGGAACCACCTGAGATGGATGGTGGTGCAACACTAAGTGGCTATGTGGTGGAACAACGTGATGCTCATCGGCCAGGATGGCTACCAGTTTCTGAATCTGTAACTCGGACAACATTTAAGTTTAGTAAACTTACTGAGGGTGCTGAATATGTGTTCCGTGTGGCTGCTACCAACCGCTTTGGCATTGGTTCATACTTGCAGTCTGAAATTGTAGAATGCAAAAGCAGAATCAGTAAGTAAATATTTTCCTTAGTCCTCTCTGCTAGTTTATATTAACACACATAGATGTTTTTTTTAAAAACTAGCACTATATTAATTCTGATTTTCTTTGGTTTAAAAAAGTTGAATCCTAACAACCTATAATGTATTTGTACAACAATATGCAGTGCCACGTATCTGAGTTTAAGAACAAAGCATGACTGTACATGGAATTATGCTCACATTTTTTTTCACTTTTTGAAATGTAGGTCTTCCTGGTCCTCCTGGTACCCCAGAGGTATTTGATATCTCTCGTGATGGCATGACACTTACTTGGTATCCACCAGAAGAGGACGGTGGTTCACAGATCAGTGGTTATATTGTGGAACGCAAAGAAGTTAGATCTGATAGATGGGTCCGTGTTAATAAAATTGCAATCACTATGACACGCTACCGATCAACCGGGTTGATTGAAGGACTGGAGTATGAACACCGTGTCACAGCTGTCAATGCTAGGGGCACTGGCAAGCCAAGCAGGGCCTCCAAGCCTGCAGTTGCTATGGATCCAATTGGTAAGTTGTGTCCTGTATTCATTGTGGTCTCTTCCAACTGTATGATTCTATGATTCATAAAGTTACACGGTATAGAGAGAATTCCTCCCTCCTTTGTTTAATCATAATATCAGAAAAATACTTGAAAAAATGGTGGATAGTAATATTTTAGTAATTTCAAATTGCAAAAAATATTTATGTGGTTTACATGAATATGTTATGACTCTGATGTGATCACATATTCCAGCTCCCCCAGGCAAACCTCAGAATCCAAGAGTTACAGATACAACAAGAACATCAATTTCCCTGGCTTGGAGTCCACCAGAAGATGAAGGCGGGTCTAAGGTGACTGGCTATTTGATTGAAATGCAAAAGATTGATCAGTTTGAATGGACGAAATGCAACACCACTCCCACCAAGATCCGTGAATACACAATAACACATCTTCCACAAGGTGCAGAATACAGATTCCGTGTTTTGGCTTGTAATGCTGGTGGTCCTGGTGAACCTGCTGAAGTGCCAGGAGTAGCCAAAGTGACTGAAATGCTTGGTAAGATATTTCAGTTATGAATTCTTAGTTTTAAAAAAATTAATAAAGTCTTTTTTTATATGTAACATGGAACATTTTTCCTCTTCTCAGAATTTCCTGATTATGAACTTGATGAAAAATATCTGGAAGGTGTATTTATAAGACAAGGTGGAGTAATTAAGCTTACAGTGCCAATTAAAGGTAAACCCCTTCCAATATGCAAATGGACTAAAGAAGGACATGATGTCATCAAGAGAGCCATGATTGCCACTTCTGAATCAGACACTGAACTCGTGATAAAAGATGCAGAAAGAGAAGATTCTGGTACCTACGATTTGACACTTGAAAACAAATGTGGCAAAAAGGTTGTTTACATCAAAGTCAGAGTGATTGGCATGCCAAATCCACCAGAAGGGCCACTTGAATATGATGACATACAAGCACGCTCTGTTAGGGTCAGCTGGAAACCTCCAAGTGATGATGGTGGTGCTGATCTACTGGGATACATTGTTGAGAGGCGAGAAGTACCAAAAACTGCCTGGTACACTGTTGGTTCCAGAATAAAGGGTACATCACTAGTAGTGAAAGGACTGAAAGAAAATGTGGAATATCACTTCCGTGTTTCTGCTGAAAACCAGTTTGGCATAAGCAAGTCCCTGAAATCTGAAGAGCCAGTTGTGCCCAAAACACCTTTGCGTAAGTATATGTTTTGACTTTATTTGTATGAAGGAGGGGAAAAACATATCATCATGGCCAAGCTCTAGTACAGGAGATATAGCTACAATGACATAACTACAGCTCATCCTCTGATTCAACCCCCTAAAACCCACCTTAGAAACCAGGCAGCTGCATCAACTGAAAGAGTTATGATGTGCTGGCAAGCAGGGCACTGAAAGATGAACATCTAGCCTCTGCCAGGGGGCTATGGTATAATGACAATACATGTGACTCACAAAATTACAAGTTGTAAGTCTAGCTTATGGCATCATAAATACAGAATAGGATGCCAGTCCATATTTTTATTTTGGTCATCTTCCAAAAATCTCAACACAATGACAGAGTTGTCCCTCTTTTGATACTCACAACAAACCTACGATATAGATAAGGTAGAGACATAATGACTAGCCTAAGGTCACTTATTGATTGTTATTATTGTTGTGTGATTTCAAATTGTTTCTAATTTAATGGCAAACCAATCATGGGATGTTCTTGGTAAGATTTGTTTAGAGGAAGTTTGCTATTGTCTTCCCCTGAGGCTCAGAGTATATGACTTGCCCAAGGACATCCCATGGGTTTCATGGCCAAGTGGGGAATTAAATCCTGGTCTCCAGAGTCCTAGTCCAACACCCAAACCACAACATCAAGCTGGCTCTCTCACACTGAGTTTCACTTATTATGAAGCTCACTTTTTGAGCTTCATAGCCAAAGGGAAAGTTGAGCCTAGGTTTCCCTGATTTTAGTCTTGCACTTTAAATCATGCTGGTTTGGTTATTATTGGTGATTATTATGTGTCTGTTTTTCAACAGATCCTCCAGAGCCTCCAAGTTATCCACCAGAAATACTTGATGTCACAAAGAGTTCCATTAGCTTATCTTGGTCCAGACCTAGAGATGACGGTGGCTCTCGTGTCACTGGCTACTATATAGAACGCAGAGAAACATCTACTGAGAAATGGGTCAGGCACAACAAGACTCACATCACGACCACTATGTACACTGTCACAGGGCTGGTTCCAGATGCTGAATATCAGTTCCGTATTGTAGCCCAAAATGATATTGGTGAGGGTGAACCCAGTCCTGCTTCTGAACCTGTTGTGTGCAAGGATCCATTTGGTAAGTAGATGCAATATTGTATTATAACATATCAAAATGAAATTGAATGAAAAGACTAACTTCAGTTTCTTATACAAATATTTAAAAAAATTTCAGACAAACCAAGCCAGCCTGGAGAAATTGAGATTACGTCAATATCTAAGGATAGCATTACTTTAGAATGGGAGCGCCCTGAATGTGATGGTGGTAAAGATATCATTGGATACTGGGTTGAATATCGCCAGTCTGGAGAAACGGCCTGGAAAAAGTGCAATAAAGAACGTATCAAAGACAGGCAGTTCATAATGGGAGGCTTACTGGAAGCTACAGAATATGAATTCAGAGTATTTGCAGAAAATGAAAGAGGAATTGGCAGGCCTCGTAGAACAGCAATGACTGTAAAGACTAAATTGACATGTAAGTCGAAATACTCAGTCATATTCATTTTGCTTTACTTTACTATTTAAAATATATACATGTTGCAATAAAAGAGTAGTATGGTATAGAAATATACTGTTGGTTGTCTTTCTAGTTTTGAAGCAGTTTATCAATTTCAGTATAAAATTATCCTCTCATATTTACTTGCCCAGATTCTTAAATCTTTGAAGTCTCTTCTCCAAATGCCTATGCTGAGTGATGTTAAGTGGGTGACTATTAGAGAGAGGGACTGGTCAGTTGTGGCACCACTTTTATGAAATGTTAACTAGTACCCAGACACCAGACAAAGACACATCTCTTCTCCCATGCAGTGTAGAATATTAACCTATTCTGTTTTCAAGGCCTTTCAAATTTATGATGCACTACTTCAGTATATTTACACTGGTCAATAGACTACTGTACAATGAAAAAATACACTCTTTTCCACTGCTAATGACACTAAAGATAGCATTATTAAATTTGCATAATCAAGGAATAATGTAGGAGTTTTTACTTATTCTCTCTCTCTCTCTCTCTCTCTCTGTAAATACAGCTGGAGAAGCTCCTGGAATAAGACAAGAAATGAAGGATGTTTCTACCAATTTGGGTGAACCAGCTCAGTTATCATGCCAGATTGTTGGGAGACCTCTTCCTGATATAAAATGGTACCGTTTTGGTAAGGAGCTTGTACAGAGCAGAAAATACAAAACGTCATCAGATGGACGCACCCATACACTTACAGTTCTTACAGAGGAGCAAGAAGATGAAGGACTTTACACTTGCAAGGCTGTCAATGATGTTGGAGAGATTGAAACTAGTGGCAAGCTATTATTGCAAGCTCCTCCACAATTCCATCCAGGTTTCCCATTGAAAGAGAAATACTGTGCAGGTGTGGGTTCCACTCTTCGCATCCATGTTGTATACATTGGTCGTCCAGTACCTGCCATCACTTGGTTCCATGGCAAGAAACCTTTGAAGAGTGCAGAAAATGTTACTATTGAGAACACAGAGCATTATACCCACCTTGTCATTAAAAATGTTCAGCATAAGTCCCATTCAGGAAAGTACAAAGTGCAACTTAGTAACATATTTGGCACTGTTGATACTGTTCTCAACGTGGAAATACAAGGTAAGCATTGGTTTTCCATTATTCCAAAATCAAAAGGTTGAATATATTTTCTAGCACATACTTTAAAACATGGCCTTTCCTATTTGACAGATAAGCCAGATAAACCGGCAGGACCAATTGTTGTGGAAGCACTGCTGAAGAACTCTGCAGTCATAAGCTGGAAGCCACCTGAAGATGATGGAGGTGCCTTAGTAACAAATTATATTGTAGAGAAAAGAGAAGCAAAAGAAGGCACAGAGTGGCAGCTGGTATCTTCAAGCATATCTGGCACAACCTGTAGAATTGTTAACCTAACTGAAAATGCAGGCTACTATTTCCGTGTCTTTGCTCAGAACACTTTTGGCATCAGTGAAGCATTAGAGGTTTCATCTATTGTTGTTATCAAGACTCCATTTGGTAAGTATGCTACATAATCCCTGTTTTTATTTGCCTGCAGTTCATTAAAATAGACCAATTTCATGGGCTGAAATTATTCTTTCTTACAGAAAAACCAGGCCAACCAATTCGTCCAGTTGCATCTGCTGTGACCGCAGATTCCTGTGTTGTATCTTGGAAGCCACCTGCTAGTGATGGAGGCTCAAAGATTAGAAATTACTACCTTGAGAAACGTGAAAAGAAGCAAAACAAATGGATTGCCGTAACAACAGAAGAAATTCGTGAAACTGTTTATTCTGTCACAGGCCTTATTGAAGGCCTTGAATATGAGTTCCGTGTAAAATGTGAAAATCTAGGTGGTGAAAGTGAATGGAGTGACATTTCAGAGCCAATCACTCCCAGATCTGATGTACCAATTCAAGCACCACATTTCAAGGAAGAAATCAGAAACTTGAATGTGAGATTCAGAGGTCATGCTACTTTTGTTTGCAAAGTCACCGGTCATCCTAAGCCTATTGTAAAATGGTTCCGGCAAGGCAAAGAGATTTTGCCAGATGGGGAGAAAGTAAAGATACAAGAATTTAAGGGTGGATATCACCAACTGGTAATTTCAAATGTAACAGACGATGATGCCACTGTATATCAAGTGAGAGCAACCAACCAAGGAGGATCTGTATCTGGAACTGCCTCCTTGGATGTTGAAGGTAAATAATGTGCTTTGCTATTAATATTAATAATTACTCAATTTTTTGTGCAGAGTAGGCAGATGGATTTAAAAAACCTTTCCTATGCTTATAGTCTTCTCTTAATGTTTTCAGAATTATTACAAGCATTGAAACTTAAGCTACACAGTACCTTGTATAAATCAAATATACTAGGTTATATAGATATTAATATAGGAAACATATACTAAATACAAAAAGTTTACATATTTCTGTATTTATTTTATTTAAAGACTTTCAGGCTACCTTTTAACATAATGACTCACAATGTAGCTTCCAAATGTAAAAATAGAATCATACTTATGAATCCTAGGAATTTGTATTTTTGTAAGTCCATGAGCTTACAGCACTGGTTTGGTGGAAGATTTTGTCACAGTTTTTGTCAGACAATAAGACAGTAATAGGCTTTTACACGCTCATGAAAAATTCTAGCATTATTGCAGAACGAAGCATGATTTCACGGTTAGTTATTCCAAAATGTTGTAATATAACTACAGTATTGGTTTCTGCTCAGACGATTGTGTAGGGAGAGCTTATGTCATGAAGTTAGTTTCAAATACTAGTCCAGTGCATGGCAAATGCCCAAGCCACTCTAAATCAGACTTCCTCCATTAAAAAAAAAAAAGTTTAATGGCTTTTGAAGAAGTCATTTTTGCTGATTTTAATTCTTACTTTATATCATTGTGGTGTCTTTTTCCCCCTGCAGTTCCTGCTAAGATCCACCTGCCTAAAAATCTTGAAGGCATGGGAGCTGTTCATGCCCTCCGTGGTGAAGTTGTCAGCATCAAAATCCCATTCAGTGGCAAGCCTGATCCAGTGATCACATGGCAGAAAGGCCAAGATCTCATTGATACCAATGGGCACTATCAAGTTATTGTTACTCGGTCATTCACATCTCTTGTTTTCCCTAATGGTGTGGACAGAAAAGATGCAGGCTTCTACATTGTCTGTGCCAAAAACAGATTTGGAATTGACCAGAAAACAGTTGAACTGGATGTAGCTGATGTACCTGATCCACCAAGGGGACTGAAAGCAAGTGACATTTCAAGAGACTCTGTTAACCTAACATGGAATGCTCCAGCTAATGATGGAGGAAGCAAAGTCACTCACTATACTGTTGAGAAACGTGCTACCACAGCTGAGAGATGGATTCGTGTTGGTCAAGCTCGTGATACACGGTACACTGTAGTAAGCCTGTTTGGTAAGACGAGCTATGTATTCCGTGTTATAGCAGAAAATAAATTTGGCCAGAGCCAGCCTTCTGAACCTACAGATCCTGTCATAACAAAGGAAGATAAGACCAGAACTGTAAATTATGATGAAGAAGTTGATGAAGCCAGAGAGGTCACCACAGCAAAAGCACCTCACTCTTCTACAAAGGAGCTCTATGACAGATATATGATTGCTGAAGAACTTGGACGTGGGCAGTTTGGAATTGCCCACCGGTGTGTCGAGACAACTTCTAAGAAGACTTACTTGGCCAAGTTTGTCAAAGTGAAAGGTGCTGATCAGGTGCTGGTAAAGAAAGAAATTTCCATCTTAAACATTGCTAGGCATAGAAATATCCTGTACCTTCATGAATCATTTGAAAGCCTGGAAGAATTGATCATGATCTCTGAGTTCATTTCCGGAGTTGACATCTTTGAGAGACTTAATACCCCTGCCTTTGAGTTTAATGAAAGGGAAATTGTAAGTTATGTACGTCAAGTCTGTGAAGCACTTGAATTCCTACACAGTCATAGCATTGGACACTTTGATATTAGGCCAGAGAACATTATTTACTTCACAAGAAGAAGCTCTATAGTTAAAATAATTGAATTTGGTCAGGCAAGGCAACTGAAACCTGGGGATAATTTCAGACTTCAGTTTACTTCCCCTGAATATTATGGACCTGAAGTCCATCAGCATGATATGGTCAACACAGCCACTGATATGTGGTCACTTGGAACTCTAGTTTATGTACTTCTGAGTGGTTTGAATCCTTTCATTGCTGAAACAAACCAACAGACAATTGAAAACATCACCAGTGCTGAATACAATTTTGATGATGAAGCCTTCAAAGATATAAGTATTGAGGCCTTGGACTTTATTGACCGCCTGCTGGTAAAAGAAAGGAAAGCTCGTATGACTGCTACAGAAGCCCTTGAACACACTTGGTTGAAGCAGAGGACAGAAAAATGCAGCACTAAAGTAATCAAAACACTGAGACACAGACGTTATTACCAAACCTTGGTAAAGAAAGAGTGGAATACTGTTGTGTCAGTTGCCCGTGTTTCATGGGGTGGTGCAATCAGATCTCAGAAAGGTGTTACTGTTGCTAAAGTTAAAGTGGCATCCATTGAAATTGGACCCATTACTGGGCAGATAATGCATGCCGTTGCTGAAGAAGGTGGACATGCCAAATATGTCTGCAAAATTGAAAATTATGACTCATCCACAGAAGTAACTTGGTACTTTGGAGTACGACAGTTGGAGAGCAGTGAAAAATATGAAATCACCTACCATGAAGGAGTGGCCACAATGTATGTCAAAGATATTGCTAAATCAGATGATGGTACCTACAGGTGCAAAGTTGTAAATGATTATGGGGAAGACAGTTCCTATGCAGAACTATTTGTCAAAGGTGTGAGAGAAGTTTCTGACTACTACAGATGCAGAACTGTCAAAAGAGTCAAACGCCGAGTAGATACCATGAGACTTTTGGAAAGGCCACCAGAATTTACTCTTCCTCTTTACAACCGAACAGCCTATGTTGGTGAAAATGTTAGGTTTGGAGTAACTATAACTGTCCACCCAGAACCTCGAGTAACATGGTTCAAATCAGGTCAAAAGATCAAGCCAGGAGATGATGATAGAAAGTACACCTTTGAGACTGATAAAGGTCTTTATCAACTTCTCATCCATAATGTCAGTGAAGAAGATGATGCTGAATATACTGTCCTGGCACGCAACAAATATGGTGAAGACAGCTGCAAAGCTAAGCTAACTGTTGTTCAGCATGCTCCTCCAGAGGCCTCCACACTGAGACCCATGTTCAAGAGGCTCCTGGCAAATGCAGAATGCCATGAAGGCCAAAGTGTCTGCTTTGAGATAAGAGTATCTGGTACACCAAAACCAACACTAAAATGGGAAAAAGATGGTCAGCCTTTGTCAGCTAGCCCCAATATTGAAATTGTACATGAAGGATTAGATTACTATGCTTTGCATATCAGGGACACTTTACCAGAAGACAGTGGTTACTACAGAGTTACTGCTACAAATAGTGCTGGATCCACAAGCTGCCAAGCCTACTTGAAAGTAGAGCGCTTGAAATATGTCAAACGGGAATATGAGTCAGAAGAGGAGAGGCAAATCCATGTGCAGAAGAGAATTGACAAGACAGTGAGAATGGCAGAAATTCTTTCTAGGACGGAATCTGTTCCACTGACACAAGTTGCACAAGAAGCTCTAAGGCAAGCTGCCATCATGTATAAACCAGCTGTAAGCACAAAGACAGTCAAAGGGGAATATGAGATTAAGAAGGAAGAAGTGAAAGAAGAAAGGAGACTCCGAATGCCTTATGAAATCCCAGAGCCTCGCAGACCTGCAGGAGCTGCTCTTGAAGAAGATCAGAGCATCAAATTGTTTGTGCCTATGTCCGACATGAAGTGGTACAAGAAGCTGAGAGATCAATATGAAATGCCAGGTAAAATTGACAGAATTGTTCAGAAGAGACCAAAGCGCATTCGCCTTTCAAGATGGGAACAATTCTATGTGATGCCACTGCCACGCCTTACTGATCAATATAAACCTAAGTGGCGCATACCTAAATTGTCACAAGATGATCTTGAGATAGTGAGACCAGCACGCCGGCGTACACCATCTCCTGACTATGAGTTTTATTACAGACCAAGAAGGCGATCACTTAGTGACCTGTCAGATGAAGAATTACTTCTTCCAGTTGATGATTACTTAGCCATGAAAAGAACTGAAGAAGAAAGATTGCGACTTGAAGAAGAACTAGAGTTAGGCTTTTCTGCTTCACCTCCAAGCAGAAGCCCACCACGCTTCGAATTGTCTTCTCTTCATTACTCTGCAGCACATGCACAAGCTGCAGCAGAAGAATCTGCAGGAAGAGAACTGAGGTATGCAACCTATCATATACCATCTAAAGAAGAAACTGGTGCAACTTATGCACAGCTCCGACAGCGCCATGATAGAGCAGTTTATAGACCATCAAAACAAAAACTGAGAATAATGGCAGAGAAAGAAGATGAAGAGTTGCTACGACCAGTTACCACAAGCCAGCGGCTCTCAGAGTACAAAAGTGAACTTGAGTACATGTCACAAGAAGAAAAGAGCCGAAGGAGAAGAAGGAGAGAAGAAATAACTGAAATAACCTCAAAAGAAGAGGAGGAGGAGGAGATAGAAATGGTGAGACATGCTCACAGGGAATTTTCACCTCCCTCAAGATTGCTAGGAAGAAGACGCTCTCTTTCTCCAACTTACATTGAGCTTATGCGCCCTGTATCTGAATTAATTCGACCCCGTTCCCGTCCTGTAGAAGAACCTGAGAGAAGATCTCCTACTCCAGAGAGAACTCGTCCACGCTCACCAAGTCCAGTGTCCAGTGAGAGATCTCTCTCTCGATTTGAAAGAACAGCAAGATTTGACATATTTTCCAGATACGAGTCAATGAAAGCTGCTTTGAAAACTCAAAAAACAATGGAGAGGAAATATGAAGTTCTGACCCAAGAACCTTTCACTTTGGATCATGCCCCACGCATCACTTTAAGAATGCGCTCTCACCGTGTGCCATGTGGCACCAACACCAGGTTCATTTTGAATGTACAGTCCAAGCCTACCGCTGAAGTTAAATGGTATCATAATGGTGTTGAAATCCAAGAAAGCCATAAGATACATTTCACTAATACTAGTGGGGTGTTGACCTTGGAGATCCTTGACTGCCATATTGATGATAGTGGTACATATCGTGTTGTGTGCACAAACTATAAAGGGGAATGTTCTGACTATGCAACATTAGATGTTACAGGAGGAGATTATACTACTTATACCTCCCACCGCAGAGATGATGAAGTACCAAGATCTATTGTTCCTGATTTGACAAGGACTGAGGCATATGCAGTTTCTTCATTTAAGAAAGTATCTGCGACAGAAGCAAGTTCTTCAGTAAGAGAAGTCAAGTCAGAACTGACAGCAACAAGAGAATCATTATCATCATATGAACATCATGCTTCTGCAGAAATGAAAGTGAGTGCATCAGCAGAAAAATCACTAGAAGAAAGAGCTGTGCACCGAAAGTTTAAAACTACTCTGCCTGCTACAATATTAACAAAACCAAGATCAATCACTGTTTCTGAAGGAGAAACTGCAAGATTTTCTTGTGATATTGATGGTGAGCCAACACCAACAGTGACATGGATACATGCAGGCCAAGCTATTGTTTCTTCTGGGCGCTACCAAGTCACACGTACACAATATAAATCTACCTTTGAAATTTCATCTGTCCAGAGCTCAGATGAAGGAAGCTACACTGTTGTAGTAGAAAATTCAGAAGGAAGACAGGAAGCTCACTTTACTTTGACTGTACAAAGGAAAAGAGCTCCAGAAAAAGCAATTACATCACCCACAAGGGTAAAATCTCCTGAGCGCCATGTAAAGTCCCCAGACAAAGTAAAATCTCCCAAGAGAGTCAAATCACCTGAACCGTCTCCTGCCCACTCCAAAGCCAAATCAACAGCTGCAGGAAAGACAACACCAGGAGACAAAGCACACTTGCCAGTTTCTGCTCCTCCTAAAATAAAACAGCAGCTAAAGTTGGAAGCTACTGGTGATAAAGTAAAACTATTCTGTTCAGTTGAAAGCAGTGTTTTAAGTGTCCAAGAAGTAGTCTGGTACAAAGATGGCAAGAAATTAAAAGAAGGTGATCATTTCAAATTTCATTATGCATCTGATGGAACATATGAACTTAAGATCCATAACCTCAAGGAATCTGATCAAGGAGAATATACCTGTGAAGTTGTTGCAGAAGGTGGTACCTCCAAAACCAACTTCCAGTTTGTTGGCCAAGTTTTTAAAAGTGCCTTCTCTCAGGTATCAAGCTTAGCCAAAACTCAGAAAATTGAAACAGCTGAAATATCTACCCAGAAGAAATCTACAGTGACTTCCCAAGAAAAGGCAGTGGTGCAAGAGGAATCTGTTAAGAGGTCTCTGGTGTCTGAAGATACTAAAACATCTCACACAGAAATTAAATCTACTACCACTAAAATGAGTGTGTCTGAAGGTCAAAAAACTACCCTTAAAGCCAGTATTGCTGGTGCTTCTCATGTAAAATGGTTTCTGAATGGAATAGAGCTAAGTAACTCTGAAGATTATAGATATGGTGTGTCAGGAAGTGATCATACTCTGACCATCAAAAAAGCAACCCATAAAGATGAAGGAATACTTACTTGTGAAGGAAAGACTGACCAGGGCATTGTCAAATGTCACTTTGAAATGAGTTTTTCAAAAGACACTTCAAATGTTCCTGTCTTTATCATACAACCTAAATCTCAAAACATCAATGAAGGACAAGATGTGTTGCTTACCTGTGAAGTCTCTGGAGATCCTTCTCCTGAAATCAGCTGGTTTAAGGATAACCAGCCAGTAAGTAAACATTTTTCATCCTTAAATACTTCATTTGCAAACCTTTGTTATACTGTACTTGATCTTAATGAGGCCTCTTTTCTTTGTTATCAGATTGCTCTTTCATCCAACATGAGAGTAAATCGTTCCAAGAATGTTTATTCTCTTGCAATCCAAAATGCTGCAGTGAGCGATAGTGGAAAATACACAGTCAAAGCAAAAAACTTCCATGGGCAATGCTCTGCCACTGCATCCTTGACTGTCCTTTGTGAGTTTGTTTTTTCTTTAAGTCTTTCCTTAAAACTAGTAAGGCTTATAGAGTGTGATGAAAGCAATTGGTTGTGCTAATTCTTTGACAAGAACCTAAAATACAATATAATTATGATTACAAAGTATTGAATTTAAAATCAAATATGGATGTAAGAAAATCTTTCTTGCTTAGTTCAGTGCTACCATGAATATCCTACCTTAATATCTTGCTATTAACCCATTGGTTGTAGTAATCAATGCTTAATAAACTCTCAGAATAATTAATTCCCTGAGGAGTAATTTTTTTTAATTTTATATTAAACATCTGAGCCAAAACTGGTACCAAATGGGTTCCTGGAATCAATGGGTTGCTCTGTGTTTTGCTCTTTATGTATTGTATGCATGAGCTTGTGTTTAAGGAAAGCTGTGGTCATTGTTGATGGTGGTGCAAAGCAGACCACCTCCTGAACTATGGATTCTCAAGAAAACAAAGCACCAATCAAAAACCTTAATTCTTTCCACAAAACCGTTTTAAACTGTTAATTTACTAATGCTAACTGTCTCACATTTTTCTTCTTGCTTTACTAAAAAAAATACATACTGGAAGGAGAAATGAAAGGTACATACATATATATAAATAAGAGAGTGATTGGGGAAAAGTTATAACCAAATTCAGCTTTCCTTAAACAGCTCAGTAGTTTCCTCTTCGATAAAGTCAATGTGATGTCATTGGTTTTTCCATCTATGTTTGCTATGCTCCACAGCTCTAATTGAAGAACCTCCCAAAGAGGTAGTGTTGAGGACAAGTGGTGATACAAGCATGCAAGAAAGTTTCTCTTCGCAGTCACTTCAAATGTCCGCTTCTAAACAAGAAGCTTCGTTCAGCAGTAGCAGCAGTAGCAGCATGAGTGAAATGAAATTTGCAAGCATGTCTGCCAAAAGCATGTCCTCCATGAAAGAATCCTTTGTAGAGATGAGCTCCAGCAGTATAATGGGGAAATCTAGTCTGACCCAACTGGAGAGTTCAACTAGTAGAATGATTAAATCTGGTTTGAGAGGTGAGCAATATGATTCTATGTAGAGCTAGAGACAACCCCCACCCCAATATTGTAGATATGTAGAAAACCCCCGTCACAGCGGAATTGCAATTTTCACTAACAACTGACTTTAAACATCTTTTCCTGTTTTGTAAAGGTGTACCACCCAAAATTGAAGCTCTTCCTAATGACATCTCAATTGAGGAAGGAAAGGTTCTCACTGTATCCTGTGCCTTCTCTGGTGAACCCGCTCCTGAAATAACATGGTCCTGTGGAGGAAAAAGCATTTCAAGTCAGGGGGGTAGATTCCATGTGGAAACCAGTGAAGATTTAACTACGCTTATCATCATGGACGTTCAAAAGAATGATGGGGGACTTTATACGTTGAATTTAGACAATGAGTTTGGCACTGACTCTGCCACTGTGAATATTAACATTAGATCAATTTAAAAGGCCTGGCCTATTTTATTTACACTTGACTTTTGGCAAGTGATTGATATGGACTGGAATAACGGATCTGTAAATATATATTTAAAAAAATATTTTTATACCTACCTGAACCAGACAAAGTCCAAGGATATACGCTATGACTTATAGTCATTATTGTCTGACTTTAAAACTATTTTTCACTTGACATGTACATACTGTATATAGCCGAAGTTAACGGTTATGAAGTTTTGTACCATTTATTTTATGACATTTTAAAATGTAACTTTTGGAACAGTTGGTAGGAGAAAGTTTCTTAGGAAACGAATACCCTGCTCAACATTTAACTAATATTTGTGCCTCAACAAAACGTTGATGTCTAAGAATGCCTCAACAGGTAGAGAGGCTCCCTGTTGAAGACCTATTTACCTACACCTAAGAGATGATGCTGTGCATGGTTTCCTTGAACCTGCACGAATTTATTTTGAATCAGCAACATAAGGCATTGGTGAGGTTTGCATCTACCCTCCTGTAAGCCACACTGTAATGTCTTACGTTGTATCTGATCAATGGCAAACTATATTTTGTTCATGACTCACAATCCTTTGAGCAAAGTGCAAGCGGCCAGCATTTTGTTCACCACCTGTTCATGTACTGTTTCTGGCACACGGACTGCCTGAATAACTTTATAAAAAAGTAACATCACCTGGCCATCCCTTGGATAAATAAAGCTTATTTGGGCACTCAAGTGCAGAAGCAGTACCAACTCGGGGAGGTTCTTAGGATGCAGTGATTGTGTGGTAGCATTAGGATTCTGCTAGATACTGTCAACTTCAGGCAACCAAAGTTTGAGCCACAGTTTCAGAAAAGTTAAAACTGTTGTTATAACATCACATGTGCCTTGAACTTAAATTTGAACTAGCATCGTTTATGTAGTAGAAAAAAAACTGTATTGTTAGCTGTTTTGTTGAACCTCCTTGAGATAGTATTGTTCATTTGAAATAAAGCATGCTACCTGCACTTCACCATGTTTGTATTTATTTTTACTCTTTCTTATCCTGCACCTGAGCTCTGTCCTTCTGCAGTTACATCCAAAAGTCACAAAACAATGGTACCTTTATGGGACCAACCAAAATGCACATTGTTGCAAGCTTTCAAAGCTCCACCAGCTTCTTCATCAGGTAAAGGATTTAAAAGAAGCTGGCAACATGTCTCATTGCATTTTGGTGCATTGTTGGAATTTGGGTGATACTGTACTGTACTTTGCTATATGGCCAACATGGCTACCCCAGATATGTCTTCTGCAGTTAGTTTTCCTCTTCTACAATTTACTCCTTCATTCAAGAAAAAAAAATCCAAAAAACAAACAAAAAACCCTAACTAATATAAGTAGAAATTACTTAAGTCAGATGATCTACTGAAACCATTCTGCTACGTGTCTGGAAAAAGACAAGACCTTTCTCCTTTGCAGAATGAGAATTAAAGACAAGACAAGCAATTCTCTGAGATGACAGATAAGACCCATAGTTTTCTTGTTCACCCCACTGATAAACATCCCATGTGTACCTATTTGCACAGACTGAACAAACTATCAAGAAACACTGAGACTTGGATTAGAACAGTGGTGGAGCTACAGGAAAAAAGACAGAGGAAAACAGTGGTATTTATTTGTTTTTAATATATAAAAGCACATTAATAGGCAAAGAAAATTAGCAAAACATGTAGGCCTTTTACCTGGTGTTTTTGCCACCTTCTATTCCGCCTGTTCACCAACAGAAGACCTCAGTGTGATTCTGAAGACAGCAGCAGATGCTGAGTTGTATAAATTCTAGTTAGCATACAAAGATCTTTGAACTGTAGCATTACAGCAGGGCAGGGCATTTAGAATGTAAAGTGTTTGAGCTCAGATTATAAAGCGAGGTGAAGGCAACAGGGAACAGTGTTGACAACAAGCCTTGAAGATAGTCACCAGAATGTTTTACCAAAATCCCTGGAATTCCCCAATATTTATTATTATCATTCAGTCAAAATCCCCAGAAAGAAATTAATTGAATTCCCCAGATTCCGGCGAATTCCCCGAAAATTGGCAACACTGACAGGGAACAGGGCAGAGAGTGGGAGACTGATTTCCAGAGACAATCTCTTTAGAAGAGCACTAGAAGCCCCCTTTTGTCTGCCCCAGTCCCACAGGAACCTTGATGTTAGATATCTCTTTTAATGGGGATCATTCCTCAATTGTCCAAACTTCTCAAGCACACATTATACAATATTATATTCTCTTAAAGGTATGTAAGTGAGGTTCTACAAACAAAAGCACAAACTACAGTTGGGCCTCCTTATCCACAGATTCTTTATCCACAGCTTGAAAATACTCCTCTATATATGTATATGTATATATTCCAGAAAGACCTTGATTTTGCCATTTTATGGAAAGGACATGATTTTACCCTGCCACTGTATTTAATGGCACTTGAGCATCCACAGATTTTGGTATCCACGGAGGGTCCCGGAG